>NW_026870068.1:17500-317500 GCF_963584025.1 Labrus mixtus | reverse complement strand
GTAAACAGACTGTAACGTCTGCAGGTAAACAGACCGTAACGTCTGCAGCAGGTAAACAGACTGTAACGTCTAAAGGTAAACAGACTGTAACGTCTGCAGCAGGTAAACAGACTGTAACATCTGCAGCAGGTAAACAGACTGTAACGTCTGCAGGTAAACAGACTGTAACGTCTGCAGTGGGTAAACAGACTGTAACGTCTGCAGGGAAACAGACTGTAACGTCTGCAGCGGGTAAACAGACAGTAACGTCTGCAGCGGGTAAACAGACTGTAACGTCTGCAGGTAAACAGACTGTATCGTCTGCAGCAGGTAAACAGACTGTAACGTCTGCAGGTAAACAGACCGTAACGTCTGCAGCAGGTAAACAGACTGTAACGTCTAAAGGTAAACAGACTGTAACGTCTGCAGCAGGTAAACAGACTGTAACATCTGCAGCAGGTAAACAGACTGTAACGTCTGCAGGTAAACAGACTGTGATGTCTGCAGGTAAACAGACTGTAACGTCTGCAGCAGGTAAACAGGCTGTAACGTCTGCAGCAGGTACACAGACTGTAACGTCTGCAGTTAAACAGACTGTAACGTCTGCAGGTAAACAGACTGTAACGTCTGCAGCGGGTAAACAGACTGTAACGTCTGCAGCGGGTAAACAGACTGTGACGTCTGCAGCAGGTAAACAGACTGTAACGTCTGCAGCAGGTAAACAGACAGTAATGTCTGCAGCAGGTAAACAGACTGTAACATCTGTAAGTAAACAGACTAACGTCTGCAGCGGGTAAACAGACTGTAACGTCTGCAGCGGGTAAACAGACTGGAGCGTCTGCAGCAGGTAAACAGACTGTAACGTCTGCAGCTGGTAAACAGACAGTAACGTCTGCAGCGGGTAAACACAATGTAACGTCTGCAGGTAAACAGACTGTAACGTCTGCAGCGGGTAAACAGACTGTAACGTCTGCAGCAGGTAAACAGACTGTAACGTCTGCAGCAGGTAAACAGACTGTAACGTCTGCAGCGGGTAATATGAGTAACGTCTGCAGCGGGTAAACAGACTGTAACGTCTGCAGGTAAACAGACTGTAACGTCTGCAGCAGGTAAACAGGCTTTAACGTCTGCAGCAGGTAAACAGACTGTAACGTCTGCAGTTAAACAGACTGTAACGTCTGCAGGTAAACAGACTGTAAAGTCTGCAGGTAAACAGACTATAACGTCTGCAGCAAGTAAACAGACTGTAACGTCTGCAGCAGGTAAACAGACTGTAACGTCTGCAGGTAAACAGACTGTAACGTCTGCAGCAGGTAAACAGACTGTAACGTCTGCAGCAGGTAAACAGGCTGTAACGTCTGCAGCAGGTAAACAGACTGTAACGTCTGCAGGAGGTAAACAGGCTGTAATGCCTGCAGCAGGTAAACAGACTGTAATGTCTGCAGTTAAACAGACTGTAACTGTTAAGCACTTAAAGAGACTGTAATGTCTGCAACAGGTAAACAGACTGTAACGTCTGCAGTTAAAAAGACTGTAATGTCTGCAGGTAAACAGACTGTAATGTCTGCAGCAGTTAAAAAGACTAATGTCTGCAGGTAAACAGATTGTAATGTCTGAAGGTAAACAGACTGTAATGTCTGCAACAGGTAAACAGACTGTAAAGTCTGCAGCGGGTAAACAGACAGTAACGTCTGCAGCGGGTAATCAGAGTAACGTCTGCAGCGGGTAAACAGACTGTAACGTCTGCAGCAGGTAAACAGGCTTTAACGTCTGCAGCAGGTAAACAGACTGTAACGTCTGCAGTTAAACAGGCTGTAACGTCTGCAGGTAATCAGACTGTAAAGTCTGCAGCAGGTAAACAGACTGTAACATCTGCAGCAGGTAAACAGACTGTAAAGTCTGCAGCGGGTAAACAGACTGTAACGTCTGCAGCAGGTAAACAGACTGTAACGTCTGCAGCGGGTAATCAGAGTAACGTCTGCAGCGGGTAAACAGACTGTAACATCTGCAGCAGGTAAACAGACTGTAACGTCTGCAAGTAAACAGACTGTAACGTCTGCAGCAGGTAAACAGGCTTTAACGTCTGCAGCAGGTAAACAGACTGTAACGTCTGCAGTTAAACAGACTGTAACGTCTGCAGGTAAACAGACTGTAAAGTCTGCAGGTAAACAGACTGTAACGTCTGCAGCAGGTAAACAGACTGTAACGTCTGCAGCAGGTAAACAGACTGTAACGTCTGCAGGTAAACAGACTGTAACGTCTGCAGCAGGTAAACAGACTGTAACGTCTGCAGCAGGTAAACAGACTGTAACGTCTGCAGGTAAACAGACTAACGTCTGCAGCAGGTAAACAGACTGTAACATCTGCAGCAGGTAAACAGACTGTAACGTCTGCAGGTAAGCAGACTGTAGCGTCTGCAGCAGGTAAACAGACTGTAACGTCTGCAGCAGTTAAACAGGCTGTAACGCCTGCAGCAGGTAAAAAGACTGTAACGTCTGCAGTTAAACAGACTGTAACGCCTGCAGCAGGTAAACAGACTGTAACGTCTGCAGCAGGTAAACAGGCTGTGATGCCTGCAGCAGGTAAACAGACGGTAACATCTGCAGGTAAACAGACTGTAACGTCTGCAGCAGGTAAACAGACTGTAACGTCTGCAGCGGGTAAACAGAGTAACGTCTGCAGAGGGTAAACAGACTGTAACGTCTGCAGGTAAACAGACTGTAACGTCTGCAGTTAAACAGACTGTAATGTCTGCAGGTAAACAGACTGTAATGTCTGCAGCAGTTAAACAGACTGTAACGTCTGCAGGTAAACAGGCTGTAACGCCTGCAGCAGGTAAACAGACTGTAAGGTCTGCAGTTGAACAGACTGTAATGTCTGCAGGTAAACAGACTGTAATGTCTGCAGCAGTTAAACAGACTGTAACGTCTGCAGGTAAACAGACTGTAACGTCTGCAGCAGGTAAACAGACTGTAACGTCTGCA
The DNA here is from genome assembly GCF_963584025.1 of Labrus mixtus. NCBI lineage: Eukaryota > Metazoa > Chordata > Actinopteri > Labriformes > Labridae > Labrus > Labrus mixtus. The sequence goes on along the minus strand of NW_026870068.1, from coordinate 314,537 downwards.
ACAGGTAAACAGACTTTAACGCCTGAAGGTAAACAGACTGTAACGTCTACAGCAGGTAAACAGACTGTAACTGTTCAGCAGATAAACAGACTGTAACGTCTGCAGGTAAACTGACTGTAACGTCTACAGGTAAACAGACTGTAACGTCTGCAGTAGGTAAACAGACTGTAACTGTTCAGCGGGTAAACAGACTGTAACGTCTGTAGTAGGTAAACAGACTGTAACGTCTGCAGGTAAACAGACTGTATCGTCTGCAGCAGGTAAACAGACTGTAACGTCTGCAGGTAAACAGACCGTAACGTCTGCAGCAGGTAAACAGACTGTAACGTCTAAAGGTAAACAGACTGTAACGTCTGCAGCAGGTAAACAGACTGTAACATCTGCAGCAGGTAAACAGACTGTAACGTCTGCAGGTAAACAGACTGTAACGTCTGCAGCGGGTAAACAGACTGTAACGTCTGCAGGGAAACAGACTGTAACGTCTGCAGCGGGTAAACAGACAGTAACGTCTGCAGCGGGTAAACAGACTGTAACGTCTGCAGGTAAACAGACTGTGATGTCTGCAGGTAAACAGACTGTAACGTCTGCAGCGGGTAAACAGACAGTAACGTCTGCAGCGTGTAAACAGACAGTAACGTCTGCAGGTAAACAGACTGTAACGTCTGCAGCGGGTAAACAGACTGTAACGTCTGCAGCAGGTAAACAGAGTGTAACGTCTGCAGCAGGTAAACAGACTGTAACGTCTGCAGCGGGTAATCAGAGTAACGTCTGCAGCGGGTAAACAGACTGTAACGTCTGCAGGTAAACAGACTGTAACGTCTGCAGCAGGTAAACAGGTTTTAACGTCTGCAGCAGGTAAACAGACTGTAAAGTCTGCAGTTAAACAGACTGTAACGTCTGCAGGTAAACAGACTGTAAAGTCTGCAGGTAAACAGACTGTAACGTCTGCAGCGGGTAAACAGACTGTAACGTCTGCAGGTAAACAGACTGTAAGGTCTGCAGAGGGTAAACAGACAGTAACGTCTGCAGCGGGTAAACAGACTGTAATGTCTACAGGTAAACAGACTGTAACGTCTGCAGTAGGTAAACAGACTGTAACTGTTCAGCGGGTAAACAGACTGTAACATCTGTAGTAGGTAAACAGACTGTAACGTCTGCAGGTAAACAGACTGTATCGTCTGCAGCAGGTAAACAGACTGTAACGTCTGCAGGTAAACAGACCGTAACGTCTGCAGCAGGTAAACAGACTGTAACGTCTAAAGGTAAACAGACTGTAACGTCTGCAGCAGGTAAACAGACTGTAACATCTGCAGCAGGTAAACAGACTGTAACGTCTGCAGGTAAACAGACTGTAACGTCTGCAGTGGGTAAACAGACTGTAACGTCTGCAGGGAAACAGACTGTAACGTCTGCAGCGGGTAAACAGACAGTAACGTCTGCAGCGGGTAAACAGACTGTAACGTCTGCAGGTAAACAGACTGTGATGTCTGCAGGTAAACAGACTGTAACGTCTGCAGCGGGTAAACAGACAGTAACGTCTGCCGCGTGTAAACAGACAGTAACGTCTGCAGGTAAACAGACTGTAACGTCTGCAGCGGGTAAACAGACTGTAACGTCTGCAGCAGGTAAACAGACTGTAACGTCTGCAGCGGGTAATCAGAGTAACGTCTGCAGCGGGTAAACAGACTGTAACGTCTGCAGGTAAACAGACTGTAACGTCTGCAGCAGGTAAACAGGTTTTAACGTCTGCAGCAGGTAAACAGACTGTAAAGTCTGCAGTTAAACAGACTGTAACGTCTGCAGGTAAACAGACTGTAAAGTCTGCAGGTAAACAGACTGTAACGTCTGCAGCGGGTAAACAGACTGTAACGTCTGCAGGTAAACAGACTGTAAGGTCTGCAGAGGGTAAACAGACAGTAACGTCTGCAGCGGGTAAACAGACTGTAATGTCTACAGGTAAACAGACTGTAACGTATGCAGTAGGTAAACAGACTGTAACTGTTCAGCGGGTAAACAGACTGTAACATCTGTAGTAGGTAAACAGACTGTAACGTCTGCAGGTAAACAGACTGTATCGTCTGCAGCAGGTAAACAGACTGTAACGTCTGCAGGTAAACAGACCGTAACGTCTGCAGCAGGTAAACAGACTGTAACGTCTAAAGGTAAACAGACTGTAACGTCTGCAGCAGGTAAACAGACTGTAACATCTGCAGCAGGTAAACAGACTGTAACGTCTGCAGGTAAACAGACTGTAACGTCTGCAGTGGGTAAACAGACTGTAACGTCTGCAGGGAAACAGACTGTAACGTCTGCAGCGGGTAAACAGACAGTAACGTCTGCAGCGGGTAAACAGACTGTAACGTCTGCAGGTAAACAGACTGTATCGTCTGCAGCAGGTAAACAGACTGTAACGTCTGCAGGTAAACAGACCGTAACGTCTGCAGCAGGTAAACAGACTGTAACGTCTAAAGGTAAACAGACTGTAACGTCTGCAGCAGGTAAACAGACTGTAACATCTGCAGCAGGTAAACAGACTGTAACGTCTGCAGGTAAACAGACTGTAACGTCTGCAGTGGGTAAACAGACTGTAACGTCTGCAGGGAAACAGACTGTAACGTCTGCAGCGGGTAAACAGACAGTAACGTCTGCAGCGGGTAAACAGACTGTAACGTCTGCAGGTAAACAGACTGTGATGTCTGCAGGTAAACAGACTGTAACGTCTGCAGCGGGTAAACAGACAGTAACGTCTGCCGCGTGTAAACAGACAGTAACGTCTGCAGGTAAACAGACTGTAACGTCTGCAGCGGGTAAACAGACTGTAACGTCTGCAGCAGGTAAACAGACTGTAACGTCTGCAGCGGGTAATCAGAGTAACGTCTGCAGCGGGTAAACAGACTGTAACGTCTGCAGGTAAACAGACTGTAACGTCTGCAGCAGGTAAACAGGTTTTAACGTCTGCAGCAGGTAAACAGACTGTAAAGTCTGCAGTTAAACAGACTGTAACGTCTGCAGGTAAACAGACTGTAAAGTCTGCAGGTAAACAGACTGTAACGTCTGCAGCGGGTAAACAGACTGTAACGTCTGCAGGTAAACAGACTGTAAGGTCTGCAGAGGGTAAACAGACAGTAACGTCTGCAGCGGGTAAACAGACTGTAATGTCCACAGGTAAACAGACTGTAACGTATGCAGTAGGTAAACAGACTGTAACTGTTCAGCGGGTAAACAGACTGTAACATCTGTAGTAGGTAAACAGACTGTAACGTCTGCAGGTAAACAGACTGTATCGTCTGCAGCAGGTAAACAGACTGTAACGTCTGCAGGTAAACAGACCGTAACGTCTGCAGCAGGTAAACAGACTGTAACGTCTAAAGGTAAACAGACTGTAACGTCTGCAGCAGGTAAACAGACTGTAACATCTGCAGCAGGTAAACAGACTGTAACGTCTGCAGGTAAACAGACTGTAACGTCTGCAGTGGGTAAACAGACTGTAACGTCTGCAGGGAAACAGACTGTAACGTCTGCAGCGGGTAAACAGACAGTAACGTCTGCAGCGGGTAAACAGACTGTAACGTCTGCAGGTAAACAGACTGTGATGTCTGCAGGTAAACAGACTGTAACGTCTGCAGCGGGTAAACAGACAGTAACGTCTGCAGCGTGTAAACAGACAGTAACGTCTGCAGGTAAACAGACTGTAACGTCTGCAGCGGGTAAACAGACTGTAACGTCTGCAGCAGGTAAACAGAGTGTAACGTCTGCAGCAGGTAAACAGACTGTAACGTCTAAAGGTAAACAGACTGTAACGTCTGCAGCAGGTAAACAGACTGTAACATCTGCAGCAGGTAAACAGACTGTAACGTCTGCAGGTAAACAGACTGTAACGTCTGCAGCGGGTAAACAGACTGTAACGTCTGCAGGGAAACAGACTGTAACGTCTGCAGCGGGTAAACAGACAGTAACGTCTGCAGCGGGTAAACAGACTGTAACGTCTGCAGGTAAACAGACTGTGATGTCTGCAGGTAAACAGACTGTAACGTCTGCAGCGGGTAAACAGACAGTAACGTCTGCAGCGTGTAAACAGACAGTAACGTCTGCAGGTAAACAGACTGTAACGTCTGCAGCGGGTAAACAGACTGTAACGTCTGCAGCAGGTAAACAGAGTGTAACGTCTGCAGCAGGTAAACAGACTGTAACGTCTGCAGCGGGTAATCAGAGTAACGTCTGCAGCGGGTAAACAGACTGTAACGTCTGCAGTAGGTAAACAGACTGTAACTGTTCAGCGGGTAAACAGACTGTAACATCTGTAGTAGGTAAACAGACTGTAACGTCTGCAGGTAAACAGACTGTATCGTCTGCAGCAGGTAAACAGACTGTAACGTCTGCAGGTAAACAGACCGTAACGTCTGCAGCAGGTAAACAGACTGTAACGTCTAAAGGTAAACAGACTGTAACGTCTGCAGCAGGTAAACAGACTGTAACATCTGCAGCAGGTAAACAGACTGTAACGTCTGCAGGTAAACAGACTGTAACGTCTGCAGCGGGTAAACAGACTGTAACGTCTGCAGGGAAACAGACTGTAACGTCTGCAGCGGGTAAACAGACAGTAACGTCTGCAGCGGGTAAACAGACTGTAACGTCTGCAGGTAAACAGACTGTGATGTCTGCAGGTAAACAGACTGTAACGTCTGCAGCGGGTAAACAGACAGTAACGTCTGCAGCGTGTAAACAGACAGTAACGTCTGCAGGTAAACAGACTGTAACGTCTGCAGCGGGTAAACAGACTGTAACGTCTGCAGCAGGTAAACAGAGTGTAACGTCTGCAGCAGGTAAACAGACTGTAACGTCTGCAGCGGGTAATCAGAGTAACGTCTGCAGCGGGTAAACAGACTGTAACGTCTGCAGGTAAACAGACTGTAACGTCTGCAGCAGGTAAACAGGCTTTAACGTCTGCAGCAGGTAAACAGACTGTAAAGTCTGCAGTTAAACAGACTGTAACGTCTGCAGGTAAACAGACTGTAAAGTCTGCAGGTAAACAGACTGTAACGTCTGCAGCGGGTAAACAGACTGTAACGTCTGCAGGTAAACAGACTGTAAGGTCTGCAGAGGGTAAACAGACAGTAACGTCTGCAGCGGGTAAACAGACTGTAATGTCTACAGGTAAACAGACTGTGATGTCTGCAGGTAAACAGACTGTAACGTCTGCAGCAGGTAAACAGGCTGTAACGTCTGCAGCAGGTACACAGACTGTAACGTCTGCAGTTAAACAGACTGAAACGTCTGCAGGTCAACAGACTGTAACGTCTGCAGCGGGTAAACAGACTGTAACGTCTGCAGCAGGTAAACAGACTGTAACGTCAGCAGCAGGTAAACAGACTGTAACGTCTGCAGCGGGTAAACAGACAGTAATGTCTGCAGCAGGTAAACAGACTGTAACATCTGTAGGTAAACAGACTAACGTCTGCAGCGGGTAAACAGACTGTAACGTCTGCAGCGGATAAACAGACTGGAGCGTCTGCAGCAGGTAAACAGACTGTAACGTCTGCAGCTGGAAAACAGACAGTAACGTCTGCAGCGGGTAAACACAATGTAACGTCTGCAGGTAAACAGACTGTAACGTCTGCAGCGGGTAAACAGACTGTAACGTCTGCAGCAGGTAAACAGACTGTAACGTCTGCAGCAGGTAAACAGACTGTAACGTCTGCAGCGGGTAATCAGAGTAACGTCTGCAGCGGGTAAACAGACTGTAACGTCTGCAGGTAAACAGACTGTAACGTCTGCAGCAGGTAAACAGGCTTTAACGTCTGCAGCAGGTAAACAGACTGTAACGTCTGCAGTTAAACAGACTGTAACGTCTACAGGTAAACAGACTGTAAAGTCTGCAGGTAAACAGACTATAACGTCTGCAGCAAGTAAACAGACTGTAACGTCTGCAGCAGGTAAACAGACTGTAACGTCTGCAGGTAAACAGACTGTAACGTCTGCAGCAGGTAAACAGACTGTAACGTCTGCAGCAGGTAAACAGGCTGTAACGTCTGCAGCAGGTAAACAGACTGTAACGTCTGCAGCAGGTAAACAGGCTGTAACGCCTGCAGCAGGTAAACAGACTGTAATGTCTGCAGTTAAACAGACTGTAACTGTTCAGCACTTAAACAGACTGTAATGTCTGCAACAGGTAAACAGACTGTAACGTCTGCAGTTAAAAAGACTGTAATGTCTGCAGTTAAACAGACTGTAATGTCTGCAGCAGTTAAAAAGACTGTAACGTCTGCAGGTAAACAGATTGTAATGTCTGCAGGTAAACAGACTGTAATGTCTGCAACAGGTAAACAGACTGTAAAGTCTGCAGCGGGTAAACAGACAGTAACGTCTACAGGTAAACAGACTGTAACGTCTGCAGCGGGTAAACAGACTGTAACGTCTGCAGCAGGTAAACAGACTGTAAAGTCTGCAGTTAAACAGACTGTAACGTCTGCAGGTAAACAGACTGTAACATCTGCAGCTGGTAAACAGACTGTAACGTCTGCAGCAGGTAAACAGACTGTAACGTCTGCAGCGGGTAATCAGAGTAACGTCTGCAGCGGGTAAACAGACTGTAACGTCTGCAGGTAAACAGACTGTAACGTCTGCAGCGGGTAAACAGACTGTAACGTCTGCAGCGGGTAAACAGACTGTAACGTCTGCAGCAGGTAAACAGACTGTAACGTCTGCAGCGGGTAAACAGACAGTAATGTCTGCAGCAGGTAAACAGACTGTAACATCTGTAGGTAAACAGACTAATGTCTGCAGCGGGTAAACAGACTGTAACGTCTGCAGCGGGTAAACAGACTGGAGCGTCTGCAGCAGGTAAACAGACTGTAACGTCTGCAGTTGAACAGACTGTAATGTCTGCAGGTAAACAGACTGTAATGTCTGCAGCAGTTAAACAGACTGTAACGTCTGCAGGTAAACAGACTGTAACTGTTCTGCGGCTAAACAGACTGTAACGTCTGTAGTAGGTAAACAGACTGTAACGTCTGCAGGTAAACAGACTGTAACGTCTGCAGCAGGTAAACAGACTGTAACGTCTGCAGGTAAACAGACCGTAACGTCTGCAGCAGGTAAACAGACTGTAACGTCTAAAGGTAAACAGACTGTAACGTCTGCAGCAGGTAAACAGACTGTAACATCTGCAGCAGGTAAACAGACTGTAACATCTGCAGGTAAACAGACTGTAACGTCTGCAGCGGGTAAACAAACTGTAACGTCTGCAGGTAAACAGACTGTAACGTCTGCAGCGGGTAAACAGACAGTAACGTCTGCAGCGGGTAAACAGACTGTAACGTCTGCAGGTAAACAGACTGTGATGTCTGCAGGTAAACAGACTGTAACGTCTGCAGCGGGTAAACAGACAGTAACGTCTGCAGCGTGTAAACACAATGTAACGTCTGCAGGTAAACAGACTGTAACGTCTGCAGCGGGTAAACAGACTGTAACGTCTGCAGCAGGTAAACAGAGTGTAACGTCTGCAGCAGGTAAACAGACTGTAACGTCTGCAGCGGGTAAACAGACTGTAACGTCTGCAGCGGGTAAACAGACTGTAACGTCTGCAGGTATACAGACTGTAACGTCTGCAGCAGGTAAACAGGCTTTAACGTCTGCAGCAGGTAAACAGACTGTAAAGTCTGCAGTTAAACAGACTGTAACGTCTGCAGGTAAACAGACTGTAAAGTCTGCAGGTAAACAGACTTTAACGTCTGCAGCGGGTACACAGACTGTAACGTCTGCAGGTAAACAGACTGTAAGGTCTGCAGAGGGTAAACAGACAGTAACGTCTGCAGCGGGTAAACAGACTGTAATGTCTACAGGTAAACAGACTGTGATGTCTGCAGGTAAACAGACTGTAACGTCTGCAGCAGGTAAACAGGCTGTAACGTCTGCAGCAGGTACACAGACTGTAACGTCTGCAGTTAAACAGACTGAAACGTCTGCAGGTAAACAGACTGTAACGTCTGCAGCGGGTAAACAGACTGTAACGTCTGCAGCGGGTAAACAGACAGTAATGTCTGCAGCAGGTAAACAGACTGTAACATCTGTAGGTAAACAGACTAACGTCTGCAGCGGGTAAACAGACTGTAACGTCTGCAGCGGATAAACAGACTGGAGCGTCTGCAGCAGGTAAACAGACTGTAACGTCTGCAGCTGGTAAACAGACAGTAACGTCTGCAGCGGGTAAACACAATGTAACGTCTGCAGGTAAACAGACTGTAACGTCTGCAGCGGGTAAACAGACTGTAACGTCTGCAGCAGGTAAACAGACTGTAACGTCTGCAGCAGGTAAACAGACTGTAACGTCTGCAGCGGGTAATCAGAGTAACGTCTGCAGCGGGTAAACAGACTGTAACGTCTGCAGGTAAACAGACTGTAACGTCTGCAGCAGGTAAACAGGCTTTAACGTCTGCAGCAGGTAAACAGACTGTAACGTCTGCAGTTAAACAGACTGTAACGTCTACAGGTAAACAGATTGTAACGTCTGCAGGTAAACAGACTGTAACGTCTGCAGCAGGTAAACAGACTGTAACGTCTGCAGCAGGTAAACAGGCTGTAACGTCTGCAGCAGGTAAACATACTGCAACGTCTGCAGCAGGTAAACAGGCTGTAACGCCTGCAGCAGGTAAACAGACTGTAATGTCTGCAGTTAAACAGACTGTAACTGTTCAGCACTTAAACAGACTGTAATGTCTGCAACAGGTAAACAGACTGTAACGTCTGCAGTTAAAAAGACTGTAATGTCTGCAGGTAAACAGACTGTAATGTCTGCAGCAGTTAAAAAGACTGTAACGTCTGCAGGTAAACAGATTGTAATGTCTGCAGGTAAACAGACTGTAATGTCTGCAACAGGTAAACAGACTGTAAAGTCTGCAGCGGGTAAACAGACAGTAACGTCTGCAGGTAAACAGACTGTAACGTCTGCAGCGGGTAAACAGACTGTAACGTCTGCAGCAGGTAAACAGACTGTAACGTCTGCAGTTAAAAAGACTGTAACGTCTGCAGGTAAACAGACTGTAACGTCTGCAGCAGGTAAACAGACTGTAACGTCTGCAGCAGGTAAACAGACTGTAACGTCTGCAGCAGGTAAACAGACTGTAACGTCTGCAGGAGGTAAACAGGCTGTAATGCCTGCAGCAGGTAAACAGACTGTAATGTCTGCAGTTAAACAGACTGTAACTGTTCAGCACTTAAACAGACTGTAACGTCTGCAGTTAAAAAGACTGTAATGTCTGCAGGTAAACAGACTGTAATGTCTGCAGCAGTTAAAAAGACTAACGTCTGCAGGTAAACAGACTGTAATGTCTGCAGGTAAACAGACTGTAATGTCTGCAACAGGTAAACAGACTGTAAAGTCTGCAGCGGGTAAACAGACAGTAACGTCTGCAGCGGGTAAACAGACTGTAACGTCTGCAGGTAAACAGACTGTAAGGTCTGCAGCGGGTAAACAGACTGTAATGTCTACAGGTAAACAGACTGTGATGTCTGCAGGTAAACAGACTGTAACGTCTGCAGCAGGTAAACAGGCTGTAACGTCTGCAGCAGGTACACAGACTGTAACGTCTGCAGTTAAACAGACTGTAACGTCTGCACGTAAACAGACTGTAACGTCTGCAGCGGGTAAACAGACTGTAACGTCTGCAGCGGGTAAACAGACTTTAACATCTGCAGCAGGTAAACAGACTGTAAAGTCTGCAGCGGGTAAACAGACTGTAACGTCTGCAGCAGGTAAACAGACTGTAACGTCTGCAGCGGGTAATCAGAGTAACGTCTGCAGCGGGTAAACAGACTTTAACGTCTGCAGGTAAACAGACTGTAACGTCTGCAGCAGGTAAACAGGCTTTAACGTCTGCAGCAGGTAAACAGACTGTAATGTCTGCAGTTAAACAGACTGTAACGTCTGCAGGTAAACAGACTGTAAAGTCTGCAGGTAAACAGACTGTAATGTCTGCAGCAGGTAAACAGACTGTAACGTCTGCAGGTAAACAGACTGTAACGTCTGCAGTTAAACAGACTGTAACGTCTGCAGGTAAACAGACTGTAACGTCTGCAGCGGGTAAACAGAGTAACGTCTGCAGAGGGTAAACAGACTGTAACATCTGCAGGTAAACAGACTGTAAAGTCTGAAGGTAAACAGACTGTAACGTCTGCAGCAGGTAAACAGACTGTAACGTCTGCAGCAGGTAAACAGACTGTAACGTCTGCAGGTAAACAGACTGTAACATCTGCAGCAGGTAAACAGACTGTAACGTCTGCAGCGGGTAAACAGACTGTAACGTCTGCAGCAGGTAAACAGACTGTAACGTCTGCAAGTAAACAGACTGTAACGTCTGCAGCAGGTAAACAGGCTTTAACGTCTGCAGCAGGTAAACAGACTGTAACGTCTGCAGTTAAACAGACTGTAACGTCTGCAGGTAAACAGACTGTAAAGTCTGCAGGTAAACAGACTGTAACGTCTGCAGCAGGTAAACAGACTGTAACGTCTGCAGCAGGTAAACAGACTGTAACGTCTGCAGATAAACAGACTGTAACGTCTGCAGCAGGTAAACAGACTGTAACGTCTGCAGCAGGTAAACAGACTGTAACGTCTGCAGGTAAACAGACTAACGTCTGCAGCAGGTAAACAGACTGTAACGTCTGCAGCAGGTAAACAGACTGTAACGTCTGCAGGTAAGCAGATTGTAACGCCTGCAGCAGGTAAAAAGACTGTAACGTCTGCAGTTAAACAGACTGTAACGTCTGCAGCAGGTAAACAGACTGTAACGTCTGCAGCAGGTAAACAGGCTGTAATGCCTGCAGCAGGTAAACAGGCTGTAAAGCCTGCAGCAGGTAAACAGACTGTAATGTCTGCAGTTAAACAGACTGTAACTGTTCAGCACTTAAACAGACTGTAATGTCTGCAGCGGGTAAACAGACTGTAACGTCTGCAGTTAAACAGACTGTAATGTCTGCAGGTAAACAGACTGTAATGTCTGCAGCAGTTAAACAGACTGTAACGTCTGCAGGTAAACAGACTGTAACGTCTGCAGCAGGTAAACAGACTGTAACGTCTGCAGCAGGTAAACAGACTGTAACGCCTGAAGGTAAACAGACTGTAACGTCTACAGCAGGTAAACAGACTGTAACTGTTCAGCAGATAAACAGACTGTAACGTCTGTAGTAGGTAAACAGACTGTAACATCTGCAGGTAAACAGACTGTATCGTCTGCAGCAGGTAAACAGACTGTAACGTCTAAAGGTAAACAGACTGTAACGTCTGCAGCAGGTAAACAGACTGTAACATCTGCAGCAGGTAAACAGACTGTAACGTCTGCAGGTAAAAAGACTGTAACGTCTGCAGCGGGTAAACAGACTGTAACGTCTGCAGGTAAACAGACTGTAACGTCTGCAACGGGTAAACAGACAGTAACGTCTGCAGCGGGTAAACAGACTGTAACGTCTGCAGGTAAACAGACTGTGATGTCTGCAGGTAAACAGACTGTAATGTCTGCAGCGGGTAAACAGACAGTAACGTCTGCAGCGTGTAAACAGACAGTAACGTCTGCAGGTAAACAGACTGTAACGTCTGCAGCGGGTAAACAGACTGTAACGTCTGCAGCAGGTAAACAGAGTGTAACGTCTGCAGCAGGTAAACAGACTGTAACGTCTGCAGCGGGTAATCAGAGTAACGTCTGCAGCGGGTAAACAGACTGTAACGTCTGCAGGTAAACAGACTGTAACGTCTGCAGCAGGTAAACAGGCTTTAACGTCTGCAGCAGTTAAACAGACTGTAAAGTCTGCAGTTAAACAGACTGTAACGTCTGCAGCGGGTAAACAGAGTAACGTCTGCAGAGGGTAAACAGACTGTAACGTCTGCAGGTAAACAGACTGTAAAGTCTGAAGGTAAACAGACTGTAACGTCTGCAGCAGGTAAACAGACTGTAACGTCTGCAGCAGGTAAACAGACTGTAACGTCTGCAGGTAAACAGACTGTAACATCTGCAGCAGGTAAACAGACTGTAACGTCTGCAGCAGGTAAACAGACTGTAACGTCTGCAGCAGCTAAACAGACTGTAACGTCTGCAAGTAAACAGACTGTAACGTCTGCAGCAGGTAAACAGGCTTTAACGTCTGCAGCAGGTAAACAGACTGTAACGTCTGCAGTTAAACAGACTGTAACGTCTGCAGGTAAACAGACTGTAAAGTCTGCAGGTAAACAGACTGTAACGTCTGCAGCAGGTAAACAGACTGTAACGTCTGCAGCAGGTAAACAGACTGTAACGTCTGCAGATAAACAGACTGTAACGTCTGCAGCAGGTAAACAGACTGTAACGTCTGCAGCAGGTAAACAGACTGTAACGTCTGCAGGTAAACAGACTAACGTCTGCAGCAGGTAAACAGACTGTAACGTCTGCAGCAGGTAAACAGACTGTAACGTCTGCAGGTAAGCAGATTGTAAAGCCTGCAGCAGGTAAAAAGACTGTAACGTCTGCAGTTAAACAGACTGTAACGTCTGCAGCAGGTAAACAGACTGTAACGTCTGCAGCAGGTAAACAGGCTGTAATGCCTGCAGCAGGTAAACAGGCTGTAAAGCCTGCAGCAGGTAAACAGACTGTAATGTCTGCAGTTAAACAGACTGTAACTGTTCAGCACTTAAACAGACTGTAATGTCTGCAGCGGGTAAACAGACTGTAACGTCTGCAGTTAAACAGACTGTAATGTCTGCAGGTAAACAGACTGTAATGTCTGCAGCAGTTAAACAGACTGTAACGTCTGCAGGTAAACAGGCTGTAACGCCTGCAGCAGGTAAACAGACTGTAACGTCTGCAGTTGAACAGACTGTAATGTCTGCAGGTAAACAGACTGTAATGTCTGCAGCAGTTAAACAGACTGTAACGTCTGCAGGTAAACAGACTGTAACGTCTGCAGCAGGTAAACAGACTGTAACGTCTGCAGCAGGTAAACAGACTGTAACGCCTGAAGGTAAACAGACTGTAACGTCTACAGCAGGTAAACAGACTGTAACTGTTCAGCAGATAAACAGACTGTAACGTCTGCAGGTAAACTGACTGTAACGTCTACAGGTAAACAGACTGTAACGTCTGCAGTAGGTAAACAGACTGTAACTGTTCAGCGGGTAAACAGACTGTAACGTCTGTAGTAGGTAAACAGACTGTAACATCTGCAGGTAAACAGACTGTATCGTCTGCAGCAGGTAAACAGACTGTAACGTCTAAAGGTAAACAGACTGTAACGTCTGCAGCAGGTAAACAGACTGTAACATCTGCAGCAGGTAAACAGACTGTAACGTCTGCAGGTAAAAAGACTGTAACGTCTGCAGCGGGTAAACAGACTGTAACGTCTGCAGGTAAACAGACTGTAACGTCTGCAGCGGGTAAACAGACAGTAACGTCTGCAGCGGGTAAACAGACTGTAACGTCTGCAGGTAAACAGACTGTGATGTCTGCAGGTAAACAGACTGTAACGTCTGCAGCGGGTAAACAGACAGTAACGTCTGCAGCGTTTAAACAGACAGTAACGTCTGCAGGTAAACAGACTGTAACGTCTGCAGCGGGTAAACAGACTGTAACGTCTGCAGCAGGTAAACAGAGTGTAACGTCTGCAGCAGGTAAACAGACTGTAACGTCTGCAGCGGGTAATCAGAGTAACGTCTGCAGCGGGTAAACAGACTGTAACGTCTGCAGGTAAACAGACTGTAACGTCTGCAGCAGGTAAACAGGCTTTAACGTCTGCAGCAGTTAAACAGACTGTAAAGTCTGCAGTTAAACAGACTGTAACGTCTGCAGGTAAACAGACTGTAAAGTCTGCAGGTAAACAGACTGTAACGTCTGCAGCGGGTAAACAGACTGTAACGTCTGCAGGTAAACAGACTGTAAGGTCTGCAGAGGGTAAACAGACAGTAACGTCTGCAGCGGGTAAACAGACTGTAATGTCTACAGGTAAACAGACTGTGATGTCTGCAGGTAAACAGACTGTAACGTCTGCAGCAGGTAAACAGGCTGTAACGTCTGCAGCAGGTACACAGACTGTAACGTCTGCAGTTAAACAGACTGAAACGTCTGCAGGTCAACAGACTGTAACGTCTGCAGCGGGTAAACAGACTGTAACGTCTGCAGCGGGTAAACAGACTGTAACGTCAGCAGCAGGTAAACAGACTGTAACGTCTGCAGCGGGTAAACAGACTGTAACGTCTGCAGCAGGTAAACAGACTGTAACGTCTGCAGCAGGTAAACAGACTGTAACGTCTGCAGCGGGTAATCAGAGTAACGTCTGCAGCGGGTAAACAGACTGGAACGTCTGCAGGTAAACAGACTGTAACGTCTGCAGCAGGTAAACAGGCTTTAACGTCTGCAGCAGGTAAACAGACTGTAACGTCTGCAGTTAAACAGACTGTAACGTCTACAGGTAAACAGACTGTAAAGTCTGCAGGTAAACAGACTATAACGTCTGCAACAAGTAAACAGACTGTAACGTCTGCAGCAGGTAAACAGACTGTAACGTCTGCAGGTAAACAGACTGTAACGTCTGCAGCAGGTAAACAGACTGTAACGTCTGCAGCAGGTAAACAGGCTGTAACGTCTGCAGCAGGTAAACAGACTGTAACGTCTGCAGCAGGTAAACAGGCTGTAACGCCTGCAGCAGGTAAACAGACTGTAATGTCTGCAGTTAAACAGACTGTAACTGTTCAGCACTTAAACAGACTGTAATGTCTGCAACAGGTAAACAGACTGTAACGTCTGCAGTTAAAAAGACTGTAATGTCTGCAGGTAAACAGACTGTAATGTCTGCAGCAGTTAAAAAGACTGTAACGTCTGCAGGTAAACAGATTGTAATGTCTGCAGGTAAACAGACTGTAATGTCTGCAACAGGTAAACAGACTGTAAAGTCTGCAGCGGGTAAACAGACTGTAACGTCTGCAGGTAAACAGACTGTAACGTCTGCAGCAGGTAAACAGGCTTTAACGTCTGCAGTAGGTAAACAGACTGTAATGTCTGCAGTTAAACAGACTGTAACGTCTGCAGGTAAACAGACTGTAAAGTCTGCAGGTAAACAGACTGTAACGTCTGCAGCAGGTAAACAGACTGTAACGTCTGCAGGTAAACAGACTGTAACGTCTGCAGTTAAACAGACTGTAACGTCTGCAGGTAAACAGACTGTAACGTCTGCAGCGGGTAAACAGAGTAACGTCTGCAGAGGGTAAACAGACTGTAACGTCTGCAGGTAAACAGACTGTAAAGTCTGAAGGTAAACAGACTGTAACGTCTGCAGCAGGTAAACAGACTGTAACGTCTGCAGCAGGTAAACAGACTGTAACGTCTGCAGGTAAACAGACTGTAACATCTGCAGCAGGTAAACAGACTGTAACGTCTGCAGCGGGTAAACAGACTGTAACGTCTGCAGCAGGTAAACAGACTGTAACGTCTGCAAGTAAACAGACTGTAACGTCTGCAGCAGGTAAACAGGCTTTAACGTCTGCAGCAGGTAAACAGACTGTAACGTCTGCAGTTAAACAGACTGTAACGTCTGCAGGTAAACAGACTGTAAAGTCTGCAGGTAAACAGACTGTAACGTCTGCAGCAGGTAAACAGACTGTAACGTCTGCAGCAGGTAAACAGACTGTAACGTCTGCAGGTAAGCAGATTGTAACGCCTGCAGCAGGTAAAAAGACTGTAACGTCTGCAGTTAAACAGACTGTAACGTCTGCAGCAGGTAAACAGATTGTAACGTCTGCAGCAGGTAAACAGGCTGTAATGCCTGCAGCAGGTAAACAGGCTGTAACGCCTGCAGCAGGTAAACAGACTGTAATGTCTGCAGTTAAACAGACTGTCACTGTTCAGCACTTAAACAGACTGTAATGTCTGCAGCGGGTAAACAGACTGTAACGTCTGCAGTTAAACAGACTGTAATGTCTGCAGGTAAACAGACTGTAATGTCTGCAGCAGTTAAACAGACTGTAACGTCTGCAGGTAAACAGGCTGTAACGCCTGCAGCAGGTAAACAGACTGTAACGTCTGCAGTTGAACAGACTGTAATGTCTGCAGGTAAACAGACTGTAATGTCTGCAGCAGTTAAACAGACTGTAACGTCTGCAGGTAAACAGACTGTAACGTCTGCAGCAGGTAAACAGACTGTAACGTCTGCAGCAGGTAAACAGACTGTAACGCCTGAAGGTAAACAGACTGTAACGTCTACAGCAGGTAAACAGACTGTAACTGTTCAGCAGATAAACAGACTGTAACGTCTGCAGGTAAACTGACTGTAACGTCTACAGGTAAACAGACTGTAACGTCTGCAGTAGGTAAACAGACTGTAACTGTTCAGCGGGTAAACAGACTGTAACGTCTGTAGTAGGTAAACAGACTGTAACATCTGCAGGTAAACAGACTGTATCGTCTGCAGCAGGTAAACAGACTGTAACGTCTAAAGGTAAACAGACTGTAACGTCTGCAGCAGGTAAACAGACTGTAACATCTGCAGCAGGTAAACAGACTGTAACGTCTGCAGGTAAAAAGACTGTAACGTCTGCAGCGGGTAAACAGACTGTAACGTCTGCAGGTAAACAGACTGTAACGTCTGCAGCGGGTAAACAGACAGTAACGTCTGCAGCGGGTAAACAGACTGTAACGTCTGCAGGTAAACAGACTGTAACGTCTGCAGCGGGTAAACAGACTGTAACGTCTGCAGCAGGTAAACAGAGTGTAACGTCTGCAGCAGGTAAACAGACTGTAACGTCTGCAGCGGGTAATCAGAGTAACGTCTGCAGCGGGTAAACAGACTGTAACGTCTGCAGGTAAACAGACTGTAACGTCTGCAGCAGGTAAACAGGCTTTAACGTCTGCAGCAGTTAAACAGACTGTAAAGTCTGCAGTTAAACAGACTGTAACGTCTGCAGGTAAACAGACTGTAAAGTCTGCAGGTAAACAGACTGTAACGTCTGCAGCGGGTAAACAGACTGTAACGTCTGCAGGTAAACAGACTGTAAGGTCTGCAGAGGGTAAACAGACAGTAACGTCTGCAGCGGGTAAACAGACTGTAATGTCTACAGGTAAACAGACTGTGATGTCTGCAGGTAAACAGACTGTAACGTCTGCAGCAGGTAAACAGGCTGTAACGTCTGCAGCAGGTACACAGACTGTAACGTCTGCAGTTAAACAGACTGAAACGTCTGCAGGTCAACAGACTGTAACGTCTGCAGCGGGTAAACAGACTGTAACGTCTGCAGCGGGTAAACAGACTGTAACGTCTGCAGCAGGTAAACAGACTGTAACGTCTGCAGCGGGTAATCAGAGTAACGTCTGCAGCGAGTAAACAGACTGGAACGTCTGCAGGTAAACAGACTGTAACGTCTGCAGCAGGTAAACAGGCTTTAACGTCTGCAGCAGGTAAACAGACTGTAACGTCTGCAGTTAAACAGACTGTAACGTCTACAGGTAAACAGACTGTAAAGTCTGCAGGTAAACAGACTATAACGTCTGCAGCAAGTAAACAGACTGTAACGTCTGCAGCAGGTAAACAGACTGTAACGTCTGCAGGTAAACAGACTGTAACGTCTGCAGCAGGTAAACAGACTGTAACGTCTGCAGCAGGTAAACAGGCTGTAACGTCTGCAGCAGGTAAACAGACTGTAACGTCGGCAGCAGGTAAACAGGCTGTAACGCCTGCAGCAGGTAAACAGACTGTAATGTCTGCAGTTAAACAGACTGTAACTGTTCAGCACTTAAACAGACTGTAATGTCTGCAACAGGTAAACAGACTGTAACGTCTGCAGTTAAAAAGACTGTAATGTCTGCAGGTAAACAGACTGTAACGTCTGCAGCAGGTAAACAGACTGTAAAGTCTGCAGTTAAACAGACTGTAACGTCTGCAGGTAAACAGACTGTAACGTCTGCAGCAGGTAAACAGACTGTAACGTCTGCAGCTGGTAAACAGACAGTAACGTCTGCAGCGGGTAAACACAATGTAACGTCTGCAGGTAAACAGACTGTAACGTCTGCAGCGGGTAAACAGACTGTAACGTCTGCAGCAGGTAAACAGACTGTAACGTCTGCAGTAGGTAAAAAGACTGTACCGTCTGCAGCGGGTAATCAGAGTAACGTCTGCAGCGGGTAAACAGGCTTTAACGTCTGCAGCAGGTAAACAGACTGTAACGTCTGCAGCAGGTAAACAGGCTTTAACGTCTGCAGCAGGTAAACAGACTGTAACGTCTGCAGTTAAACAGACTGTAACGTCTGCAGGTAAACAGACTGTAAAGTCTGCAGGTAAACAGACTATAACGTCTGCAGCAAGTAAACAGACTGTAACGTCTGCAGCAGGTAAACAGACTGTAACGTCTGCAGCGGGTAAACAGACTGTAACGTCTGCAGGTAAACAGACTGTAACGTCTGCAGCGGGTAAACAGACAGTAACGTCTGCAGCGGGTAAACAGACTGTAACGTCTGCAGGTAAACAGACTGTGATGTCTGCAGGTAAACAGACTGTAACGTCTGCAGCGGGTAAACAGACAGTAACGTCTGCAGCGTGTAAACACAATGTAACGTCTGCAGGTAAACAGACTGTAACGTCTGCAGCGGGTAAACAGACTGTAACGTTTGCAGCAGGTAAACAGAGTGTAACGTCTGCAGCAGGTAAACAGACTGTAACGTCTGCAGCGGGTAATCAGAGTAACGTCTGCAGCGGGTAAACAGACTGTAACGTCTGCAGATAAACAGACTGTAACGTCTGCAGCAGGTAAACAGGCTTTAACGTCTGCAGCAGGTAAACAGACTGTAAAGTCTGCAGTTAAACAGACTGTAACGTCTGCAGGTAAACAGACTGTAACGTCTGCAGCGGGTAAACAGACTGTAACGTCTGCAGCGGGTAAACAGACTGTAACGTCAGCAGCAGGTAAACAGACTGTAACGTCTGCAGCGGGTAAACAGACTGTAACGTCTGTAGCAGGTAAACAGACTGTAACGTCTGCAGCAGGTAAACAGACTGTAACGTCTGCAGCGGGTAATCAGAGTAACGTCTGCAGCGGGTAAACAGACTGGAACGTCTGCAGGTAAACAGACTGTAACGTCTGCAGCAGGTAAACAGGCTTTAACGTCTGCAGCAGGTAAACAGACTGTAACGTCTGCAGTTAAACAGACTGTAACGTCTACAGGTAAACAGACTGTAAAGTCTGCAGGTAAACAGACTATAACGTCTGCAACAAGTAAACAGACTGTAACGTCTGCAGCAGGTAAACAGACTGTAACGTCTGCAGGTAAACAGACTGTAACGTCTGCAGCAGGTAAACAGACTATAACGTCTGCAGCAGGTAAACAGGCTGTAACGTCTGCAGCAGGTAAACAGACTGTAACGTCTGCAGCAGGTAAACAGGCTGTAACGCCTGCAGCAGGTAAACAGACTGTAATGTCTGCAGTTAAACAGACTGTAACTGTTCAGCACTTAAACAGACTGTAATGTCTGCAACAGGTAAACAGACTGTAACGTCTGCAGTTAAAAAGACTGTAATGTCTGCAGGTAAACAGACTGTAATGTCTGCAGCAGTTAAAAAGACTGTAACGTCTGCAGGTAAACAGATTGTAATGTCTGCAGGTAAACAGACTGTAATGTCTGCAACAGGTAAACAGACTGTAAAGTCTGCAGCGGGTAAACAGACTGTAACGTCTGCAGGTAAACAGACTGTAACGTCTGCAGCAGGTAAACAGGCTTTAACGTCTGCAGCAGGTAAACAGACTGTAATGTCTGCAGTTAAACAGACTGTAACGTCTGCAGGTAAACAGACTGTAAAGTCTGCAGGTAAACAGACTGTAACGTCTGCAGCAGGTAAACAGACTGTAACATCTGCAGGTAAACAGACTGTAACATCTGCAGTTAAACAGACTGTAACGTCTGCAGGTAAACAGACTGTAACGTCTGCAGCGGGTAAACAGAGTAACGTCTGCAGAGGGTAAACAGACTGTAACGTCTGCAGGTAAACAGACTGTAAAGTCTGAAGGTAAACAGACTGTAACGTCTGCAGCAGGTAAACAGACTGTAACGTCTGCAGCAGGTAAACAGACTGTAACGTCTGCAGGTAAACAGACTGTAACATCTGCAGCAGGTAAACAGACTGTAACGTCTGCAGCGGGTAAACAGACTGTAACGTCTGCAGCAGGTAAACAGACTGTAACGTCTGCAAGTAAACAGACTGTAACGTCTGCAGCAGGTAAACAGGCTTTAACGTCTGCAGCAGGTAAACAGACTGTAACGTCTGCAGTTAAACAGACTGTAACGTCTGCAGGTAAACAGACTGTAAAGTCTGCAGGTAAACAGACTGTAACGTCTGCAGCAGGTAAACAGACTGTAACGTCTGCAGCAGGTAAACAGACTGTAACGTCTGCAGGTAAGCAGATTGTAACGCCTGCAGCAGGTAAAAAGACTGTAACGTCTGCAGTTAAACAGACTGTAACGTCTGCAGCAGGTAAACAGATTGTAACGTCTGCAGCAGGTAAACAGGCTGTAATGCCTGCAGCAGGTAAACAGGCTGTAACGCCTGCAGCAGGTAAACAGACTGTAATGTCTGCAGTTAAACAGACTGTAACTGTTCAGCACTTAAACAGACTGTAATGTCTGCAGCGGGTAAACAGACTGTAACGTCTGCAGTTAAACAGACTGTAATGTCTGCAGGTAAACAGACTGTAATGTCTGCAGCAGTTAAACAGACTGTAACGTCTGCAGGTAAACAGGCTGTAACGCCTGCAGCAGGTAAACAGACTGTAACGTCTGCAGTTGAACAGACTGTAATGTCTGCAGGTAAACAGACTGTAATGTCTGCAGCAGTTAAACAGACTGTAACGTCTGCAGGTAAACAGACTGTAACGTCTGCAGCAGGTAAACAGACTGTAACGTCTGCAGCAGGTAAACAGACTGTAACGCCTGAAGGTAAACAGACTGTAACGTCTACAGCAGGTAAACAGACTGTAACTGTTCAGCAGATAAACAGACTGTAACGTCTGCAGGTAAACTGACTGTAACGTCTACAGGTAAACAGACTGTAACGTCTGCAGTAGGTAAACAGACTGTAACTGTTCAGCGGGTAAACAGACTGTAACGTCTGTAGTAGGTAAACAGACTGTAACATCTGCAGGTAAACAGACTGTATCGTCTGCAGCAGGTAAACAGACTGTAACGTCTAAAGGTAAACAGACTGTAACGTCTGCAGCAGGTAAACAGACTGTAACATCTGCAGCAGGTAAACAGACTGTAACGTCTGCAGGTAAAAAGACTGTAACGTCTGCAGCGGGTAAACAGACTGTAACGTCTGCAGGTAAACAGACTGTAACGTCTGCAGCGGGTAAACAGACAGTAACGTCTGCAGCGGGTAAACAGACTGTAACGTCTGCAGGTAAACAGACTGTAACGTCTGCAGCGGGTAAACAGACTGTAACGTCTGCAGCAGGTAAACAGAGTGTAACGTCTGCAGCAGGTAAACAGACTGTAACGTCTGCAGCGGGTAATCAGAGTAACGTCTGCAGCGGGTAAACAGACTGTAACGTCTGCAGGTAAACAGACTGTAACGTCTGCAGCAGGTAAACAGGCTTTAACGTCTGCAGCAGTTAAACAGACTGTAAAGTCTGCAGTTAAACAGACTGTAACGTCTGCAGGTAAACAGACTGTAAAGTCTGCAGGTAAACAGACTGTAACGTCTGCAGCGGGTAAACAGACTGTAACGTCTGCAGGTAAACAGACTGTAAGGTCTGCAGAGGGTAAACAGACAGTAACGTCTGCAGCGGGTAAACAGACTGTAATGTCTACAGGTAAACAGACTGTGATGTCTGCAGGTAAACAGACTGTAACGTCTGCAGCAGGTAAACAGGCTGTAACGTCTGCAGCAGGTACACAGACTGTAACGTCTGCAGTTAAACAGACTGAAACGTCTGCAGGTCAACAGACTGTAACGTCTGCAGCGGGTAAACAGACTGTAACGTCTGCAGCGGGTAAACAGACTGTAACGTCTGCAGCAGGTAAACAGACTGTAACGTCTGCAGCGGGTAATCAGAGTAACGTCTGCAGCGAGTAAACAGACTGGAACGTCTGCAGGTAAACAGACTGTAACGTCTGCAGCAGGTAAACAGGCTTTAACGTCTGCAGCAGGTAAACAGACTGTAACGTCTGCAGTTAAACAGACTGTAACGTCTACAGGTAAACAGACTGTAAAGTCTGCAGGTAAACAGACTATAACGTCTGCAGCAAGTAAACAGACTGTAACGTCTGCAGCAGGTAAACAGACTCTAACGTCTGCAGGTAAACAGACTGTAACGTCTGCAGCAGGTAAACAGACTGTAACGTCTGCAGCAGGTAAACAGGCTGTAACGTCTGCAGCAGGTAAACAGACTGTAACGTCGGCAGCAGGTAAACAGGCTGTAACGCCTGCAGCAGGTAAACAGACTGTAATGTCTGCAGTTAAACAGACTGTAACTGTTCAGCACTTAAACAGACTGTAATGTCTGCAACAGGTAAACAGACTGTAACGTCTGCAGTTAAAAAGACTGTAATGTCTGCAGGTAAACAGACTGTAACGTCTGCAGCAGGTAAACAGACTGTAAAGTCTGCAGTTAAACAGACTGTAACGTCTGCAGGTAAACAGACTGTAACGTCTGCAGCAGGTAAACAGACTGTAACGTCTGCAGCTGGTAAACAGACAGTAACGTCTGCAGCGGGTAAACACAATGTAACGTCTGCAGGTAAACAGACTGTAACGTCTGCAGCGGGTAAACAGACTGTAACGTCTGCAGCAGGTAAACAGACTGTAACGTCTGCAGTAGGTAAAAAGACTGTACCGTCTGCAGCGGGTAATCAGAGTAACGTCTGCAGCGGGTAAACAGGCTTTAACGTCTGCAGCAGGTAAACAGACTGTAACGTCTGCAGCAGGTAAACAGGCTTTAACGTCTGCAGCAGGTAAACAGACTGTAACGTCTGCAGTTAAACAGACTGTAACGTCTGCAGGTAAACAGACTGTAAAGTCTGCAGGTAAACAGACTATAACGTCTGCAGCAAGTAAACAGACTGTAACGTCTGCAGCAGGTAAACAGACTGTAACGTCTGCAGCGGGTAAACAGACTGTAACGTCTGCAGGTAAACAGACTGTAACGTCTGCAGCGGGTAAACAGACAGTAACGTCTGCAGCGGGTAAACAGACTGTAACGTCTGCAGGTAAACAGACTGTGATGTCTGCAGGTAAACAGACTGTAACGTCTGCAGCGGGTAAACAGACAGTAACGTCTGCAGCGTGTAAACACAATGTAACGTCTGCAGGTAAACAGACTGTAACGTCTGCAGCGGGTAAACAGACTGTAACGTTTGCAGCAGGTAAACAGAGTGTAACGTCTGCAGCAGGTAAACAGACTGTAACGTCTGCAGCGGGTAATCAGAGTAACGTCTGCAGCGGGTAAACAGACTGTAACGTCTGCAGATAAACAGACTGTAACGTCTGCAGCAGGTAAACAGGCTTTAACGTCTGCAGCAGGTAAACAGACTGTAAAGTCTGCAGTTAAACAGACTGTAACGTCTGCAGGTAAACAGACTGTAACGTCTGCAGCGGGTAAACAGACTGTAACGTCTGCAGCGGGTAAACAGACTGTAACGTCAGCAGCAGGTAAACAGACTGTAACGTCTGCAGCGGGTAAACAGACTGTAACGTCTGCAGCAGGTAAACAGACTGTAACGTCTGCAGCAGGTAAACAGACTGTAACGTCTGCAGCGGGTAATCAGAGTAACGTCTGCAGCGGGTAAACAGACTGGAACGTCTGCAGGTAAACAGACTGTAACGTCTGCAGCAGGTAAACAGGCTTTAACGTCTGCAGCAGGTAAACAGACTGTAACGTCTGCAGTTAAACAGACTGTAACGTCTACAGGTAAACAGACTGTAAAGTCTGCAGGTAAACAGACTATAACGTCTGCAACAAGTAAACAGACTGTAACGTCTGCAGCAGGTAAACAGACTGTAACGTCTGCAGGTAAACAGACTGTAACGTCTGCAGCAGGTAAACAGACTGTAACGTCTGCAGCAGGTAAACAGGCTGTAACGTCTGCAGCAGGTAAACAGACTGTAACGTCTGCAGCAGGTAAACAGGCTGTAACGCCTGCAGCAGGTAAACAGACTGTAATGTCTGCAGTTAAACAGACTGTAACTGTTCAGCACTTAAACAGACTGTAATGTCTGCAACAGGTAAACAGACTGTAACGTCTGCAGTTAAAAAGACTGTAATGTCTGCAGGTAAACAGACTGTAATGTCTGCAGCAGTTAAAAAGACTGTAACGTCTGCAGGTAAACAGATTGTAATGTCTGCAGGTAAACAGACTGTAATGTCTGCAACAGGTAAACAGACTGTAAAGTCTGCAGCGGGTAAACAGACTGTAACGTCTGCAGGTAAACAGACTGTAACGTCTGCAGCAGGTAAACAGGCTTTAACGTCTGCAGCAGGTAAACAGACTGTAATGTCTGCAGTTAAACAGACTTTAACGTCTGCAGGTAAACAGACTGTAACGTCTGCAGGTAAACAGACTGTAAAGTCTGCAGGTAAACAGACTATAACGTCTGCAGCAAGTAAACAGACTGTAACGTCTGCAGCAGGTAAACAGACTGTAACGTCTGCAGCGGGTAAACAGACTGTAACGTCTGCAGGTAAACAGACTGTAACGTCTGCAGCGGGTAAACAGACAGTAACGTCTGCAGCGGGTAAACAGACTGTAACGTCTGCAGGTAAACAGACTGTGATGTCTGCAGGTAAACAGACTGTAACGTCTGCAGCGGGTAAACAGACAGTAACGTCTGCAGCGTGTAAACACAATGTAACGTCTGCAGGTAAACAGACTGTAACGTCTGCAGCGGGTAAACAGACTGTAACGTTTGCAGCAGGTAAACAGAGTGTAACGTCTGCAGCAGGTAAACAGACTGTAACGTCTGCAGCGGGTAATCAGAGTAACGTCTGCAGCGGGTAAACAGACTGTAACGTCTGCAGATAAACAGACTGTAACGTCTGCAGCAGGTAAACAGGCTTTAACGTCTGCAGCAGGTAAACAGACTGTAAAGTCTGCAGTTAAACAGACTGTAACGTCTGCAGGTAAACAGACTGTAACGTCTGCAGCGGGTAAACAGACTGTAACGTCTGCAGCGGGTAAACAGACTGTAACGTCAGCAGCAGGTAAACAGACTGTAACGTCTGCAGCGGGTAAACAGACTGTAACGTCTGCAGCAGGTAAACAGACTGTAACGTCTGCAGCAGGTAAACAGACTGTAACGTCTGCAGCGGGTAATCAGAGTAACGTCTGCAGCGGGTAAACAGACTGGAACGTCTGCAGGTAAACAGACTGTAACGTCTGCAGCAGGTAAACAGGCTTTAACGTCTGCAGCAGGTAAACAGACTGTAACGTCTGCAGTTAAACAGACTGTAACGTCTACAGCAGGTAAACAGACTGTAACATCTGCAGGTAAACAGACTGTAACATCTGCAGTTAAACAGACTGTAACGTCTGCAGGTAAACAGACTGTAACGTCTGCAGCGGGTAAACAGAGTAACGTCTGCAGAGGGTAAACAGACTGTAACGTCTGCAGGTAAACAGACTGTAAAGTCTGAAGGTAAACAGACTGTAACGTCTGCAGCAGGTAAACAGACTGTAACGTCTGCAGCAGGTAAACAGACTGTAACGTCTGCAGGTAAACAGACTGTAACATCTGCAGCAGGTAAACAGACTGTAACGTCTGCAGCGGGTAAACAGACTGTAACGTCTGCAGCAGGTAAACAGACTGTAACGTCTGCAAGTAAACAGACTGTAACGTCTGCAGCAGGTAAACAGGCTTTAACGTCTGCAGCAGGTAAACAGACTGTAACGTCTGCAGTTAAACAGACTGTAACGTCTGCAGGTAAACAGACTGTAAAGTCTGCAGGTAAACAGACTGTAACGTCTGCAGCAGGTAAACAGACTGTAACGTCTGCAGCAGGTAAACAGACTGTAACGTCTGCAGGTAAGCAGATTGTAACGCCTGCAGCAGGTAAAAAGACTGTAACGTCTGCAGTTAAACAGACTGTAACGTCTGCAGCAGGTAAACAGATTGTAACGTCTGCAGCAGGTAAACAGGCTGTAATGCCTGCAGCAGGTAAACAGGCTGTAACGCCTGCAGCAGGTAAACAGACTGTAATGTCTGCAGTTAAACAGACTGTAACTGTTCAGCACTTAAACAGACTGTAATGTCTGCAGCGGGTAAACAGACTGTAACGTCTGCAGTTAAACAGACTGTAATGTCTGCAGGTAAACAGACTGTAATGTCTGCAGCAGTTAAACAGACTGTAACGTCTGCAGGTAAACAGGCTGTAACGCCTGCAGCAGGTAAACAGACTGTAACGTCTGCAGTTGAACAGACTGTAATGTCTGCAGGTAAACAGACTGTAATGTCTGCAGCAGTTAAACAGACTGTAACGTCTGCAGGTAAACAGACTGTAACGTCTGCAGCGGGTAAACAGACTGTAACGTCTGCAGCAGGTAAACAGACTGTAACGTCTGCAGCAGGTAAACAGACTGTAACGTCTGCAGCGGGTAATCAGAGTAACGTCTGCAGCGGGTAAACAGACTGGAACGTCTGCAGGTAAACAGACTGTAACGTCTGCAGCAGGTAAACAGGCTTTAACGTCTGCAGCAGGTAAACAGACTGTAACGTCTGCAGTTAAACAGACTGTAACGTCTACAGCAGGTAAACAGACTGTAACATCTGCAGGTAAACAGACTGTAACATCTGCAGTTAAACAGACTGTAACGTCTGCAGGTAAACAGACTGTAACGTCTGCAGCGGGTAAACAGAGTAACGTCTGCAGAGGGTAAACAGACTGTAACGTCTGCAGGTAAACAGACTGTAAAGTCTGAAGGTAAACAGACTGTAACGTCTGCAGCAGGTAAACAGACTGTAACGTCTGCAGCAGGTAAACAGACTGTAACGTCTGCAGGTAAACAGACTGTAACATCTGCAGCAGGTAAACAGACTGTAACGTCTGCAGCGGGTAAACAGACTGTAACGTCTGCAGCAGGTAAACAGACTGTAACGTCTGCAAGTAAACAGACTGTAACGTCTGCAGCAGGTAAACAGGCTTTAACGTCTGCAGCAGGTAAACAGACTGTAACGTCTGCAGTTAAACAGACTGTAACGTCTGCAGGTAAACAGACTGTAAAGTCTGCAGGTAAACAGACTGTAACGTCTGCAGCAGGTAAACAGACTGTAACGTCTGCAGCAGGTAAACAGACTGTAACGTCTGCAGGTAAGCAGATTGTAACGCCTGCAGCAGGTAAAAAGACTGTAACGTCTGCAGTTAAACAGACTGTAACGTCTGCAGCAGGTAAACAGATTGTAACGTCTGCAGCAGGTAAACAGGCTGTAATGCCTGCAGCAGGTAAACAGGCTGTAACGCCTGCAGCAGGTAAACAGACTGTAATGTCTGCAGTTAAACAGACTGTAACTGTTCAGCACTTAAACAGACTGTAATGTCTGCAGCGGGTAAACAGACTGTAACGTCTGCAGTTAAACAGACTGTAATGTCTGCAGGTAAACAGACTGTAATGTCTGCAGCAGTTAAACAGACTGTAACGTCTGCAGGTAAACAGGCTGTAACGCCTGCAGCAGGTAAACAGACTGTAACGTCTGCAGTTGAACAGACTGTAATGTCTGCAGGTAAACAGACTGTAATGTCTGCAGCAGTTAAACAGACTGTAACGTCTGCAGGTAAACAGACTGTAACGTCTGCAGCAGGTAAACAGACTGTAACGTCTGCAGCAGGTAAACAGACTGTAACGCCTGAAGGTAAACAGACTGTAACGTCTACAGCAGGTAAACAGACTGTAACTGTTCAGCAGATAAACAGACTGTAACGTCTGCAGGTAAACTGACTGTAACGTCTACAGGTAAACAGACTGTAACGTCTGCAGTAGGTAAACAGACTGTAACTGTTCAGCGGGTAAACAGACTGTAACGTCTGTAGTAGGTAAACAGACTGTAACATCTGCAGGTAAACAGACTGTATCGTCTGCAGCAGGTAAACAGACTGTAACGTCTAAAGGTAAACAGACTGTAACGTCTGCAGCAGGTAAACAGACTGTAACATCTGCAGCAGGTAAACAGACTGTAACGTCTGCAGGTAAAAAGACTGTAACGTCTGCAGCGGGTAAACAGACTGTAACGTCTGCAGGTAAACAGACTGTAACGTCTGCAGCGGGTAAACAGACAGTAACGTCTGCAGCGGGTAAACAGACTGTAACGTCTGCAGGTAAACAGACTGTAACGTCTGCAGCGGGTAAACAGACTGTAACGTCTGCAGCAGGTAAACAGAGTGTAACGTCTGCAGCAGGTAAACAGACTGTAACGTCTGCAGCGGGTAATCAGAGTAACGTCTGCAGCGGGTAAACAGACTGTAACGTCTGCAGGTAAACAGACTGTAACGTCTGCAGCAGGTAAACAGGCTTTAACGTCTGCAGCAGTTAAACAGACTGTAAAGTCTGCAGTTAAACAGACTGTAACGTCTGCAGGTAAACAGACTGTAAAGTCTGCAGGTAAACAGACTGTAACGTCTGCAGCGGGTAAACAGACTGTAACGTCTGCAGGTAAACAGACTGTAAGGTCTGCAGAGGGTAAACAGACAGTAACGTCTGCAGCGGGTAAACAGACTGTAATGTCTACAGGTAAACAGACTGTGATGTCTGCAGGTAAACAGACTGTAACGTCTGCAGCAGGTAAACAGGCTGTAACGTCTGCAGCAGGTACACAGACTGTAACGTCTGCAGTTAAACAGACTGAAACGTCTGCAGGTCAACAGACTGTAACGTCTGCAGCGGGTAAACAGACTGTAACGTCTGCAGCGGGTAAACAGACTGTAACGTCTGCAGCAGGTAAACAGACTGTAACGTCTGCAGCGGGTAATCAGAGTAACGTCTGCAGCGAGTAAACAGACTGGAACGTCTGCAGGTAAACAGACTGTAACGTCTGCAGCAGGTAAACAGGCTTTAACGTCTGCAGCAGGTAAACAGACTGTAACGTCTGCAGTTAAACAGACTGTAACGTCTACAGGTAAACAGACTGTAAAGTCTGCAGGTAAACAGACTATAACGTCTGCAGCAAGTAAACAGACTGTAACGTCTGCAGCAGGTAAACAGACTCTAACGTCTGCAGGTAAACAGACTGTAACGTCTGCAGCAGGTAAACAGACTGTAACGTCTGCAGCAGGTAAACAGGCTGTAACGTCTGCAGCAGGTAAACAGACTGTAACGTCGGCAGCAGGTAAACAGGCTGTAACGCCTGCAGCAGGTAAACAGACTGTAATGTCTGCAGTTAAACAGACTGTAACTGTTCAGCACTTAAACAGACTGTAATGTCTGCAACAGGTAAACAGACTGTAACGTCTGCAGTTAAAAAGACTGTAATGTCTGCAGGTAAACAGACTGTAACGTCTGCAGCAGGTAAACAGACTGTAAAGTCTGCAGTTAAACAGACTGTAACGTCTGCAGGTAAACAGACTGTAACGTCTGCAGCAGGTAAACAGACTGTAACGTCTGCAGCTGGTAAACAGACAGTAACGTCTGCAGCGGGTAAACACAATGTAACGTCTGCAGGTAAACAGACTGTAACGTCTGCAGCGGGTAAACAGACTGTAACGTCTGCAGCAGGTAAACAGACTGTAACGTCTGCAGTAGGTAAAAAGACTGTACCGTCTGCAGCGGGTAATCAGAGTAACGTCTGCAGCGGGTAAACAGGCTTTAACGTCTGCAGCAGGTAAACAGACTGTAACGTCTGCAGCAGGTAAACAGGCTTTAACGTCTGCAGCAGGTAAACAGACTGTAACGTCTGCAGTTAAACAGACTGTAACGTCTGCAGGTAAACAGACTGTAAAGTCTGCAGGTAAACAGACTATAACGTCTGCAGCAAGTAAACAGACTGTAACGTCTGCAGCAGGTAAACAGACTGTAACGTCTGCAGCGGGTAAACAGACTGTAACGTCTGCAGGTAAACAGACTGTAACGTCTGCAGCGGGTAAACAGACAGTAACGTCTGCAGCGGGTAAACAGACTGTAACGTCTGCAGGTAAACAGACTGTGATGTCTGCAGGTAAACAGACTGTAACGTCTGCAGCGGGTAAACAGACAGTAACGTCTGCAGCGTGTAAACACAATGTAACGTCTGCAGGTAAACAGACTGTAACGTCTGCAGCGGGTAAACAGACTGTAACGTTTGCAGCAGGTAAACAGAGTGTAACGTCTGCAGCAGGTAAACAGACTGTAACGTCTGCAGCGGGTAATCAGAGTAACGTCTGCAGCGGGTAAACAGACTGTAACGTCTGCAGATAAACAGACTGTAACGTCTGCAGCAGGTAAACAGGCTTTAACGTCTGCAGCAGGTAAACAGACTGTAAAGTCTGCAGTTAAACAGACTGTAACGTCTGCAGGTAAACAGACTGTAACGTCTGCAGCGGGTAAACAGACTGTAACGTCTGCAGCGGGTAAACAGACTGTAACGTCAGCAGCAGGTAAACAGACTGTAACGTCTGCAGCGGGTAAACAGACTGTAACGTCTGCAGCAGGTAAACAGACTGTAACGTCTGCAGCAGGTAAACAGACTGTAACGTCTGCAGCGGGTAATCAGAGTAACGTCTGCAGCGGGTAAACAGACTGGAACGTCTGCAGGTAAACAGACTGTAACGTCTGCAGCAGGTAAACAGGCTTTAACGTCTGCAGCAGGTAAACAGACTGTAACGTCTGCAGTTAAACAGACTGTAACGTCTACAGGTAAACAGACTGTAAAGTCTGCAGGTAAACAGACTATAACGTCTGCAACAAGTAAACAGACTGTAACGTCTGCAGCAGGTAAACAGACTGTAACGTCTGCAGGTAAACAGACTGTAACGTCTGCAGCAGGTAAACAGACTGTAACGTCTGCAGCAGGTAAACAGGCTGTAACGTCTGCAGCAGGTAAACAGACTGTAACGTCTGCAGCAGGTAAACAGGCTGTAACGCCTGCAGCAGGTAAACAGACTGTAATGTCTGCAGTTAAACAGACTGTAACTGTTCAGCACTTAAACAGACTGTAATGTCTGCAACAGGTAAACAGACTGTAACGTCTGCAGTTAAAAAGACTGTAATGTCTGCAGGTAAACAGACTGTAATGTCTGCAGCAGTTAAAAAGACTGTAACGTCTGCAGGTAAACAGATTGTAATGTCTGCAGGTAAACAGACTGTAATGTCTGCAACAGGTAAACAGACTGTAAAGTCTGCAGCGGGTAAACAGACTGTAACGTCTGCAGGTAAACAGACTGTAACGTCTGCAGCAGGTAAACAGGCTTTAACGTCTGCAGCAGGTAAACAGACTGTAATGTCTGCAGTTAAACAGACTTTAACGTCTGCAGGTAAACAGACTGTAAAGTCTGCAGGTAAACAGACTGTAACGTCTGCAGCAGGTAAACAGACTGTAACATCTGCAGGTAAACAGACTGTAACATCTGCAGTTAAACAGACTGTAACGTCTGCAGGTAAACAGACTGTAACGTCTGCAGCGGGTAAACAGAGTAACGTCTGCAGAGGGTAAACAGACTGTAACGTCTGCAGGTAAACAGACTGTAAAGTCTGAAGGTAAACAGACTGTAACGTCTGCAGCAGGTAAACAGACTGTAACGTCTGCAGCAGGTAAACAGACTGTAACGTCTGCAGGTAAACAGACTGTAACATCTGCAGCAGGTAAACAGACTGTAACGTCTGCAGCGGGTAAACAGACTGTAACGTCTGCAGCAGGTAAACAGACTGTAACGTCTGCAAGTAAACAGACTGTAACGTCTGCAAGTAAACAGACTGTAACGTCTGCAGCAGGTAAACAGGCTTTAACGTCTGCAGCAGGTAAACAGACTGTAACGTCTGCAGTTAAACAGACTGTAACGTCTGCAGGTAAACAGACTGTAAAGTCTGCAGGTAAACAGACTGTAACGTCTGCAGCAGGTAAACAGACTGTAACGTCTGCAGCCGGTAAACAGACTGTAACGTCTGCAGATAAACAGACTGTAACGTCTGCAGCAGGTAAACAGACTGTAACGTCTGCAGCAGGTAAACAGACTGTAACGTCTGCAGGTAAACAGACTAACGTCTGCAGCAGGTAAACAGACTGTAACGTCTGCAGCAGGTAAACAGACTGTAACGTCTGCAGGTAAGCAGATTGTAACGCCTGCAGCAGGTAAAAAGACTGTAACGTCTGCAGTTAAACAGACTGTAACGTCTGCAGCAGGTAAACAGATTGTAACGTCTGCAGCAGGTAAACAGGCTGTAATGCCTGCAGCAGGTAAACAGGCTGTAACGCCTGCAGCAGGTAAACAGACTGTAATGTCTGCAGTTAAACAGACTGTAACTGTTCAGCACTTAAACAGACTGTAATGTCTGCAGCGGGTAAACAGACTGTAACGTCTGCAGGTAAACAGACTGTAACATCTGCAGTTAAACAGACTGTAACGTCTGCAGGTAAACAGACTGTAACGTCTGCAGCGGGTAAACAGAGTAACGTCTGCAGAGGGTAAACAGACTGTAACGTCTGCAGGTAAACAGACTGTAAAGTCTGAAGGTAAACAGACTGTAACGTCTGCAGCAGGTAAACAGACTGTAACGTCTGCAGCAGGTAAACAGACTGTAACGTCTGCAGGTAAACAGACTGTAACATCTGCAGCAGGTAAACAGACTGTAACGTCTGCAGCGGGTAAACAGACTGTAACGTCTGCAGCAGGTAAACAGACTGTAACGTCTGCAAGTAAACAGACTGTAACGTCTGCAGCAGGTAAACAGGCTTTAACGTCTGCAGCAGGTAAACAGACTGTAACGTCTGCAGTTAAACAGACTGTAACGTCTGCAGGTAAACAGACTGTAAAGTCTGCAGGTAAACAGACTGTAACGTCTGCAGCAGGTAAACAGACTGTAACGTCTGCAGCAGGTAAACAGACTGTAACGTCTGCAGATAAACAGACTGTAACGTCTGCAGCAGGTAAACAGACTGTAACGTCTGCAGCAGGTAAACAGACTGTAACGTCTGCAGGTAAACAGACTAACGTCTGCAGCAGGTAAACAGACTGTAACGTCTGCAGCAGGTAAACAGACTGTAACGTCTGCAGGTAAGCAGATTGTAACGCCTGCAGCAGGTAAAAAGACTGTAACGTCTGCAGTTAAACAGACTGTAACGTCTGCAGCAGGTAAACAGATTGTAACGTCTGCAGCAGGTAAACAGGCTGTAATGCCTGCAGCAGGTAAACAGGCTGTAACGCCTGCAGCAGGTAAACAGACTGTAATGTCTGCAGTTAAACAGACTGTAACTGTTCAGCACTTAAACAGACTGTAATGTCTGCAGCGGGTAAACAGACTGTAACGTCTGCAGTTAAACAGACTGTAATGTCTGCAGCAGTTAAACAGACTGTAACGTCTGCAGGTAAACAGGCTGTAACGCCTGCAGCAGGTAAACAGACTGTAACGTCTGCAGTTGAACAGACTGTAATGTCTGCAGGTAAACAGACTGTAATGTCTGCAGCAGTTAAACAGACTGTAACGTCTGCAGGTAAACAGACTGTAACGTCTGCAGCAGGTAAACAGACTGTAACGTCTGCAGCAGGTAAACAGACTGTAACGCCTGAAGGTAAACAGACTGTAACGTCTACAGCAGGTAAACAGACTGTAACTGTTCAGCAGATAAACAGACTGTAACGTCTGCAGGTAAACTGATTGTAACGTCTACAGGTAAACAGACTGTAACGTCTGCAGTAGGTAAACAGACTGTAACTGTTCAGCGGGTAAACAGACTGTAACGTCTGTAGTAGGTAAACAGACTGTAACATCTGCAGGTAAACAGACTGTATCGTCTGCAGCAGGTAAACAGACTGTAACGTCTAAAGGTAAACAGACTGTAACGTCTGCAGCAGGTAAACAGACTGTAACATCTGCAGCAGGTAAACAGACTGTAACGTCTGCAGGTAAAAAGACTGTAACGTCTGCAGCAGGTAAACAGGCTTTAACGTCTGCAGCGGGTAAACAGACAGTAACGTCTGCAGCGGGTAAACAGACTGTAACGTCTGCAGGTAAACAGACTGTGATGTCTGCAGGTAAACAGACTGTAACGTCTGCAGCGGGTAAACAGACAGTAACGTCTGCAGCGTGTAAACAGACAGTAACGTCTGCAGGTAAACAGACTGTAACGTCTGCAGCGGGTAAACAGACTGTAACGTCTGCAGCAGGTAAACAGAGTGTAACGTCTGCAGCAGGTAAACAGACTGTAACGTCTGCAGCGGGTAATCAGAGTAACGTCTGCAGCGGGTAAACAGACTGTAACGTCTGCAGGTAAACAGACTGTAACGTCTGCAGCAGGTAAACAGGCTTTAACGTCTGCAGCAGTTAAACAGACTGTAAAGTCTGCAGTTAAACAGACTGTAACGTCTGCAGGTACACAGACTGTAAAGTCTGCAGGTAAACAGACTGTAACGTCTGCTGCGGGTAAACAGACTGTAACGTCTGCAGGTAAACAGACTGTAAGGTCTGCAGAGGGTAAACAGACAGTAACGTCTGCAGCGGGTAAACAGACTGTAATGTCTACAGGTAAACAGACTGTGATGTCTGCAGGTAAACAGACTGTAACGTCTGCAGCAGGTAAACAGGCTGTAACGTCTGCAGCAGGTACACAGACTGTAACGTCTGCAGTTAAACAGACTGAAACGTCTGCAGGTCAACAGACTGTAACGTCTGCAGCGGGTAAACAGACTGTAACGTCTGCAGCGGGTAAACAGACTGTAACGTCAGCAGAAGGTAAACAGACTGTAACGTCTGCAGCGGGTAAACAGACTGTAACGTCTGCAGCAGGTAAACAGACTGTAACGTCTGCAGCAGGTAAACAGACTGTAACGTCTGCAGCGGGTAATCAGAGTAACGTCTGCAGCGGGTAAACAGACTGGAACGTCTGCAGGTAAACAGACTGTAACGTCTGCAGCAGGTAAACAGGCTTTAACGTCTGCAGCAGGTAAACAGACTGTAACGTCTGCAGTTAAACAGACTGTAACGTCTACAGGTAAACAGACTGTAAAGTCTGCAGGTAAACAGACTATAACGTCTGCAGCAAGTAAACAGACTGTAACGTCTGCAGCAGGTAAACAGACTGTAACGTCTGCAGGTAAACAGACTGTAACGTCTGCAGCAGGTAAACAGACTGTAACGTCTGCAGCAGGTAAACAGGCTGTAACGTCTGCAGCAGGTAAACAGACTGTAACGTCTGCAGCAGGTAAACAGGCTGTAACGCCTGCAGCAGGTAAACAGACTGTAATGTCTGCAGTTAAACAGACTGTAACTGTTCAGCACTTAAACAGACTGTAATGTCTGCAACAGGTAAACAGACTGTAACGTCTGCAGTTAAAAAGACTGTAATGTCTGCAGGTAAACAGACTGTAATGTCTGCAGCAGTTAAAAAGACTGTAACGTCTGCAGGAAAACAGATTGTAATGTCTGCAGGTAAACAGACTGTAATGTCTGCAACAGGTAAACAGACTGTAAAGTCTGCAGCGGGTAAACAGACAGTAACGTCTGCAGGTAAACAGACTGTAACGTCTGCAGCGGGTAAACAGACTGTAACGTCTGCAGCAGGTAAACAGACTGTAAAGTCTGCAGTTAAACAGACTGTAACGTCTGCAGGTAAACAGACTGTAACGTCTGCAGCAGGTAAACAGACTGTAACGTCTGCAGCTGGTAAACAGACAGTAACGTCTGCAGCGGGTAAACACAATGTAACGTCTGCAGGTAAACAGACTGTAACGTCTGCAGCGGGTAAACAGACTGTAACGTCTGCAGCAGGTAAACAGACTGTAACGTCTGCAGTAGGTAAAAAGACTGTACCATCTGCAGCGGGTAATCAGAGTAATGTCTGCAGCGGGTAAACAGACTGTAACGTCTGCAGGTAAACAGACTGTAACGTCTGCAACAGGTAAACAGGCTTTAACGTCTGCAGCAGGTAAACAGACTGTAACGTCTGCAGTTAAACAGACTGTAACGTCTGCAGGTAAACAGACTGTAAAGTCTGCAGGTAAACAGACTATAACGTCTGCAGCAAGTAAACAGACTGTAACGTCTGCAGCGGGTAAACAGACTGTAACGTCTGCAGGTAAACAGACTGTAACGTCTGCAGCGGGTAAACAGACAGTAACGTCTGCAGCAGGTAAACAGACTGTAACGTCTGCAGGTAAACAGACTGTGATGTCTGCAGGTAAACAGACTGTAACGTCTGCAGCGGGTAAACAGACAGTAACGTCTGCAGCGTGTAAACACAATGTAACGTCTGCAGGTAAACAGACTGTAACGTCTGCAGCGGGTAAACAGACTGTAACGTTTGCAGCAGGTAAACAGAGTGTAACGTCTGCAGCAGGTAAACAGACTGTAACGTCTGCAGCGGGTAATCAGAGTAACGTCTGCAGCGGGTAAACAGACTGTAACGTCTGCAGATAAACAGACTGTAACGTCTGCAGCAGGTAAACAGGCTTTAACGTCTGCAGCAGGTAAACAGACTGTAAAGTCTGCAGTTAAACAGACTGTAACGTCTGCAGGTAAACAGACTGTAAAGTCTGCAGGTAAACAGACTGTAACGTCTGCAGCGGGTAAACAGACTGTAACGTCCACAGGTAAACAGACTGTAAGGTCTGCAGAGGGTAAACAGACAGTAACGTCTGCAGCGGGTAAACAGACTGTAATGTCTACAGGTAAACAGACTGTGATGTCTGCAGGTAAACAGACTGTAACGTCTGCAGCAGGTAAACAGGCTGTAACGTCTGCAGCAGGTACACAGACTGTAACGTCTGCCGTTAAACAGACTGAAACGTCTGCAGGTCAACAGACTGTAATGTCTGCAGCGGGTAAACAGACTGTAACGTCTGCAGCGGGTAAACAGACTGTAACGTCAGCAGCAGGTAAACAGACTGTAACGTCTGCAGCGGGTAAACAGACAGTAATGTCTGCAGCAGGTAAACAGACTGTAACCTCTGTAGGTAAACAGACTAACTTCTGCAGCGGGTAAACAGACTGTAACGTCTGCAGCGGATAAACAGACTGGAGCGTCTGCAGCAGGTAAACAGACTGTAACGTCTGCAGCTGGTAAACAGACAGTAACGTCTGAAGCGGGTAAACACAATGTAACGTCTGCAGGTAAACAGACTGTAACGTGTGCAGCGGGTAAACAGACTGTAACGTCTGCAGCAGGTAAACAGACTGTAACGTCTGCAGCAGGTAAACAGACTGTAACGTCTGCAGCGGGTAATCAGAGTAACGTCTGCAGCGGGTAAACAGACTGTAACGTCTGCAGGTAAACAGACTGTAACGTCTGCAGCAGGTAAACAGGCTTTAACGTCTGCAGCAGGTAAACAGACTGTAACGTCTGCAGGTAAACAGACTGTAACGTCTACAGGTAAACAGACTGTAAAGTCTGCAGGTAAACAGACTATAACGTCTGCAGCAAGTAAACAGACTGTAACGTCTGCAGCAGGTAAACAGACTGTAACGTCTGCAGGTAAACAGACTGAAACGTCTGCAGCAGGTAAACAGACTGTAACGTCTGCAGCAGGTAAACAGGCTGTAACGTCTGCAGCAGGTAAACAGACTGTAACGTCTGCAGCAGGTAAACAGACTGTAACGCCTGCAGCAGGTAAACAGACTGTAATGTCTGCAGTTAAACAGACTGTAACTGTTCAGCACTTAAACAGACTGTAATGTCTGCAACAGGTAAACAGACTGTAACGTCTGCAGTTAAAAAGACTGTAATGTCTGCAGGTAAACAGACTGTAATGTCTGCAGCAGTTAAAAAGACTGTAACGTCTGCAGGTAAACAGATTGTAATGTCTGCAGGTAAACAGACTGTAATGTCTGCAACAGGTAAACAGACTGTAAAGTCTGCAGCGGGTAAACAGACAGTAACGTCTGCAGGTAAACAGACTGTAACGTCTGCAGCGGGTAAACAGACTGTAACGTCTGCATCAGGTAAACAGACTGTAACGTCTGCAGTTAAACAGACTGTAACGTCTGCAGGTAAACAGACTGTAACGTCTGCAGCAGGTAAACAGACTGTAACGTCTGCAGCAGGTAAACAGACTGTAACGTCTGCAGCGGGTAATCAGAGTAACGTCTGCAGCGGGTAAACAGACTGTAACGTCTGCAGGTAAACAGACTGTAACGTCTGCAGCAGGTAAACAGGCTTTAACGTCTGCAGCAGGTAAACAGACTGTAAAGTCTGCAGTTAAACAGACTGTAACGTCTGCAGGTGAACAGACTGTAAAGTCTGCAGGTAAACAGACTGTAACGTCTGCAGCGGGTAAACAGACTGTAACGTCTGCAGGTAAACAGACTGTAAGGTCTGCAGAGGGTAAACAGACAGTAACGTCTGCAGCGGGTAAACAGGCTTTAACGTCTGCAGCAGGTAAACAGACTGTAACGTCTGCAGGTAAACAGACTGTAACGTCTACAGGTAAACAGACTGTAAAGTCTGCAGGTAAACAGACTATAACGTCTGCAGCAAGTAAACAGACTGTAACGTCTGCAGCAGGTAAACAGACTGTAACGTCTGCAGGTAAACAGACTGTAACGTCTGCAGCAGGTAAACAGACTGTAACGTCTGCAGCAGGTAAACAGGCTGTAACGTCTGCAGCAGGTAAACAGACTGTAACGTCCTCAGCAGGTAAACAGGCTGTAACGCCTGCAGCAGGTAAACAGACTGTAATGTCTGCAGTTAAACAGACTGTAACTGTTCAGCACTTAAACAGACTGTAATGTCTGCAACAGGTAAACAGACTGTAACGTCTGCAGTTAAAAAGACTGTAATGTCTGCAGGTAAACAGTCTGTAATGTCTGCAGCAGTTAAAAAGACTGTAACGTCTGCAGGTAAACAGATTGTAATGTCTGCAGGTAAACAGACTGTAATGTCTGCAACAGGTAAACAGACTGTAAAGTCTGCAGCGGGTAAACAGACAGTAACGTCTGCAGGTAAACAGACTGTAACGTCTGCAGCGGGTAAACAGACTGTAACGTCTGCAGCAGGTAAACAGACTGTAACGTCTGCAGTTAAACAGACTGTAACGTCTGCAGGTAAACAGACTGTAACGTCTGCAGCAGGTAAACAGACTGTAACGTCTGCAGCAGGTAAACAGACTGTAACGTCTGCAGCGGGTAATCAGAGTAACGTCTGCAGCGGGTAAACAGACTGTAACGTCTGCAGGTAAACAGACTGTAACGTCTGCAGCAGGTAAACAGGCTTTAATGTCTGCAGCAGGTAAACAGACTGTAAAGTCTGCAGGTAAACAGACTGTAACGTCTGCAGGTGAACAGACTGTAAAGTCTGCAGGTAAACAGACTGTAACGTCTGCAGCGGGTAAACAGACTGTAACGTCTGCAGGTAAACAGACTGTAAGGTCTGCAGAGGGTAAACAGACAGTAACGTCTGCAGCGGGTAAACAGACTGTAATGTCTACAGGTAAACAGACTGTGATGTCTGCAGGTAAACAGACTGTAACGTCTGCAGCAGGTAAACAGGCTGTAACGTCTGCAGCAGGTACAGAGACTGTAACGTCTGCAGTTAAACAGACTGAAACGTCTGCAGGTAAACAGACTGTAACGTCTGCAGCGGGTAAACAGACTGTAACGTCTGCAGTGGGTAAACAGACTGTAACGTCTGCAGCAGGTAAACAGACTGTAACGTCTGCAGCGGGTAAACAGACAGTAATGTCTGCAGCAGGTAAACAGACTGTAAAATCTGTAGGTAAACAGACTGACGTCTGCAGCGGGTAAACAGACTGTAACGTCTGCAGCGGGTAAACAGACTGGAGCGTCTGCAGCAGGTAAACAGACTGTAACGTCTGCAGCTGGTAAACAGACAGTAACGTCTGCAGCGCGTAAACACAATGTAACGTCTGCAGGTAAACAGACTGTAACGTCTGCAGCGGGTAAACAGACTGTAACGTCTGCAGCAGGTAAAAAGACTGTAACGTCTGCAGCAGGTAAACAGACTGTAACGTCTGCAGCGGGTAATCAGAGTAACGTCTGCAGCGGGTAAACAGACTGTAACGTCTGCAGGTAAACAGACTGTAACGTCTGCAGCAGGTAAACAGGCTTTAACGTCTGCAGCAGGTAAACAGGCTGTAACGTCTGCAACAGGTAAACAGACTGTAACGTCTGCAGCAGGTAAACAGGCTGTAACACCTGCAGCAGGTAAACAGACTGTAATGTCTGCAGTTAAACAGACTGTAACTGTTCAGCACTTAAACAGACTGTAATGTCTGCAACAGGTAAACAGACTGTAACGTCTGCAGTTAAAAAGACTGTAATGTCTGCAGGTAAACAGACTGTAATGTCTGCAGCAGTTAAAAAGACTGTAACGTCTGCAGGTAAACAGACTGTAATGTCTGCAGGTAAACAGACTGTAATGTCTGCAACAGGTAAACAGACTGTAAAGTCTGCAGCGGGTAAACAGACAGTAACGTCTGCAGCGGGTAATCAGAGTAACGTCTGCAGCGGGTAAACAGACTGTAACGTCTGCAGGTAAACAGACTGTAACGTCTGCAGCAGGTAAACAGGCTTTAACGTCTGCAGCAGGTAAACAGACTGTAACGTCTGCAGTTAAACAGGCTGTAATATCTGCAGGTAAACAGACTGTAAAGTCTGCAGCAGGTAAACAGACTGCAACGTCTGCAGCAGGTAAACAGACCGTAACGTCTGCAGCAGGTAAACAGACTGTAACGTCTGCAGGTAAACAGACTGTAACATCTGCAGCAGGTAAACAGACTGTAAAGTCTGCAGCGGGTAAACAGACTGTAACGTCTGCAGCAGGTAAACAGACTGTAACGTCTGCAGCAGGTAAACAGACTGTAACGTCTGCAGCGGGTAATCAGAGTAACGTCTGCAGCGGGTAAACAGACTGTAACGTCTGCAGGTAAACAGACTGTAACGTCTGCAGCAGGTAAACAGGCTTTAACGTCTGCAGCAGGTAAACAGACTGTAATGTCTGCAGTTAAACAGACTGTAACGTCTGCAGGTAAACAGACTGTAACGTCTGCAGCAGGTAAACAGGCTTTAATGTCTGCAGCAGGTAAACAGACTGTAAAGTCTGCAGTTAAACAGACTGTAACGTCTGCAGGTGAACAGACTGTAAAGTCTGCAGGTAAACAGACTGTAACGTCTGCAGCGGGTAAACAGACTGTAACGTCTGCAGGTAAACAGACTGTAAGGTCTGCAGAGGGTAAACAGACAGTAACGTCTGCAGCGGGTAAACAGACTGTAATGTCTACAGGTAAACAGACTGTGATGTCTGCAGGTAAACAGACTGTAACGTCTGCAGCAGGTAAACAGGCTGTAACGTCTGCAGGAGGTACAGAGACTGTAACGTCTGCAGTTAAACAGACTGAAACGTCTGCAGGTAAACAGACTGTAACGTCTGCAGCGGGTAAACAGACTGTAACGTCTGCAGTGGGTAAACAGACTGTAACGTCTGCAGCAGGTAAACAGACTGTAACGTCTGCAGCGGGTAAACAGACAGTAATGTCTGCAGCAGGTAAACAGACTGTAACATCTGTAGGTAAACAGACTGACGTCTGCAGCGGGTAAACAGACTGTAACGTCTGCAGCGGGTAAACAGACTGGAGCGTCTGCAGCAGGTAAACAGACTGTAACGTCTGCAGCTGGTAAACAGACAGTAACATCTGCAGCGCGTAAACACAATGTAACGTCTGCAGGTAAACAGACTGTAACGTCTGCAGCGGGTAAACAGACTGTAACGTCTGCAGCAGGTAAAAAGACTGTAACGTCTGCAGCAGGTAAACAGACTGTAACGTCTGCAGCGGGTAATCAGAGTAACGTCTGCAGCGGGTAAACAGACTGTAACGTCTGCAGGTAAACAGACTGTAACGTCTGCAGCAGGTAAACAGGCTTTAACGTCTGCAGCAGGTAAACAGGCTGTAACGTCTGCAGCAGGTAAACAGACTGTAACGTCTGCAGCAGGTAAACAGGCTGTAACACCTGCAGCAGGTAAACAGACTGTAATGTCTGCAGTTAAACAGACTGTAACTGTTCAGCACTTAAACAGACTGTAATGTCTGCAACAGGTAAACAGACTGTAATGTCTGCAGTTAAACAGACTGTAACTGTTCAGCACTTAAACAGACTGTAATGTCTGCAGCAGGTAAACAGACTGTAACGTCTGCAGTTAAAAAGACTGTAATGTCTGCAGGTAAACAGACTGTAATGTCTGCAGCAGTTAAAAAGACTGTAACGTCTGCAGGTAAACAGACTGTAATGTCTGCAGGTAAACAGACTGTAATGTCTGCAACAGGTAAACAGACTGTAAAGTCTGCAGCGGGTAAACAGACAGTAACGTCTGCAGCGGGTAATCAGAGTAACGTCTGCAGCGGGTAAACAGACTGTAACGTCTGCAGGTAAACAGACTGTAACGTCTGCAGCAGGTAAACAGGCTTTAACGTCTGCAGCAGGTAAACAGACTGTAACGTCTGCAGCGGGTAAACAGACTGTAACGTCTGCAGGTAAACAGACTGTAACGTCTGCAGCAGGTAAACAGGCTTTAACGTCTGCAGCAGGTAAACAGGCTGTAACGTCTGCAGCAGGTAAACAGACTGTAACGTCTGCAGCAGGTAAACAGGCTGTAACACCTGCAGCAGGTAAACAGACTGTAATGTCTGCAGTTAAACAGACTGTAACTGTTCAGCACTTAAACAGACTGTAATGTCTGCAACAGGTAAACAGACTGTAATGTCTGCAGTTAAACAGACTGTAACTGTTCAGCACTTAAACAGACTGTAATGTCTGCAGCAGGTAAACAGACTGTAACGTCTGCAGTTAAAAAGACTGTAATGTCTGCAGGTAAACAGACTGTAATGTCTGCAGCAGTTAAAAAGACTGTAACGTCTGCAGGTAAACAGACTGTAATGTCTGCAGGTAAACAGACTGTAATGTCTGCAACAGGTAAACAGACTGTAAAGTCTGCAGCGGGTAAACAGACTGTAACGTCTGCAGCGGGTAATCAGAGTAACGTCTGCAGCGGGTAAACAGACTGTAACGTCTGCAGGTAAACAGACTGTAACGTCTGCAGCAGGTAAACAGGCTTTAACGTCTGCAGCAGGTAAACAGACTGTAACGTCTGCAGTTAAACAGGCTGTAATATCTGCAGGTAAACAGACTGTAAAGTCTGCAGCAGGTAAACAGACTGCAACGTCTGCAGCAGGTAAACAGACCGTAACGTCTGCAGCAGGTAAACAGACTGTAACGTCTGCAGGTAAACAGACTGTAACATCTGCAGCAGGAAAACAGACTGTAAAGTCTGCAGCGGGTAAACAGACTGTAACGTCTGCAGCAGGTAAACAGACTGTAACGTCTGCAGCAGGTAAACAGACTGTAACGTCTGCAGCGGGTAATCAGAGTAACGTCTGCAGCGGGTAAACAGACTGTAACGTCTGCAGGTAAACAGACTGTAACGTCTGCAGCAGGTAAACAGGCTTTAACGTCTGCAGCAGGTAAACAGACTGTAATGTCTGCAGTTAAACAGAATGTAACGTCTGCAGGTAAACAGACTGTAAAGTCTGCAGGTAAACAGACTGTAACGTCTGCAGCGGGTAAACAGATTGTAACGTCTGCAGCAGGTAAACAGACTGCAACGTCTGCAGGTAAACAGACTGTAACGTCTGCAGCAGGTAAACAGACTGTAACGTCTGCAGGTAAACAGACTGTAACGTCTGCAGGTAAACAGACTGTAACGTCTGCAGGTAAACAGACTGTAACGTCTGCAGCAGGTAAATAGACTGTAACGTCTGCAGTTAAACAGACTGTAATGTCTGCAGGTAAACAGACTGTAATGTCTGCAGCAGTTAAACAGACTGTAACGTCTGCAGGTAAACAGGCTGTAACGCCTGCAGCAGGTAAACAGACTGTAACGTCTGCAGTTAAACAGACTGTAATGTCTGCAGGTAAACAGACTGTAATGTCTGCAGCAGTTAAACAGACTGTAACGTCTGCAGGTAAACAGACTGTAATGTCTGCAGGTAAACAGACTGTAATGTCTGCAAGAGGTAAACAGACTGTAACGTCTGCAGCGGGTAAACAGACTGGAGCGTCTGCAGCAGGTAAACAGACTGTAACGTCTGCAGCTGGTAAACAGACAGTAACGTCTGCAGCGGGAAAAC
This sequence comes from Labrus mixtus, assembly GCF_963584025.1. NCBI lineage: Eukaryota > Metazoa > Chordata > Actinopteri > Labriformes > Labridae > Labrus > Labrus mixtus. The sequence goes on along the minus strand of NW_026870068.1, from coordinate 270,300 downwards.
ACAATGTAACGTCCGCAGGTAAACAGACTGTAACGTCTGCAGCGGGTAAACAGACTGTAACGTCTGCAGCAGGTAAACAGACTGTAACGTCTTCAGCAGGTACATAGACTGTAACGTCTGCAGCGGGTAATCAGAGTAACGTCTGCAGCGGGTAAACAGACTGTAACGTCTGCAGGTAAACAGACTGTAACGTCTGCAGCAGGTAAACAGGCTTTAACGTCTGCAGCAGGTAAACAGACTGTAACGTCTGCAGTTAAACAGACTGTAACGTCTGCAGGTAAATAGACTGTAAAGTCTGCAGGTAAACAGACTATAACGTCTGCAGCAAGTAAACAGACTGTAACGTCTGCAGCAGGTAAACAGACTGTAACGTCTGCAGCGGGTAAACAGACTGTAACGTCTGCAGGTAAACAGACTGTAACGTCTGCAGCGGGTAAACAGACAGTAACGTCTGCAGCGGGTAAACAGACTGTAACGTCTGCAGGTAAACAGACTGTGATGTCTGCAGGTAAACAGACTGTAACGTCTGCAGCGGGTAAACAGACAGTAACGTCTGCAGCGTGTAAACACAATGTAACGTCTGCAGGTAAACAGACTGTAACGTCTGCAGCGGGTAAACAGACTGTAACGTCTGCAGCAGGTAAACAGAGTGTAACGTCTGCAGCAGGTAAACAGACTGTAACGTCTGCAGCGGGTAATCAGAGTAACGTCTGCAGCGGGTAAACAGACTGTAACGTCTGCAGATAAACAGACTGTAACGTCTGCAGCAGGTAAACAGGCTTTAACGTCTGCAGCAGGTAAACAGACTGTAAAGTCTGCAGTTAAACAGACTGTAACGTCTCTAGGTAAACAGACTGTAAAGTCTGCAGGTAAACAGACTGTAACGTCTGCAGCGGGTAAACAGACTGTAACGTCTGCAGGTAAACAGACTGTAAGGTCTGCAGAGGGTAAACAGACAGTAACGTCTGCAGCGGGTAAACAGACTGTAATGTCTACAGGTAAACAGACTGTGATGTCTGCAGGTAAACAGACTGTAACGTCTGCAGCAGGTAAACAGGCTGTAACGTCTGCAGCAGGTACACAGACTGTAACGTCTGCAGTTAAACAGACTGAAACGTCTGCAGGTCAACAGACTGTAATGTCTGCAACGGGTAAACAGACTGTAACGTCTGCAGCGGGTAAACAGACTGTAACGTCAGCAGCAGGTAAACAGACTGTAACGTCTGCAGCGGGTAAACAGACAGTAATGTCTGCAGCAGGTAAACAGACTGTAACATCTGTAGGTAAACAGACTAACGTCTGCAGCGGGTAAACAGACTGTAACGTCTGCAGCGGATAAACAGACTGGAGCGTCTGCAGCGGGTAAACAGACTGTAACGTCTGCAGCTGGTAAACAGACAGTAACGTCTGCAGCGGGTAAACACAATGTAAAGTCTGCAGGTAAACAGACTCTAACGTCTGCAGCGGGTAAACAGACTGTAACGTCTGCAGCAGGTAAACAGACTGTAACGTCTGCAGCAGGTAAACAGACTGTAACGTCTGCAGCGGGTAATCAGAGTAACGTCTGCAGCGGGTAAACAGACTGTAACGTCTGCAGGTAAACAGACTGTAACGTCTGCAGCAGGTAAACAGGCTTTAACGTCTGCAGCAGGTAAACAGACTGTAACGTCTGCAGGTAAACAGACTGTAACGTCTACAGGTAAACAGACTGTAAAGTCTGCAGGTAAACAGACTATAACGTCTGCAGCAGGTAAACAGGCTGTAACGTCTGCAGCAGGTAAACAGACTGTAACGTCTGGAGGTAAACAGACTGTAACGTCTGCAGCAGGTAAACAGGCTGTAACGTCTGCAGCAGGTAAACAGACTGTAACGTCTGCAGCAGGTAAACAGGCTGTAACGCCTGCAGCAGGTAAACAGACTGTAATGTCTGCAGTTAAACAGACTGTAACTGTTCAGCACTTAAACAGACTGTAATGTCTGCAACAGGTAAACAGACTGTAACGTCTGCAGTTAAAAAGACTGTAATGTCTGCAGGTAAACAGACTGTAATGTCTGCAGCAGTTAAAAAGACTGTAACGTCTGCAGGTAAACAGATTGTAATGTCTGCAGGTAAACAGACTGTAATGTCTGCAACAACTAAACAGACTGTAAAGTCTGCAGCGGGTATACAGACAGTAACGTCTGCAGGTAAACAGACTGTAACGTCTGCAGCGGGTAAACAGACTGTAACGTCTGCAGCAGGTAAACAGACTGTAACGTCTGCAGTTAAACAGACTGTAACGTCTGCAGGTAAACAGACTGTAACGTCTGCAGCAGGTAAACAGACTGTAACGTCTGCAGCAGGTAAACAGACTGTAACGTCTGCAGCGGGTAATCAGAGTAACGTCTGCAGCGGGTAAACAGACTGTAACGTCTGCAGTTAAACAGACTGTAACGTCTGCAGGTGAACAGACTGTAAAGTATGCTGGTAAACAGACTGTAACGTCTGCAGCGGGTAAACAGACTGTAACGTCTGCAGGTAAACAGACTGTAAGGTCTGCAGAGGGTAAACAGACAGTAACGTCTGCAGCGGGTAAACAGACTGTAATGTCTACAGGTAAACAGACTGTGATGTCTGCAGGTAAACAGACTGTAACGTCTGCAGCAGGTAAACAGGCTGTAACGTCTGCAGCAGGTACACAGACTGTAACGTCTGCAGTTAAACAGACTGAAACGTCTGCAGGTAAACAGACTGTAACGTCTGCAGCGGGTAAACAGACTGTAACGTCTGCAGCTGGTAAACAGACAGTAACGTCTGCAGCGGGTAAACACAATGTAACGTCTGCAGGTAAACAGACTGTAACGTCTGCAGCGGGTAAACAGACTGTAACGTCTGCAGCAGGTAAACAGACTGTAACGTCTGCAGCAGGTAAACAGACTGTAACGTCTGCAGCGGGTAATCAGAGTAACGTCTGCAGCGGGTAAACAGACTGTAACGTCTGCAGGTAAACAGACTGTAACGTCTGCAGCAGGTAAACAGGCTTTAACGTCTGCAGCAGGTAAACAGACTGTAACGGCTGCAGTTAAACAGACTGTAACGTCTTCAGGTAAACAGACTGTAAAGTCTGCAGGTAAACAGACTGTAACGTCTGCAGCAAGTAAACAGACTGTAACGTCTGCAGCAGGTAAACAGACTGTAACGTCTGCAGGTAAACAGACTGTAACGTCTGCAGCAGGTAAACAGACTGTAACGTCTGCAGCAGGTAAACAGGCTGTAACGTCTGCAGCAGGTAAACAGGCTGTAACGCCTGCAGCAGGTAAACAGACTGTAATGTCTGCAGTTAAACAGACTGTAACTGTTCAGCACTTAAACAGACTGTAATGTCTGCAACAGGTAAACAGACTGTAACGTCTGCAGTTAAAAAGACTGTAATGTCTGCAGGTAAACAGACTGTAATGTCTGCAGCAGTTAAAAAGACTGTAACGTCTGCAGGTAAACAGACTGTAATGTCTGCAGGTAAACAGACTGTAATGTCTGCAACAGGTAAACAGACTGTAAAGTCTGCAGCGGGTAAACAGACAGTAACGTCTGCAGCGGGTAATCAGAGTAACGTCTGCAGCGGGTAAACAGACTGTAACGTCTGCAGGTAAACAGACTGTAACGTCTGCAGCAGGTAAACAGGCTTTAACGTCTGCAGCAGGTAAACAGACTGTAACGTCTGCAGTTAAACAGGCTGTAACATCTGCAGGTAAACAGACTGTAAAGTCTGCAGCAGGTAAACAGACTGCAACGTCTGCAGCAGGTAAACAGACCGTAACGTCTGCAGCAGGTAAACAGACTGTAACGTCTGCAGCGGGTAATCAGAGTAACGTCTGCAGCGGGTAAACAGACTGTAACGTCTGCAGGTAAACAGACTGTAACGTCTGCAGCAGGTAAACAGGCTGTAACGCCTGCAGCAGGTAAACAGACTGTAATGTCTGCAGTTAAACAGACTGTAACTGTTCAGCACTTAAACAGACTGTAATGTCTGCAACAGGTAAACAGACTGTAACGTCTGCAGTTAAAAAGACTGTAATGTCTGCAGGTAAACAGACTGTAATGTCTGCAGCAGTTAAAAAGACTGTAACGTCTGCAGGTAAACAGACTGTAATGTCTGCAGGTAAACAGACTGTAATGTCTGCAACAGGTAAACAGACTGTAAAGTCTGCAGCGGGTAAACAGACAGTAACGTCTGCAGCGGGTAATCAGAGTAACGTCTGCAGCGGGTAAACAGACTGTAACGTCTGCAGGTAAACAGACTGTAACGTCTGCAGCAGGTAAACAGGCTTTAACGTCTGCAGCAGGTAAACAGACTGTAACGTCTGCAGTTAAACAGGCTGTAACATCTGCAGGTAAACAGACTGTAAAGTCTGCAGCAGGTAAACAGACTGCAACGTCTGCAGGTAAACAGACTGTAACGTCTGCAGTTAAACAGACTGTAACGTCTGCAGGTAAACAGACTTTAACGTCTGCAGCAGGTAAAGAGACTGTAACGTCTGCAGGTAAACAGACTGTAACGTCTGCAGGTAAACAGACTGTAACGTCTGCAGCAGGTAAATAGACTGTAACGTCTGCAGTTAAACAGACTGTAATGTCTGCAGGTAAACAGACTGTAATGTCTGCAGCAGTTAAACAGACTGTAACGTCTGCAGGTAAACAGGCTGTAACGCCTGCAGCAGGTAAACAGACTGTAACGTCTGCAGTTAAACAGACTGTAATGTCTGCAGGTAAACAGACTGTAATGTCTGCAGCAGTTAAACAGACTGTAACGTCTGCAGGTAAACAGACTGTAATGTCTGCAGGTAAACAGACTGTAATGTCTGCAACAGGTAAACAGACTGTAACGTCTGCAGCGGGTAAACAGACTGTAACGTCTGCAGGTAAACAGACTGTAACGTCTGCAGCAGGTAAACAGACTGTAACGTCTGCAGCAGGTAAACAGACTTTAACTGTTCAGCAGGTAAACAGATTGTAACGTCTGCAGCGGGTAAACAGACTGTAACGTCTGCAGCGGGTAAACAGGTGTTCACAGAGTAGACGCAACGACGTGACTGATTGCAAAAACACAGCAGTAGCAGCTGTGCTCACTCAAGGTGATTTTATTAAACAACCAATCAAAAATAAATGTACACACCCACATTACTTGTCGCGTGCCAGTTCAATCAGATCAATCAATAAAGAAAACAAACAGGAAACAAAACAACATTATCTCATTAGTGACTTTAACAAAACAAAATCATGATATACAATGAGAGCACACTGTTAACACCCCCACTTGCTCTCACCTTGTTGACATAGAGTGTCAAATCATTTTCCAGAAATAAATGCATCAAACTTCATCAACTTGCACTTGGTTGCAGGCTTTGTCAACAAATCTGCTACCATCTCATTAGTGGGACAATACACCAATGTAACTGTGCCATTATTTATAGAAGACCTAATAAAATGGTACTTGATGTCCACATGTTTGCATCTTTGTCTGCTCACAGGATTTTTTGCTAAGGCTATTGTACCTTGGTTATCTTCATGTACCTTAGGTGGTGAGTACTGACATTTATCAAGATTTTCCAACAGCTGTTTAAGATAGAGACACTCCTGTATGGTTGTAGCTAGGGCTATGTACTCTGCCTCACAGGTGGACAGTGCGACAGTTGGCTGTTTCTTTGTCTTCCATGAAATCAAAGCACCACATTCAGTTAGACTTACACAATAGCCAGTTGTACTACGTCTGTCATTACTAGCCGCCCAGTCTGCATCACTGTATGCTCTGATTCCCAGTGCCTCATCACTTTTTCTGTAACACAGCTCTTTGTCAATTGTACCTTTAAGATATCTCAGTACATGTTTAACTGTGGCCCATTGCTCAACAGTTGGCTCTGTAAAATATTGTGACAGTTTGCTCACCACAAAACCTATATCAGGTCTAGTACAGATTGTCAGATATATGAGGCTTCCCACTGCCTCTCTATATAGTTTAACATCAATCAACTTTTCAGCATCATTTGTATAGTCAAGTTTTTGTTCACAAGGAGTCAATCTTGGTTTGCAATCCTGCATGTAAAACCTTTGTAATACTTTTGACACATATCTTGCTTGGGACATTCTCACACAGTTGTCACTCTGGTTGAAATCAACACCTAGGAAATACCTTAGTTTGCCCAAGTCCATCATTTTGAATCTTTCCGTAAGCATGTTCTTCACATGTCTGAGAACATTCTCATCACTTGCCGCAATCAATAAATCATCAACCCATATCACAATGATAACTTTTTCATTGGGTGTTTCCCATGAATAAACACAGTGGTCAGCTTGATTCTGCTCAAAATTGTTTTTGGTCAAGTACTCATGTAGTACCTTGTTCCAATTTCTGCCAGATTGTTTCAACCCATACAATGATCTTTCCAATTTACAAAACAATTTTTCATTTGTGCCAGATTTTATTTCGTAGCCCTCTGGCTGTTCAATGTAAATTTCATGATCTATTGGTGCATTTAGATAGTCAGTTTTTACATCCATTTGGTGCAGAATCAGATTTTCTTGTGCTGCTTTTTTGTATTATCACTCGGATACTTGTCAGATTAGCTGTAGGGGAAAAGTTCTCTTCATAATCTACACCTCTCTTCTGACTGTATCCTTTAGCCACGTAACGTGCTTTGCACTTTTCAGATCCATCCATGTTGTTCTTGATCGCGTAAACCCACCTACCCCCCACTGCTTTCTTACCTTCAGGCAAGCTAGTTAGGGTAAATGTGTGATTTTCTTTAAGTGACTGCATCTCCTCATCCATAGCAGTGACCCACTCTTTTGATCTGTCTGAGGTTACAGCTTCTGTGAAAGTTACAGGTATATTACATGTCACTCTATAACAGTAATCTATGTTAATCTGAACCTGATCAGTTTCTTCATCAGATGCCTGTTGAGAAACACAGTTGTGGAAATAGTCTGGCCTCTTCCTTACTCTAGAAGGGTACCTTGTAGGCTCAGGCATAGATTCAACTGTTTGGGTCTGAGGACTACTTCTCAGTTCCTCCTCTTTAACTGAAACCTGGTCACTTGCTGGACTTGCATTTACATCCTGCCTAGTTATAGGCCTATTGACCTTCTGCTCAAGAACATCATCACCATCCTCAACAATGCTAGTTTGAGTCTGTTGCTCAACAGGAAGAAACTTGACTAATCTGTGCTTTTGCACTTTCCTGCTGTCAGGAAAATAAACCATGTAAGCTGGACTGCTTTTATCATAAACGATAAAAACACCCCTTTCACATCTTGAATCCAGCTTTCTTTTATCTTGTTTATAAGCAAAACACTCTGAACCAAACTTTTGCATCCTGGATAGGTTGGGCCGTCTCCCCGTTAACATCTGAACTGGAGTCTGTTTGGTGCGCGTATTAAAACACCTGTTCCTGGTTATGGCTGCTGTCTGCACCGCATAAGGCCATAAACCTTTTGGCAACTCACTCTCTATTATCATGCACCGTGCCATATCAAAAAGTGTACGCCAATTTCTCTCTGCTGTACCATTTTGGTGGGGAGAATATGGCGCAGAGGTCTCGTGTCTAATACCATGCGTAACCAACAAAGTTTTGTAAGGATTTGAAGTAAACTCAGTGCCATTGTCAGATCGAAGACGTTGAATTTTACCATATGGCGCCGTATCGGCAAGAAACCTCTCTGTTGCTTGTAGTGTATCACTTTTACGCTTAAGACAATATACAAACACGGCACTGGAAAAATCATCAGTGAATGACAAAACATATTTGTATCCCTCTCTGGACTCTGGGTGAATTGGACCGGCCAAATCTGTGTGAACTAGCTCTAGAGGTATTTTGGCCCGCACATCAGGCTTTCGGTTTCGGCTTTGCGTAAACTTGCCTTGGATGCACACTTCACAAGTTTGATGTTTGTTTACAGGACCTTTAATTTTCATGCCATCAACAACCCCTTCTAACCTCTGCACATCATCAAAATTACAGTGCCCTAATATCTCATGCCATTGCTTTAAATCATAACAGCCATTCAATCTGTCATCACATCCATTAGGTACTGTATGCAAGTAATATAGTCTATCATGTACGTGAATGGGAAATTTTGTACCGTCATTGTGCACCAGAATGTCCTCGCCTTTCTTGAAAGTCACGCATGCCCCGCTGGAAGCCGCTGCTTGCACCGAGAATACATCCTGTGGGTAAGAGGGAATGTAAAGCGCCCGTCTCAGCCTTGTTCTGAGGTGACGTCCGCGACTGTCCACCAAGCAGATCTCAGCATCACCTCTGCGCTCTGCTACTCCCCTGCACCTTGTGCCGTCAGCCAGCTCCATGCAATGAGTCCCGGCCTGGAACTCGTCATCGAACCTCTTGAACCTGGAGATGTCGGTGACAATATGCGAGGTTGCCCCGCAGTCAACCATCAGGCCCCTCGCGTCGACACCCTGGCTGCTTGGCTGGAATCCTGCTGCCCCATCGGTCACCAGGAATACGTATTCTCTCGGTCCCTTCATTGGTGCCGGTGGCTCTCCATGTTGCGTCCTGGCGTCGTCTCCTCTTGCAGTTTACATCGCGATGAGTGTTGCTCTTGCATTGGCTGCACCACAGTTTGCGCTGACAAGCGCGAGCAATGTGTCCCTTCTGTCCGCACCTGTAGCACACCACGTCCACTGCAGCCCGTTCAGCTCCCCGTTCAGTTGAGCCTCCACTTGCGGGTCTCGTAGGCCTCTGTCTTGTACGCACAGCCATTACATTGTCCTCTGCTGCTGGAGCACGCATCTTTTCAATGTTCTCGTAGCTTCGAAGCTTTGTTTTGAATTCTGCAAACGTTATCCGGTCATCCGATTGCGTAATATGGATGGCAAACTGTTTGAAAGTTTCAGGAAGCCCCTTTAGAACCATAGCCACCAACAGGCCGTCATTCAAAGTCTCTCCAGAACTCCGTAATGCTGTGATAGCAGTTTCTGCACGGATAACATATTCAGTCACATTCTCGCTGCTTGATTTTTGAAGTGAGGTCAGCTCAGTATAAAGACTTATTATTCTTGGCTTTCCTTTACCTGCATAATAGTCTCTCAAAATCTTTAGCGCTGCGCGCCCATCGTCAGCTGCTTCTCGCATTACAAGCGACAAACTTTTATCGTCCATGAACTGGATCAATTCTGCATAGGCCTCAGCATTTGAGGCCGCTTCTTCTGGTGTCTCCACACCCTCGGGCTCCGTGGTAATAATCTTTTTCAGGCCTTGCAGCCGGAGGTGTCCCAAAAACTTCACCTCCCAAAGTTCATAATTCTTTTCATCCCCGTCAAATAAAAGCCTCGACCAGCGACCGCCAGGTTCTGTTCTTCTAGGCGCACTCATGACGTTACTTCAGTACGTTACAAAACAAACAAACAAACAAAAAACTCTTGACTTCTTGACTTTACTTAGCTGGGCCCATAACCTGTTCACAGAGTAGACGCAACGACGTGACTGATTGCATAAACACAGCAGTAGCAGCTGTGCTCACTCAAGGTGATTTTATTAAACAACCAATCAAAAATAAATGTACACACCCACATTACTTGTCGCGTGCCAGTTCAATCAGATCAATCAATAAAGAAAACAAACAGGAAACAAAACAACATTATCTCATTAGTGACTTTAACAAAACAAAATCATAATATACAATGAGAGCACACTGTTAACAACAGGCTGTAACGTCTGCAGCGGGTAAACAGACTGTAACGTCTGCAGCAGATAAACAGACTGTAACGTCTGCAGCAGGTAAACAGACTGAAACGTCTGCAGGTAAACAGACTGTAACGTCTGCAGCAGGTAAACAGACTGAAACTGTTCAGCAGGTAAACAGACTGTAACGTCTGCAGGTAAACAGACTGTAACGTCTACAGGTAAACAGACTGTAACGTCTGCAGCAGGTAAACAGACTGTAACTGTTCAGCGGGTAAACAGACTGTAACGTCTGCAGCGGGTAAACAGACTGTAACGTCTGCAGGTAAACAGACTGTAACGTCTGCAGCAGGTAAACACACTGTAACGTCTACAGGTAAACAGACTGTAACGTCTGCAGCAAGTAAACAGACTGTAACGTCTGCAGGTAAACAGACTGTAGCATCTGCGGCAGGTAAACAGACTGTAACGTCTGCAGCGGGTAAACAGGCAGTAACGTCTGCAGCGGGTAAACACACTGTAACGTCTGCAGGTAAACAGACTGTAACATCTGCAGTGGGTAAACAGACTGTAACGTCTGCAGCAGGTAAACAGACTGTAACGTCTGCAGCAGGTAAACAGACTGTAACGTCTGCAGCGGGTAATCAGAGTAACGTCTGCAGCGGGTAAACAGACTGTAACGTCTGCAGGTAAACAGACTGTAACGTCTGCAGCAGGTAAACAGGCTTTAAAGTCTGCAGCAGGTAAACAGACTGTAACGTCTGCAGTTAAACAGACTGTAACGTCTGCAGGTAAACAGACTGTAAAGTCTGCAGCAGGTAAACAGACTGTAACGTCTGCAGCAGGTAAACAGACTGTAACGTCTGCAGCAGGTAAAAAGACTGTAACGTCTGCAGGTAAACAGACTGTAACGTCTGCAGCAGGTAAACAGACTGTAAAGTCTGCAGCAGGTAAACAGGCTGTAACGTCTGCAGCAGGTAAACAGACTGTAACGTCTGCAGCAGGTAAACAGGCTGTAACGCCTGCAGCAGGTAAACAGGCTGTAATGTCTGCAGGTAAACAGACTGTAACGTCTGCAGTTAAATAGACTGTAACGTCTGCAGCAGGTAAACAGACTGTAACGTCTGCAGCAGGTAAACAGGCTGTAACGCCTGCAGCAGGTAAACAGACTGTAACGTCTGCAGTTAAACAGACTGTAATGTCTGAAGGTAAACAGACTGTAATGTCTGCAGCAGTTAAACAGACTGTAATGTCTGCAGGTAAACAGACTGTAATGTCTGCAGGTAAACAGACTGTAATGTCTGCAACAGGTAAACAGACTGTAACGTCTGCAGCGGGTAAACAGACTGTAACGTTTGCAGGTAAACAGACTGTAACGTCTGCAGCAGGTAAACAGACTGTAACGTCTGCAGCAGGTAAACAGACTGTAACTGTTCAGCAGGTAAACAGATTGTAACGTCTGCAGCGGGTAAACAGACTGTAACGTCTGCAGCGGGTAAACAGGCTGTAACGTCTGCACCGGGTAAACAGACTGTAACGTCTGCTGCAGGTAAACAGACTGTAACGTCTGCAGGTAAACAGACTGTAACGTCTGCAGCAGGTAAACAGACTGTAACATCTAGAGGTAAACAGACTGTAACGTCTGCAGCAGGTAAACAGACTGTAACGTCTGCAGCAGGTAAACAGACTGTAACGTCTGCAGGTAAACAGGCTGTAACGCCTGCAGCAGGTAAACAGACTGTTATGTCTGCAGCGGGTAAACAGACTGTAACGCCTGCAGGTAAACAGACTGTAACGTCTGCAGCAGGTAAACAGAATGTAACGCCTGCAGCAGGTAAACAGACTGTAATGTCTGCAGGTAAACAGACTGTAATGTCTGCAACAGGTAAACAGACTGTAACGTCTGCAGCAGGTAAACAGACTGTAATGTCTGCAGCGGGTAAACAGACTGTAACGCCTGCAGGTAAACAGACTGTAACGTCTGCAGCAGGTAAACAGAATGTAACGCCTGCAGCAGGTAAACAGACTGTAATGTCTGCAGGTAAACAGACTGTAATGTCTGCAACAGGTAAACAGACTGTAACGCCTGCAGCAGGTAAACAGACTGTAATGTCTGCAGGTAAACAGACTTTAATGTCTGCAACAGGTAAACAGACTGTAATGCCTGCAGCAGGTAAACAGACTGTAATGTCTGCAGCAGGTAAACAGGCTGTAACGTCTGCAGCAGGTAAACAGACTGTAACGTCTGCAGCAGGTAAACAGGCTGTAACGCCTGCAGCAGGTAAACAGACTGTAAAGTCTGCAGCGGGTAAACAGACTGTAACGTCTGCAGTTAAACAGGCTCTAATATCTGCAGGTAAACAGACTGTAAAGTCTGCAGCAGGTAAACAGACTGCAACGTCTGCAGCAGGTAAACAGACCGTAACGTCTGCAGCAGGTAAACAGACTGTAACGTCTGCAGGTAAACAGACTGTAACATCTGCAGCAGGTAAACAGACTGTAAAGTCTGCAGCGGGTAAACAGACTGTAACGTCTGCAGCAGGTAAACAGACTGTAACGTCTGCAGCAGGTAAACAGACTGTAACGTCTGCAGCGGGTAATCAGAGTAACGTCTGCAGCGGGTAAACAGACTGTAACGTCTGCAGGTAAACAGACTGTAACGTCTGCAGCAGGTAAACAGGCTTTAACGTCTGCAGCAGGTAAACAGACTGTAATGTCTGCAGTTAAACAGACTGTAACGTCTGCAGGTAAACAGACTGTAACGTCTGCAGCAGGTAAACAGGCTTTAATGTCTGCAGCAGGTAAACAGACTGTAAAGTCTGCAGTTAAACAGACTGTAACGTCTGCAGGTGAACAGACTGTAAAGTCTGCAGGTAAACAGACTGTAACGTCTGCAGCGGGTAAACAGACTGTAACGTCTGCAGGTAAACAGACTGTAAGGTCTGCAGAGGGTAAACAGACAGTAACGTCTGCAGCGGGTAAACAGACTGTAATGTCTACAGGTAAACAGACTGTGATGTCTGCAGGTAAACAGACTGTAACGTCTGCAGCAGGTAAACAGGCTGTAACGTCTGCAGCAGGTACAGAGACTGTAACGTCTGCAGTTAAACAGACTGAAACGTCTGCAGGTAAACAGACTGTAACGTCTGCAGCGGGTAAACAGACTGTAACGTCTGCAGTGGGTAAACAGACTGTAACGTCTGCAGCAGGTAAACAGACTGTAACGTCTGCAGCGGGTAAACAGACAGTAATGTCTGCAGCAGGTAAACAGACTGTAACATCTGTAGGTAAACAGACTGACGTCTGCAGCGGGTAAACAGACTGTAACGTCTGCAGCGGGTAAACAGACTGGAGCGTCTGCAGCAGGTAAACAGACTGTAACGTCTGCAGCTGGTAAACAGACAGTAACATCTGCAGCGCGTAAACACAATGTAACGTCTGCAGGTAAACAGACTGTAACGTCTGCAGCGGGTAAACAGACTGTAACGTCTGCAGCAGGTAAAAAGACTGTAACGTCTGCAGCAGGTAAACAGACTGTAACGTCTGCAGCGGGTAATCAGAGTAACGTCTGCAGCGGGTAAACAGACTGTAACGTCTGCAGGTAAACAGACTGTAACGTCTGCAGCAGGTAAACAGGCTTTAACGTCTGCAGCAGGTAAACAGGCTGTAACGTCTGCAGCAGGTAAACAGACTGTAACGTCTGCAGCAGGTAAACAGGCTGTAACACCTGCAGCAGGTAAACAGACTGTAATGTCTGCAGTTAAACAGACTGTAACTGTTCAGCACTTAAACAGACTGTAATGTCTGCAACAGGTAAACAGACTGTAATGTCTGCAGTTAAACAGACTGTAACTGTTCAGCACTTAAACAGACTGTAATGTCTGCAGCAGGTAAACAGACTGTAACGTCTGCAGTTAAAAAGACTGTAATGTCTGCAGGTAAACAGACTGTAATGTCTGCAGCAGTTAAAAAGACTGTAACGTCTGCAGGTAAACAGACTGTAATGTCTGCAGGTAAACAGACTGTAATGTCTGCAACAGGTAAACAGACTGTAAAGTCTGCAGCGGGTAAACAGACAGTAACGTCTGCAGCGGGTAATCAGAGTAACGTCTGCAGCGGGTAAACAGACTGTAACGTCTGCAGGTAAACAGACTGTAACGTCTGCAGCAGGTAAACAGGCTTTAACGTCTGCAGCAGGTAAACAGACTGTAACGTCTGCAGCGGGTAAACAGACTGTAACGTCTGCAGGTAAACAGACTGTAACGTCTGCAGCAGGTAAACAGGCTTTAACGTCTGCAGCAGGTAAACAGGCTGTAACGTCTGCAGCAGGTAAACAGACTGTAACGTCTGCAGCAGGTAAACAGGCTGTAACACCTGCAGCAGGTAAACAGACTGTAATGTCTGCAGTTAAACAGACTGTAACTGTTCAGCACTTAAACAGACTGTAATGTCTGCAACAGGTAAACAGACTGTAATGTCTGCAGTTAAACAGACTGTAACTGTTCAGCACTTAAACAGACTGTAATGTCTGCAGCAGGTAAACAGACTGTAACGTCTGCAGTTAAAAAGACTGTAATGTCTGCAGGTAAACAGACTGTAATGTCTGCAGCAGTTAAAAAGACTGTAACGTCTGCAGGTAAACAGACTGTAATGTCTGCAGGTAAACAGACTGTAATGTCTGCAACAGGTAAACAGACTGTAAAGTCTGCAGCGGGTAAACAGACTGTAACGTCTGCAGCGGGTAATCAGAGTAACGTCTGCAGCGGGTAAACAGACTGTAACGTCTGCAGGTAAACAGACTGTAACGTCTGCAGCAGGTAAACAGGCTTTAACGTCTGCAGCAGGTAAACAGACTGTAACGTCTGCAGTTAAACAGGCTGTAATATCTGCAGGTAAACAGACTGTAAAGTCTGCAGCAGGTAAACAGACTGCAACGTCTGCAGCAGGTAAACAGACCGTAACGTCTGCAGCAGGTAAACAGACTGTAACGTCTGCAGGTAAACAGACTGTAACATCTGCAGCAGGAAAACAGACTGTAAAGTCTGCAGCGGGTAAACAGACTGTAACGTCTGCAGCAGGTAAACAGACTGTAACGTCTGCAGCAGGTAAACAGACTGTAACGTCTGCAGCGGGTAATCAGAGTAACGTCTGCAGCGGGTAAACAGACTGTAACGTCTGCAGGTAAACAGACTGTAACGTCTGCAGCAGGTAAACAGGCTTTAACGTCTGCAGCAGGTAAACAGACTGTAATGTCTGCAGTTAAACAGACTGTAACGTCTGCAGGTAAACAGACTGTAAAGTCTGCAGGTAAACAGACTGTAACGTCTGCAGCGGGTAAACAGATTGTAACGTCTGCAGCAGGTAAACAGACTGCAACGTCTGCAGGTAAACAGACTGTAACGTCTGCAGCAGGTAAACAGACTGTAACGTCTGCAGGTAAACAGACTGTAACGTCTGCAGGTAAACAGACTGTAACGTCTGCAGGTAAACAGACTGTAACGTCTGCAGCAGGTAAATAGACTGTAACGTCTGCAGTTAAACAGACTGTAATGTCTGCAGGTAAACAGACTGTAATGTCTGCAGCAGTTAAACAGACTGTAACGTCTGCAGGTAAACAGGCTGTAACGCCTGCAGCAGGTAAACAGACTGTAACGTCTGCAGTTAAACAGACTGTAATGTCTGCAGGTAAACAGACTGTAATGTCTGCAGCAGTTAAACAGACTGTAACGTCTGCAGGTAAACAGACTGTAATGTCTGCAGGTAAACAGACTGTAATGTCTGCAAGAGGTAAACAGACTGTAACGTCTGCAGCGGGTAAACAGACTGGAGCGTCTGCAGCAGGTAAACAGACTGTAACGTCTGCAGCTGGTAAACATACAGTAACGTCTGCAGCGGGAAAACACAATGTAACGTCCGCAGGTAAACAGACTGTAACGTCTGCAGCGGGTAAACAGACTGTAACGTCTGCAGCAGGTAAACAGACTGTAACGTCTTCAGCAGGTACATAGACTGTAACGTCTGCAGCGGGTAATCAGAGTAACGTCTGCAGCGGGTAAACAGACTGTAACGTCTGCAGGTAAACAGACTGTAACGTCTGCAGCAGGTAAACAGGCTTTAACGTCTGCAGCAGGTAAACAGACTGTAACGTCTGCAGTTAAACAGACTGTAACGTCTGCAGGTAAATAGACTGTAAAGTCTGCAGGTAAACAGACTATAACGTCTGCAGCAAGTAAACAGACTGTAACGTCTGCAGCAGGTAAACAGACTGTAACGTCTGCAGCGGGTAAACAGACTGTAACGTCTGCAGGTAAACAGACTGTAACGTCTGCAGCGGGTAAACAGACAGTAACGTCTGCAGCGGGTAAACAGACTGTAACGTCTGCAGGTAAACAGACTGTGATGTCTGCAGGTAAACAGACTGTAACGTCTGCAGCGGGTAAACAGACAGTAACGTCTGCAGCGTGTAAACACAATGTAACGTCTGCAGGTAAACAGACTGTAACGTCTGCAGCGGGTAAACAGACTGTAACGTCTGCAGCAGGTAAACAGAGTGTAACGTCTGCAGCAGGTAAACAGACTGTAACGTCTGCAGCGGGTAATCAGAGTAACGTCTGCAGCGGGTAAACAGACTGTAACGTCTGCAGATAAACAGACTGTAACGTCTGCAGCAGGTAAACAGGCTTTAACGTCTGCAGCAGGTAAACAGACTGTAAAGTCTGCAGTTAAACAGACTGTAACGTCTGCAGGTAAACAGACTGTAAAGTCTGCAGGTAAACAGACTGTAACGTCTGCAGCGGGTAAACAGACTGTAACGTCTGCAGGTAAACAGACTGTAAGGTCTGCAGAGGGTAAACAGACAGTAACGTCTGCAGCGGGTAAACAGACTGTAATGTCTACAGGTAAACAGACTGTGATGTCTGCAGGTAAACAGACTGTAACGTCTGCAGCAGGTAAACAGACTGTAACGTCTGCAGCAGGTACACAGACTGTAACGTCTGCAGTTAAACAGACTGAAACGTCTGCAGGTCAACAGACTGTAATGTCTGCAACGGGTAAACAGACTGTAACGTCTGCAGCGGGTAAACAGACTGTAACGTCAGCAGCAGGTAAACAGACTGTAACGTCTGCAGCGGGTAAACAGACAGTAATGTCTGCAGCAGGTAAACAGACTGTAACATCTGTAGGTAAACAGACTAACGTCTGCAGCGGGTAAACAGACTGTAACGTCTGCAGCGGATAAACAGACTGGAGCGTCTGCAGCGGGTAAACAGACTGTAACGTCTGCAGCTGGTAAACAGACAGTAACGTCTGCAGCGGGTAAACACAATGTAAAGTCTGCAGGTAAACAGACTCTAACGTCTGCAGCGGGTAAACAGACTGTAACGTCTGCAGCAGGTAAACAGACTGTAACGTCTGCAGCAGGTAAACAGACTGTAACGTCTGCAGCGGGTAATCAGAGTAACGTCTGCAGCGGGTAAACAGACTGTAACGTCTGCAGGTAAACAGACTGTAACGTCTGCAGCAGGTAAACAGGCTTTAACGTCTGCAGCAGGTAAACAGACTGTAACGTCTGCAGGTAAACAGACTGTAACGTCTACAGGTAAACAGACTGTAAAGTCTGCAGGTAAACAGACTATAACGTCTGCAGCAGGTAAACAGGCTGTAACGTCTGCAGCAGGTAAACAGACTGTAACGTCTGCAGGTAAACAGACTGTAACGTCTGCAGCAGGTAAACAGGCTGTAACGTCTGCAGCAGGTAAACAGACTGTAACGTCTGCAGCAGGTAAACAGGCTGTAACGCCTGCAGCAGGTAAACAGACTGTAATGTCTGCAGTTAAACAGACTGTAACTGTTCAGCACTTAAACAGACTGTAATGTCTGCAACAGGTAAACAGACTGTAACGTCTGCAGTTAAAAAGACTGTAATGTCTGCAGGTAAACAGACTGTAATGTCTGCAGCAGTTAAAAAGACTGTAACGTCTGCAGGTAAACAGATTGTAATGTCTGCAGGTAAACAGACTGTAATGTCTGCAACAACTAAACAGACTGTAAAGTCTGCAGCGGGTATACAGACAGTAACGTCTGCAGGTAAACAGACTGTAACGTCTGCAGCGGGTAAACAGACTGTAACGTCTGCAGCAGGTAAACAGACTGTAACGTCTGCAGTTAAACAGACTGTAACGTCTGCAGGTAAACAGACTGTAACGTCTGCAGCAGGTAAACAGACTGTAACGTCTGCAGCAGGTAAACAGACTGTAACGTCTGCAGCGGGTAATCAGAGTAACGTCTGCAGCGGGTAAACAGACTGTAACGTCTGCAGTTAAACAGACTGTAACGTCTGCAGGTGAACAGACTGTAAAGTATGCTGGTAAACAGACTGTAACGTCTGCAGCGGGTAAACAGACTGTAACGTCTGCAGGTAAACAGACTGTAAGGTCTGCAGAGGGTAAACAGACAGTAACGTCTGCAGCGGGTAAACAGACTGTAATGTCTACAGGTAAACAGACTGTGATGTCTGCAGGTAAACAGACTGTAACGTCTGCAGCAGGTAAACAGGCTGTAACGTCTGCAGCAGGTACACAGACTGTAACGTCTGCAGTTAAACAGACTGAAACGTCTGCAGGTAAACAGACTGTAACGTCTGCAGCGGGTAAACAGACTGTAACGTCTGCAGCTGGTAAACAGACAGTAACGTCTGCAGCGGGTAAACACAATGTAACGTCTGCAGGTAAACAGACTGTAACGTCTGCAGCGGGTAAACAGACTGTAACGTCTGCAGCAGGTAAACAGACTGTAACGTCTGCAGCAGGTAAACAGACTGTAACGTCTGCAGCGGGTAATCAGAGTAACGTCTGCAGCGGGTAAACAGACTGTAACGTCTGCAGGTAAACAGACTGTAACGTCTGCAGCAGGTAAACAGGCTTTAACGTCTGCAGCAGGTAAACAGACTGTAACGGCTGCAGTTAAACAGACTGTAACGTCTGCAGGTAAACAGACTGTAAAGTCTGCAGGTAAACAGACTGTAACGTCTGCAGCAAGTAAACAGACTGTAACGTCTGCAGCAGGTAAACAGACTGTAACGTCTGCAGGTAAACAGACTGTAACGTCTGCAGCAGGTAAACAGACTGTAACGTCTGCAGCAGGTAAACAGGCTGTAACGTCTGCAGCAGGTAAACAGGCTGTAACGCCTGCAGCAGGTAAACAGACTGTAATGTCTGCAGTTAAACAGACTGTAACTGTTCAGCACTTAAACAGACTGTAATGTCTGCAACAGGTAAACAGACTGTAACGTCTGCAGTTAAAAAGACTGTAATGTCTGCAGGTAAACAGACTGTAATGTCTGCAGCAGTTAAAAAGACTGTAACGTCTGCAGGTAAACAGACTGTAATGTCTGCAGGTAAACAGACTGTAATGTCTGCAACAGGTAAACAGACTGTAAAGTCTGCAGCGGGTAAACAGACAGTAACGTCTGCAGCGGGTAATCAGAGTAACGTCTGCAGCGGGTAAACAGACTGTAACGTCTGCAGGTAAACAGACTGTAACGTCTGCAGCAGGTAAACAGGCTTTAACGTCTGCAGCAGGTAAACAGACTGTAACGTCTGCAGTTAAACAGGCTGTAACATCTGCAGGTAAACAGACTGTAAAGTCTGCAGCAGGTAAACAGACTGCAACGTCTGCAGCAGGTAAACAGACCGTAACGTCTGCAGCAGGTAAACAGACTGTAACGTCTGCAGGTAAACAGACTGTAACATCTGCAGCAGGTAAACAGACTGTAAAGTCTGCAGCGGGTAAACAGACTGTAACGTCTGCAGCAGGTAAATAGACTGTAACGTCTGCAGCAGGTAAACAGACTGTAACGTCTGCAGCGGGTAATCAGAGTAACGTCTGCAGCGGGTAAACAGACTGTAACGTCTGCAGGTAAACAGACTGTAACGTCTGCAGCAGGTAAACAGGCTGTAACGCCTGCAGCAGGTAAACAGACTGTAATGTCTGCAGTTAAACAGACTGTAACTGTTCAGCACTTAAACAGACTGTAATGTCTGCAACAGGTAAACAGACTGTAACGTCTGCAGTTAAAAAGACTGTAATGTCTGCAGGTAAACAGACTGTAATGTCTGCAGCAGTTAAAAAGACTGTAACGTCTGCAGGTAAACAGACTGTAATGTCTGCAGGTAAACAGACTGTAATGTCTGCAACAGGTAAACAGACTGTAAAGTCTGCAGCGGGTAAACAGACAGTAACGTCTGCAGCGGGTAATCAGAGTAACGTCTGCAGCGGGTAAACAGACTGTAACGTCTGCAGGTAAACAGACTGTAACGTCTGCAGCAGGTAAACAGGCTTTAACGTCTGCAGCAGGTAAACAGACTGTAACGTCTGCAGTTAAACAGGCTGTAACATCTGCAGGTAAACAGACTGTAAAGTCTGCAGCAGGTAAACAGACTGCAACGTCTGCAGGTAAACAGACTGTAACGTCTGCAGTTAAACAGACTGTAACGTCTGCAGGTAAACAGACTTTAACGTCTGCAGCAGGTAAAGAGACTGTAACGTCTGCAGGTAAACAGACTGTAACGTCTGCAGGTAAACAGACAGTAACGTCTGCAGCAGGTAAATAGACTGTAACGTCTGCAGTTAAACAGACTGTAATGTCTGCAGGTAAACAGACTGTAATGTCTGCAGCAGTTAAACAGACTGTAACGTCTGCAGGTAAACAGGCTGTAACGCCTGCAGCAGGTAAACAGACTGTAACGTCTGCAGTTAAACAGACTGTAATGTCTGCAGGTAAACAGACTGTAATGTCTGCAGCAGTTAAACAGACTGTAACGTCTGCAGGTAAACAGACTGTAATGTCTGCAGGTAAACAGACTGTAATGTCTGCAACAGGTAAACAGACTGTAACGTCTGCAGCGGGTAAACAGACTGTAACGTCTGCAGGTAAACAGACTGTAACGTCTGCAGCAGGTAAACAGACTGTAACGTCTGCAGCAGGTAAACAGACTTTAACTGTTCAGCAGGTAAACAGATTGTAACGTCTGCAGCGGGTAAACAGACTGTAACGTCTGCAGCGGGTAAACAGGTGTTCACAGAGTAGACGCAACGACGTGACTGATTGCAAAAACACAGCAGTAGCAGCTGTGCTCACTCAAGGTGATTTTATTAAACAACCAATCAAAAATAAATGTACACACCCACATTACTTGTCGCGTGCCAGTTCAATCAGATCAATCAATAAAGAAAACAAACAGGAAACAAAACAACATTATCTCATTAGTGACTTTAACAAAACAAAATCATGATATACAATGAGAGCACACTGTTAACACCCCCACTTGCTCTCACCTTGTTGACATAGAGTGTCAAATCATTTTCCAGAAATAAATGCATCAAACTTCATCAACTTGCACTTGGTTGCAGGCTTTGTCAACAAATCTGCTACCATCTCATTAGTGGGACAATACACCAATGTAACTGTGCCATTATTTATAGAAGACCTAATAAAATGGTACTTGATGTCCACATGTTTGCATCTTTGTCTGCTCACAGGATTTTTTGCTAAGGCTATTGTACCTTGGTTATCTTCATGTACCTTAGGTGGTGAGTACTGACATTTATCAAGATTTTCCAACAGCTGTTTAAGATAGAGACACTCCTGTATGGTTGTAGCTAGGGCTATGTACTCTGCCTCACAGGTGGACAGTGCGACAGTTGGCTGTTTCTTTGTCTTCCATGAAATCAAAGCACCACATTCAGTTAGACTTACACAATAGCCAGTTGTACTACGTCTGTCATTACTAGCCGCCCAGTCTGCATCACTGTATGCTCTGATTCCCAGTGCCTCATCACTTTTTCTGTAACACAGCTCTTTGTCAATTGTACCTTTAAGATATCTCAGTACATGTTTAACTGTGGCCCATTGCTCAACAGTTGGCTCTGTAAAATATTGTGACAGTTTGCTCACCACAAAACCTATATCAGGTCTAGTACAGATTGTCAGATATATGAGGCTTCCCACTGCCTCTCTATATAGTTTAACATCAATCAACTTTTCAGCATCATTTGTATAGTCAAGTTTTTGTTCACAAGGAGTCAATCTTGGTTTGCAATCCTGCATGTAAAACCTTTGTAATACTTTTGACACATATCTTGCTTGGGACATTCTCACACAGTTGTCACTCTGGTTGAAATCAACACCTAGGAAATACCTTAGTTTGCCCAAGTCCATCATTTTGAATCTTTCCGTAAGCATGTTCTTCACATGTCTGAGAACATTCTCATCACTTGCCGCAATCAATAAATCATCAACCCATATCACAATGATAACTTTTTCATTGGGTGTTTCCCATGAATAAACACAGTGGTCAGCTTGATTCTGCTCAAAATTGTTTTTGGTCAAGTACTCATGTAGTACCTTGTTCCAATTTCTGCCAGATTGTTTCAACCCATACAATGATCTTTCCAATTTACAAAACAATTTTTCATTTGTGCCAGATTTTATTTCGTAGCCCTCTGGCTGTTCAATGTAAATTTCATGATCTATTGGTGCATTTAGATAGTCAGTTTTTACATCCATTTGGTGCAGAATCAGATTTTCTTGTGCTGCTTTTTTGTATTATCACTCGGATACTTGTCAGATTAGCTGTAGGGGAAAAGTTCTCTTCATAATCTACACCTCTCTTCTGACTGTATCCTTTAGCCACGTAACGTGCTTTGCACTTTTCAGATCCATCCATGTTGTTCTTGATCGCGTAAACCCACCTACCCCCCACTGCTTTCTTACCTTCAGGCAAGCTAGTTAGGGTAAATGTGTGATTTTCTTTAAGTGACTGCATCTCCTCATCCATAGCAGTGACCCACTCTTTTGATCTGTCTGAGGTTACAGCTTCTGTGAAAGTTACAGGTATATTACATGTCACTCTATAACAGTAATCTATGTTAATCTGAACCTGATCAGTTTCTTCATCAGATGCCTGTTGAGAAACACAGTTGTGGAAATAGTCTGGCCTCTTCCTTACTCTAGAAGGGTACCTTGTAGGCTCAGGCATAGATTCAACTGTTTGGGTCTGAGGACTACTTCTCAGTTCCTCCTCTTTAACTGAAACCT
Organism: Labrus mixtus; assembly: GCF_963584025.1. Classification (NCBI taxonomy): domain Eukaryota; kingdom Metazoa; phylum Chordata; class Actinopteri; order Labriformes; family Labridae; genus Labrus; species Labrus mixtus. Next base: position 247,526 of record NW_026870068.1, on the reverse strand, counting down.
GGTCACTTGCTGGACTTGCATTTACATCCTGCCTAGTTATAGGCCTATTGACCTTCTGCTCAAGAACATCATCACCATCCTCAACAATGCTAGTTTGAGTCTGTTGCTCAACAGGAAGAAACTTGACTAATCTGTGCTTTTGCACTTTCCTGCTGTCAGGAAAATAAACCATGTAAGCTGGACTGCTTTTATCATAAACGATAAAAACACCCCTTTCACATCTTGAATCCAGCTTTCTTTTATCTTGTTTATAAGCAAAACACTCTGAACCAAACTTTTGCATCCTGGATAGGTTGGGCCGTCTCCCCGTTAACATCTGAACTGGAGTCTGTTTGGTGCGCGTATTAAAACACCTGTTCCTGGTTATGGCTGCTGTCTGCACCGCATAAGGCCATAAACCTTTTGGCAACTCACTCTCTATTATCATGCACCGTGCCATATCAAAAAGTGTACGCCAATTTCTCTCTGCTGTACCATTTTGGTGGGGAGAATATGGCGCAGAGGTCTCGTGTCTAATACCATGCGTAACCAACAAAGTTTTGTAAGGATTTGAAGTAAACTCAGTGCCATTGTCAGATCGAAGACGTTGAATTTTACCATATGGCGCCGTATCGGCAAGAAACCTCTCTGTTGCTTGTAGTGTATCACTTTTACGCTTAAGACAATATACAAACACGGCACTGGAAAAATCATCAGTGAATGACAAAACATATTTGTATCCCTCTCTGGACTCTGGGTGAATTGGACCGGCCAAATCTGTGTGAACTAGCTCTAGAGGTATTTTGGCCCGCACATCAGGCTTTCGGTTTCGGCTTTGCGTAAACTTGCCTTGGATGCACACTTCACAAGTTTGATGTTTGTTTACAGGACCTTTAATTTTCATGCCATCAACAACCCCTTCTAACCTCTGCACATCATCAAAATTACAGTGCCCTAATATCTCATGCCATTGCTTTAAATCATAACAGCCATTCAATCTGTCATCACATCCATTAGGTACTGTATGCAAGTAATATAGTCTATCATGTACGTGAATGGGAAATTTTGTACCGTCATTGTGCACCAGAATGTCCTCGCCTTTCTTGAAAGTCACGCATGCCCCGCTGGAAGCCGCTGCTTGCACCGAGAATACATCCTGTGGGTAAGAGGGAATGTAAAGCGCCCGTCTCAGCCTTGTTCTGAGGTGACGTCCGCGACTGTCCACCAAGCAGATCTCAGCATCACCTCTGCGCTCTGCTACTCCCCTGCACCTTGTGCCGTCAGCCAGCTCCATGCAATGAGTCCCGGCCTGGAACTCGTCATCGAACCTCTTGAACCTGGAGATGTCGGTGACAATATGCGAGGTTGCCCCGCAGTCAACCATCAGGCCCCTCGCGTCGACACCCTGGCTGCTTGGCTGGAATCCTGCTGCCCCATCGGTCACCAGGAATACGTATTCTCTCGGTCCCTTCATTGGTGCCGGTGGCTCTCCATGTTGCGTCCTGGCGTCGTCTCCTCTTGCAGTTTACATCGCGATGAGTGTTGCTCTTGCATTGGCTGCACCACAGTTTGCGCTGACAAGCGCGAGCAATGTGTCCCTTCTGTCCGCACCTGTAGCACACCACGTCCACTGCAGCCCGTTCAGCTCCCCGTTCAGTTGAGCCTCCACTTGCGGGTCTCGTAGGCCTCTGTCTTGTACGCACAGCCATTACATTGTCCTCTGCTGCTGGAGCACGCATCTTTTCAATGTTCTCGTAGCTTCGAAGCTTTGTTTTGAATTCTGCAAACGTTATCCGGTCATCCGATTGCGTAATATGGATGGCAAACTGTTTGAAAGTTTCAGGAAGCCCCTTTAGAACCATAGCCACCAACAGGCCGTCATTCAAAGTCTCTCCAGAACTCCGTAATGCTGTGATAGCAGTTTCTGCACGGATAACATATTCAGTCACATTCTCGCTGCTTGATTTTTGAAGTGAGGTCAGCTCAGTATAAAGACTTATTATTCTTGGCTTTCCTTTACCTGCATAATAGTCTCTCAAAATCTTTAGCGCTGCGCGCCCATCGTCAGCTGCTTCTCGCATTACAAGCGACAAACTTTTATCGTCCATGAACTGGATCAATTCTGCATAGGCCTCAGCATTTGAGGCCGCTTCTTCTGGTGTCTCCACACCCTCGGGCTCCGTGGTAATAATCTTTTTCAGGCCTTGCAGCCGGAGGTGTCCCAAAAACTTCACCTCCCAAAGTTCATAATTCTTTTCATCCCCGTCAAATAAAAGCCTCGACCAGCGACCGCCAGGTTCTGTTCTTCTAGGCGCACTCATGACGTTACTTCAGTACGTTACAAAACAAACAAACAAACAAAAAACTCTTGACTTCTTGACTTTACTTAGCTGGGCCCATAACCTGTTCACAGAGTAGACGCAACGACGTGACTGATTGCATAAACACAGCAGTAGCAGCTGTGCTCACTCAAGGTGATTTTATTAAACAACCAATCAAAAATAAATGTACACACCCACATTACTTGTCGCGTGCCAGTTCAATCAGATCAATCAATAAAGAAAACAAACAGGAAACAAAACAACATTATCTCATTAGTGACTTTAACAAAACAAAATCATAATATACAATGAGAGCACACTGTTAACAACAGGCTGTAACGTCTGCAGCGGGTAAACAGACTGTAACGTCTGCAGCAGATAAACAGACTGTAACGTCTGCAGCAGGTAAACAGACTGAAACGTCTGCAGGTAAACAGACTGTAACGTCTGCAGCAGGTAAACAGACTGAAACTGTTCAGCAGGTAAACAGACTGTAACGTCTGCAGGTAAACAGACTGTAACGTCTACAGGTAAACAGACTGTAACGTCTGCAGCAGGTAAACAGACTGTAACTGTTCAGCGGGTAAACAGACTGTAACGTCTGCAGCGGGTAAACAGACTGTAACGTCTGCAGGTAAACAGACTGTAACGTCTGCAGCAGGTAAACACACTGTAACGTCTACAGGTAAACAGACTGTAACGTCTGCAGCAAGTAAACAGACTGTAACGTCTGCAGGTAAACAGACTGTAGCATCTGCGGCAGGTAAACAGACTGTAACGTCTGCAGCGGGTAAACAGGCAGTAACGTCTGCAGCGGGTAAACACACTGTAACGTCTGCAGGTAAACAGACTGTAACGTCTGCAGCAGGTAAACAGGCTTTAAAGTCTGCAGCAGGTAAACAGACTGTAACGTCTGCAGTTAAACAGACTGTAACGTCTGCAGGTAAACAGACTGTAAAGTCTGCAGCAGGTAAACAGACTGTAACGTCTGCAGCAGGTAAACAGACTGTAACGTCTGCAGCAGGTAAAAAGACTGTAACGTCTGCAGGTAAACAGACTGTAACGTCTGCAGCAGGTAAACAGACTGTAAAGTCTGCAGCAGGTAAACAGGCTGTAACGTCTGCAGCAGGTAAACAGACTGTAACGTCTGCAGCAGGTAAACAGGCTGTAACGCCTGCAGCAGGTAAACAGGCTGTAATGTCTGCAGGTAAACAGACTGTAACGTCTGCAGTTAAATAGACTGTAACGTCTGCAGCAGGTAAACAGACTGTAACGTCTGCAGCAGGTAAACAGGCTGTAACGCCTGCAGCAGGTAAACAGACTGTAACGTCTGCAGTTAAACAGACTGTAATGTCTGAAGGTAAACAGACTGTAATGTCTGCAGCAGTTAAACAGACTGTAATGTCTGCAGGTAAACAGACTGTAATGTCTGCAGGTAAACAGACTGTAATGTCTGCAACAGGTAAACAGACTGTAACGTCTGCAGCGGGTAAACAGACTGTAACGTTTGCAGGTAAACAGACTGTAACGTCTGCAGCAGGTAAACAGACTGTAACGTCTGCAGCAGGTAAACAGACTGTAACTGTTCAGCAGGTAAACAGATTGTAACGTCTGCAGCGGGTAAACAGACTGTAACGTCTGCAGCGGGTAAACAGGCTGTAACGTCTGCACCGGGTAAACAGACTGTAACGTCTGCTGCAGGTAAACAGACTGTAACGTCTGCAGGTAAACAGACTGTAACGTCTGCAGCAGGTAAACAGACTGTAACATCTAGAGGTAAACAGACTGTAACGTCTGCAGCAGGTAAACAGACTGTAACGTCTGCAGCAGGTAAACAGACTGTAACGTCTGCAGGTAAACAGGCTGTAACGCCTGCAGCAGGTAAACAGACTGTTATGTCTGCAGCGGGTAAACAGACTGTAACGCCTGCAGGTAAACAGACTGTAACGTCTGCAGCAGGTAAACAGAATGTAACGCCTGCAGCAGGTAAACAGACTGTAATGTCTGCAGGTAAACAGACTGTAATGTCTGCAACAGGTAAACAGACTGTAACGTCTGCAGCAGGTAAACAGACTGTAATGTCTGCAGCGGGTAAACAGACTGTAACGCCTGCAGGTAAACAGACTGTAACGTCTGCAGCAGGTAAACAGAATGTAACGCCTGCAGCAGGTAAACAGACTGTAATGTCTGCAGGTAAACAGACTGTAATGTCTGCAACAGGTAAACAGACTGTAACGCCTGCAGCAGGTAAACAGACTGTAATGTCTGCAGGTAAACAGACTTTAATGTCTGCAACAGGTAAACAGACTGTAATGCCTGCAGCAGGTAAACAGACTGTAATGTCTGCAGCAGGTAAACAGGCTGTAACGTCTGCAGCAGGTAAACAGACTGTAACGTCTGCAGCAGGTAAACAGGCTGTAACGCCTGCAGCAGGTAAACAGGCTGTAATGTCTGCAGGTAAACAGACTGTAACGTCTGCAGTTAAATAGACTGTAACGTCTGCAGCAGGTAAACAGACTAACGTCTGCAGCAGGTAAACAGGCTGTAACGCCTGCAGCAGGTAAACAGACTGTAACGTCTGCAGTTAAACAGACTGTAATGTCTGAAGGTAAACAGACTGTAATGTCTGCAGCAGTTAAACAGACTGTAATGTCTGCAGGTAAACAGACTGTAATGTCTGCAGGTAAACAGACTGTAATGTCTGCAACAGGTAAACAGACTGTAACGTCTGCAGCGGGTAAACAGACTGTAACGTTTGCAGGTAAACAGACTGTAACGTCTGCAGCAGGTAAACAGACTGTAACGTCTGCAGCAGGTAAACAGACTGTAACTGTTCAGCAGGTAAACAGATTGTAACGTCTGCAGCGGGTAAACAGACTGTAACGTCTGCAGCGGGTAAACAGGCTGTAACGTCTGCACCGGGTAAACAGACTGTAACGTCTGCTGCAGGTAAACAGACTGTAACGTCTGCAGGTAAACAGACTGTAACGTCTGCAGCAGGTAAACAGACTGTAACATCTAGAGGTAAACAGACTGTAACGTCTGCAGCAGGTAAACAGACTGTAACGTCTGCAGCAGGTAAACAGACTGTAACGTCTGCAGGTAAACAGGCTGTAACGCCTGCAGCAGGTAAACAGACTGTTATGTCTGCAGCGGGTAAACAGACTGTAACGCCTGCAGGTAAACAGACTGTAACGTCTGCAGCAGGTAAACAGAATGTAACGCCTGCAGCAGGTAAACAGACTGTAATGTCTGCAGGTAAACAGACTGTAATGTCTGCAACAGGTAAACAGACTGTAACGTCTGCAGCAGGTAAACAGACTGTAATGTCTGCAGCGGGTAAACAGACTGTAACGCCTGCAGGTAAACAGACTGTAACGTCTGCAGCAGGTAAACAGAATGTAACGCCTGCAGCAGGTAAACAGACTGTAATGTCTGCAGGTAAACAGACTGTAATGTCTGCAACAGGTAAACAGACTGTAACGCCTGCAGCAGGTAAACAGACTGTAATGTCTGCAGGTAAACAGACTTTAATGTCTGCAACAGGTAAACAGACTGTAATGCCTGCAGCAGGTAAACAGACTGTAATGTCTGCAGCGGGTAAACAGACTGTAACGCCTGCAGGTAAACAGACTGTAACGTCTGCAGCAGGTAAACAGAATGTAACGCCTGCAGCAGGTAAACAGACTGTAATGTCTGCAGGTAAACAGATTGTAATGTCTGCAACAGGTAAACAGACTGTAACGTCTGCAGCAGGTAAACAGAGTGGAACTATTCAGCACTTAAACAGACTGTAACGTCTGCAGCAGGTAAACAGACTGTAAGGTCTGCAGGTAAACAGACTGTAACGTCTGCAGTTAAACAGACTGTAACGTCTGCAGGTAAACAGACTGTAATGTCTGCAGCAGGTAAAGAGACTGTAACGTCTGCAGCAAGTAAACAGACTGTAACGTCTGCAGGTAAACAGACTGTAAGGTCTACAGGTAAACAGACTGTAACGTCTGCAGCAGGTAAACAGACTGTAACTGTTCAGCGGGTAAACAGACTGTAACGTCTGCAGCGGGTAAACAGACTGTAACGTCTGCAGGTAAACAGACTGTAACGTCTGCAGCAGGTAAACAGACTGTAACATCTACAGGTAAACAGACTGTAACGTCTGCAGCAGGTAAACAGACTGTAACGTCTGCAGGTAAACAGACTGTAACGTCTGCAGCGGGTAAACAGACTGTAACGTCTGCAGGTAAACAGACTGTAACGTCTGCAGCTGGTAAACAGACAGTAACGTCTGCAGCGGGTAAACAGACTGTAACGTCTGCAGCGGGTAAACAGACTGTAACGTCTGCAGGTAAACAGACTGTAACGTCTGCAGCAGGTAAACAGGCTTTAACGTCTGCAGCAGGTAAAGAGACTGTAACGTCTGCAGGTAAACAGACTGTAACGTCTGCAGCAGGTAAACAGGCTTTAACATCTGCAGCAGGTAAACAGACTGTAACGTCTGCAGTTAAACAGACTGTAACGTCTGCAGGTAAACAGACTGTAACTGTTCAGCAGGTAAACAGATTGTAACGTCTGCAGCGGGTAAACAGACTGTAACGTCTGCAGCGGGTAAACAAGCTGTAACGTCTTCACCGGGTAAACAGACTGTAACGTCTGCAGCAGGTAAACAGACTGTAACGTCTGCAGCAGGTAAACAGACTGTAACGCCTGCAGGTAAACAGACTGTAAGGTCTGCAGCAGGTAAACAGACTGTAAATGTTCAGCAGTTAAACAGACTGTAACGTCTGCAGGTAAACAGACTGTAAGGTCTACAGGTAAACAGACTGTAACGTCTGCAGCAGGTAAACAGACTGTAACTGTTCAGCGGGTAAACAGACTGTAACGTCTGCAGCGGGTAAACAGACTGTAACGTCTGCAGGTAAACAGACTGTAACGTCTGCAGCAGGTAAACAGACTGTAACATCTACAGGTAAACAGACTGTAACGTCTGCAGCAGGTAAACAGACTGTAACGTCAGCAGCAGGTAAACAGACTGTAACGTCTGCAGCAGGTAAACAGAATGTAACGCCTGCAGCAGGTAAACAGACTGTAATGTCTGCAGGTAAACAGACTGTAATGTCTGCAACAGGTAAACAGACTGTAACGTCTGCAGCAGGTAAACAGACTGTAATGTCTGCAGCGGGAAAACAGACTGTAACGCCTGCAGGTAAACAGACTGTAACGTCTGCAGCAGGTAAACAGAATGTAACGCCTGCAGCAGGTAAACAGACTGTAATGTCTGCAGGTAAACAGACTGTAATGTCTGCAACAGGTAAACAGACTGTAACGCCTGCAGCAGGTAAACAGACTGTAATGTCTGCAGGTAAACAGACTGTAATGTCTGCAACAGGTAAACAGACTGTAACGCCTGCAGCAGGTAAACAGACTGTAATGTCTGCAGCGGGTAAACAGACTGTAACGCCTGCAGGTAAACAGACTGTAACGTCTGCAGCAGGTAAACAGAATGTAACGCCTGCAGCAGGTAAACAGACTGTAATGTCTGCAGGTAAACAGATTGTAATGTCTGCAACAGGTAAACAGACTGTAACGTCTGCAGCAGGTAAACAGAGTGGAACTATTCAGCACTTAAACAGACTGTAACGTCTGCAGCAGGTAAACAGACTGTAAGGTCTGCAGGTAAACAGACTGTAACGTCTGCAGTTAAACAGACTGTAACGTCTGCAGGTAAACAGACTGTAATGTCTGCAGCAGGTAAAGAGACTGTAACGTCTGCAGCAAGTAAACAGACTGTAACGTCTGCAGGTAAACAGACTGTAAGGTCTACAGGTAAACAGACTGTAACGTCTGCAGCAGGTAAACAGACTGTAACTGTTCAGCGGGTAAACAGACTGTAACGTCTGCAGCGGGTAAACAGACTGTAACGTCTGCAGGTAAACAGACTGTAACGTCTGCAGCAGGTAAACAGACTGTAACATCTACAGGTAAACAGACTGTAACGTCTGCAGCAGGTAAACTGACTGTAACGTCTGCAGCAGGTAAACAGACTGTAACGTCTGCAGGTAAACAGACTGTAACGTCTGCAGCGGGTAAACAGACTGTAACGTCTGCAGGTAAACAGACTGTAACGTCTGCAGCTGGTAAACAGACAGTAACGTCTGCAGCGGGTAAACAGACTGTAACGTCTGCAGCGGGTAAACAGACTGTAACGTCTGCAGGTAAACAGACTGTAACGTCTGCAGCAGGTAAACAGGCTTTAACGTCTGCAGCAGGTAAAGAGACTGTAACGTCTGCAGGTAAACAGACTGTAACGTCTGCAGCAGGTAAACAGGCTTTAACATCTGCAGCAGGTAAACAGACTGTAACGTCTGCAGTTAAACAGACTGTAACGTCTGCAGGTAAACAGACTGTAAAGTCTGCAGCAGGTAAACAGACTGTAACGTCTGCAGCAGGTAAACAGACTGTAACGTCTGCAGGTAAACAGACTGTAACGTCTGCAGCAGGTAAACAGACTGTAACTGTTCAGCAGGTAAACAGATTGTAACGTCTGCAGCGGGTAAACAGACTGTAACGTCTGCAGCGGGTAAACAAGCTGTAACGTCTTCACCGGGTAAACAGACTGTAACGTCTGCAGCAGGTAAACAGACTGTAACGTCTGCAGCAGGTAAACAGACTGTAACGCCTGCAGGTAAACAGACTGTAAGGTCTGCAGCAGGTAAACAGACTGTACATGTTCAGCAGTTAAACAGACTGTAACGTCTGCAGGTAAACAGACTGTAAGGTCTACAGGTAAACAGACTGTAACGTCTGCAGCAGGTAAACAGACTGTAACTGTTCAGCGGGTAAACAGACTGTAACGTCTGCAGCGGGTAAACAGACTGTAACGTCTGCAGGTAAACAGACTGTAACGTCTGCAGCAGGTAAACAGACTGTAACATCTACAGGTAAACAGACTGTAACGTCTGCAGCAGGTAAACAGACTGTAACGTCAGCAGCAGGTAAACAGACTGTAACGTCTGCAGATAAACAGACTGTAACGTCTGCAGGTAAACAGACTGTAACGTCTGCAGCTGGTAAACAGACAGTAACGTCTGCAGGTAAACAGACTGTAACGTCTGCAGCGTGTAAACAGACTGTAACGTCTGCAGGTAAACAGATTGTAACGTCTGCAGCAGGTAAACAGACTTTAACGTCTGCAGCAGGTAAACAGACTGTAACGTCTGCAGGTAAACAGACTGTAACGTATGCAGCAGGTAAACAGGCTTTAACATCTGCAGCAGGTAAACAGACTGTAACGTCTGCAGTTAAACAGACTGTAACGTCTGCAGGTAAACAGACTGTAAAGTCTGCAGCAGGTAAACAGACTGTAACGTCTGCAGCAGGTAAACAGACTGTAGTGTCTGCAGCAGGTAAACAGACTGTAACGTCTGCAGCAGTTAAACAGACTGTAACATCTGCAGCAGGTAAACAGACTGTAACGTCTGCACTTAAACAGACTGTAATGTCTGCAGGTAAACAGACTGTAATGTCTGCAGCAGTTAAACAGACTGTAACGTCTGCAGGTAAACAGACTGTAATCTCTGCAGGTAAACAGACTGTAATGTCTGCAACAGGTAAACAGACTGTAAAGTCTGCAGCGGGTAATCAGAGTAACGTCTGCAGCAGGTAAACAGACTGTAACGTCTGCAGCAGGTAAACAGGCTGTAACGCCTGCAGCAGGTAAACAGACTGTAACGTCTGCAGTTAAACAGACTAATGTCTGCTGGTAAACAGACTGTAATGTCTGCAGCAGTTAAACAGACTGTAATGTCTGCAGGTAAACAGACTGAAATGTCTGCACGTAAACAGACTGTAATGTCTGCAACAGGTAAACAGACTGTAACGTCTGCAACGGATAAACAGACTCTAACGTTTGCAGGTAAACAGACTGTAACGTCTGCAGCAGGTAAACAGACTGTAACGACTGCAGCAGGTAAACAGACTGTAACTGTTCAGCAGATAAACAGATTGTAACGTCTGCAGCGGGTAAACAGACTGTAACGTCTGCAGCGGGTAAACAGGCTGTAACGTCTGCACCGGGTAAACAGACTGTAACGTCTGCAGCAGGTAAACAGACTGTAACTGTTCAGCAGGTAAACAGACTGTAACGTCTGCAGGTAAACAGACTGTAACGTCTACAGTTAAACAGACTGTAACGTCTGCAGGTAAACAGACTGTAACGTCTGCAGCAGGTAAACAGGCTTTAACGTCTGCAGCAGGTAAACAGACTGTAACGTCTGCAGGTAAACAGACTGTAACGTCTGCAGCAGGTAAACAGGCTTTAACGTCTGCAGCAGGTAAACAGACTGTAGCGTCTGCAGTTAAACAGACTGTAACGTCTGCAGGTAAACAGACTGTAAAGTCTGCAGCAGGTAAACAGACTGTAATGTCTGCAACAGGTAAACAGACTGTAACGTCTGCAGTTAAACAGACTGTAACGTCTGCAGGTAAACAGACTGTAAAGTCTGCAGCAGGTAAACAGACTGTAACGTCTGCAGCAGGTAAAAAGACTGTAACGTCTGCAGGTAAACAGACTGTAACGTCTGCAGCAGGTAAACAGACTGTAAAGTCTGCAGCAGGTAAACAGGCTGTAACGTCTGCAGCAGGTAAACAGACTGTAACGTCTGCAGCAGGTAAACAGGCTGTAACGCCTGCAGCAGGTAAACAGGCTGTAATGTCTGCAGGTAAACAGACTGTAACGTCTGCAGTTAAACAGACTGTAACGTCTGCAGCAGGTAAACAGACTGTAACGTCTGCAGCAGGTAAACAGGCTGTAACGCCTGCAGCAGGTAAACAGACTGTAACGTCTGCAGTTAAACAGACTGTAATGTCTGAAGGTAAACAGACTGTAATGTCTGCAGCAGTTAAACAGACTGTAATGTCTGCAGCAGTTAAACAGACTGTAATGTCTGCAGGTAAACAGACTGTAATGTCTGCACGTAAACAGACTGTAATGTCTGCAACAGGTAAACAGACTGTAACGTCTGCAACGGATAAACAGACTCTAACGTTTGCAGGTAAACAGACTGTAACGTCTGCAGCAGGTAAACAGACTGTAACGACTGCAGCAGGTAAACAGACTGTAACTGTTCAGCAGATAAACAGATTGTAACGTCTGCAGCGGGTAAACAGACTGTAACGTCTGCAGCGGGTAAACAGGCTGTAACGTCTGCACCGGGTAAACAGACTGTAACGTCTGCAGCAGGTAAACAGACTGTAACTGTTCAGCAGGTAAACAGACTGTAACGTCTGCAGGTAAACAGACTGTAACGTCTACAGTTAAACAGACTGTAACGTCTGCAGGTAAACAGACTGTAACGTCTGCAGCAGGTAAACAGGCTTTAACGTCTGCAGCAGGTAAACAGACTGTAACGTCTGCAGGTAAACAGACTGTAACGTCTGCAGCAGGTAAACAGGCTTTAACGTCTGCAGCAGGTAAACAGACTGTAACGTCTGCAGTTAAACAGACTGTAACGTCTGCAGGTAAACAGACTGTAAAGTCTGCAGCAGGTAAACAGACTGTAACGTCTGCAGCAGGTAAACAGACTGTAACGTCTGCAGGTAAACAGACTGTAACGTCTGCAGCAGGTAAACAGACTGTAACGTCTGCAGCAGGTAAACAGACTGTAACGTCTGCAGCGGGTAATCAGAGTAACGTCTGCAGCGGGTAAACAGACTGTAACGTCTGCAGGTAAACAGACTGTAACGTCTGCAGCAGGTAAACAGACTGTAACGTCTGCAGCAGGTAAACAGACTGTAACGCCTGCAGGTAAACAGACTGTAAGGTCTGCAGCAGGTAAACAGACTGTACATGTTCAGCAGTTAAACAGACTGTAACGTCTGCAGGTAAACAGACTGTAAGGTCTACAGGTAAACAGACTGTAACGTCTGCAGCAGGTAAACAGACTGTAACTGTTCAGCGGGTAAACAGACTGTAACGTCTGCAGCGGGTAAACAGACTGTAACGTCTGCAGGTAAACAGACTGTAACGTCTGCAGCAGGTAAACAGACTGTAACATCTACAGGTAAACAGACTGTAACGTCTGCAGCAGGTAAACAGACTGTAACGTCAGCAGCAGGTAAACAGACTGTAACGTCTGCAGATAAACAGACTGTAACGTCTGCAGGTAAACAGACTGTAACGTCTGCAGCTGGTAAACAGACAGTAACGTCTGCAGGTAAACAGACTGTAACGTCTGCAGCGTGTAAACAGACTGTAACGTCTGCAGGTAAACAGATTGTAACGTCTGCAGCAGGTAAACAGACTTTAACGTCTGCAGCAGGTAAACAGACTGTAACGTCTGCAGGTAAACAGACTGTAACGTATGCAGCAGGTAAACAGGCTTTAACATCTGCAGCAGGTAAACAGACTGTAACGTCTGCAGTTAAACAGACTGTAACGTCTGCAGGTAAACAGACTGTAAAGTCTGCAGCAGGTAAACAGACTGTAACGTCTGCAGCAGGTAAACAGACTGTAGTGTCTGCAGCAGGTAAACAGACTGTAACGTCTGCAGCAGTTAAACAGACTGTAACATCTGCAGCAGGTAAACAGACTGTAACGTCTGCACTTAAACAGACTGTAATGTCTGCAGGTAAACAGACTGTAATGTCTGCAGCAGTTAAACAGACTGTAACGTCTGCAGGTAAACAGACTGTAATCTCTGCAGGTAAACAGACTGTAATGTCTGCAACAGGTAAACAGACTGTAAAGTCTGCAGCGGGTAATCAGAGTAACGTCTGCAGCAGGTAAACAGACTGTAACGTCTGCAGCAGGTAAACAGGCTGTAACGCCTGCAGCAGGTAAACAGACTGTAACGTCTGCAGTTAAACAGACTAATGTCTGCTGGTAAACAGACTGTAATGTCTGCAGCAGTTAAACAGACTGTAATGTCTGCAGGTAAACAGACTGAAATGTCTGCACGTAAACAGACTGTAATGTCTGCAACAGGTAAACAGACTGTAACGTCTGCAACGGATAAACAGACTCTAACGTTTGCAGGTAAACAGACTGTAACGTCTGCAGCAGGTAAACAGACTGTAACGACTGCAGCAGGTAAACAGACTGTAACTGTTCAGCAGATAAACAGATTGTAACGTCTGCAGCGGGTAAACAGACTGTAACGTCTGCAGCGGGTAAACAGGCTGTAACGTCTGCACCGGGTAAACAGACTGTAACGTCTGCAGCAGGTAAACAGACTGTAACTGTTCAGCAGGTAAACAGACTGTAACGTCTGCAGGTAAACAGACTGTAACGTCTACAGTTAAACAGACTGTAACGTCTGCAGGTAAACAGACTGTAACGTCTGCAGCAGGTAAACAGGCTTTAACGTCTGCAGCAGGTAAACAGACTGTAACGTCTGCAGGTAAACAGACTGTAACGTCTGCAGCAGGTAAACAGGCTTTAACGTCTGCAGCAGGTAAACAGACTGTAGCGTCTGCAGTTAAACAGACTGTAACGTCTGCAGGTAAACAGACTGTAAAGTCTGCAGCAGGTAAACAGACTGTAATGTCTGCAACAGGTAAACAGACTGTAACGTCTGCAGTTAAACAGACTGTAACGTCTGCAGGTAAACAGACTGTAAAGTCTGCAGCAGGTAAACAGACTGTAACGTCTGCAGCAGGTAAAAAGACTGTAACGTCTGCAGGTAAACAGACTGTAACGTCTGCAGCAGGTAAACAGACTGTAAAGTCTGCAGCAGGTAAACAGGCTGTAACGTCTGCAGCAGGTAAACAGACTGTAACGTCTGCAGCAGGTAAACAGGCTGTAACGCCTGCAGCAGGTAAACAGGCTGTAATGTCTGCAGGTAAACAGACTGTAACGTCTGCAGTTAAACAGACTGTAACGTCTGCAGCAGGTAAACAGACTGTAACGTCTGCAGCAGGTAAACAGGCTGTAACGCCTGCAGCAGGTAAACAGACTGTAACGTCTGCAGTTAAACAGACTGTAATGTCTGAAGGTAAACAGACTGTAATGTCTGCAGCAGTTAAACAGACTGTAATGTCTGCAGCAGTTAAACAGACTGTAATGTCTGCAGGTAAACAGACTGTAATGTCTGCACGTAAACAGACTGTAATGTCTGCAACAGGTAAACAGACTGTAACGTCTGCAACGGATAAACAGACTCTAACGTTTGCAGGTAAACAGACTGTAACGTCTGCAGCAGGTAAACAGACTGTAACGACTGCAGCAGGTAAACAGACTGTAACTGTTCAGCAGATAAACAGATTGTAACGTCTGCAGCGGGTAAACAGACTGTAACGTCTGCAGCGGGTAAACAGGCTGTAACGTCTGCACCGGGTAAACAGACTGTAACGTCTGCAGCAGGTAAACAGACTGTAACTGTTCAGCAGGTAAACAGACTGTAACGTCTGCAGGTAAACAGACTGTAACGTCTACAGTTAAACAGACTGTAACGTCTGCAGGTAAACAGACTGTAACGTCTGCAGCAGGTAAACAGGCTTTAACGTCTGCAGCAGGTAAACAGACTGTAACGTCTGCAGGTAAACAGACTGTAACGTCTGCAGCAGGTAAACAGGCTTTAACGTCTGCAGCAGGTAAACAGACTGTAACGTCTGCAGTTAAACAGACTGTAACGTCTGCAGGTAAACAGACTGTAAAGTCTGCAGCAGGTAAACAGACTGTAACGTCTGCAGCAGGTAAACAGACTGTAACGTCTGCAGGTAAACAGACTGTAACGTCTGCAGCAGGTAAACAGACTGTAACGTCTGCAGCAGGTAAACAGACTGTAACGTCTGCAGCGGGTAATCAGAGTAACGTCTGCAGCGGGTAAACAGACTGTAACGTCTGCAGGTAAACAGACTGTAACGTCTGCAGCAGGTAAACAGGCTTTAACGTCTGCAGCAGGTAAACAGACTGTAACGTCTGCAGTTAAACAGACTGTAACGTCTGCAGGTAAACAGACTGTAAAGTCTGCAGCAGGTAAACAGACTGTAACGTCTGCAGCAGGTAAAAAGACTGTAACGTCTGCAGGTAAACAGACTGTAACGTCTGCAGCAGGTAAACAGACTGTAAAATCTGCAGCAGGTAAACAGGCTGTAACGTCTGCAGCAGGTAAACAGACTGTAACGTCTGCAGCAGGTAAACAGGCTGTAACGCCTGCAGCAGGTAAACAGGCTGTAATGTCTGCAGGTAAACAGACTGTAACGTCTGCAGTTAAACAGACTGTAACGTCTGCAGCAGGTAAACAGACTGTAACGTCTGCAGCAGGTAAACAGGCTGTAACGCCTGCAGCAGGTAAACAGACTGTAACGTCTGCAGTTAAACAGACTGTAATGTCTGAAGGTAAACAGACTGTAATGTCTGCAGCAGTTAAACAGACTGTAATGTCTGCAGGTAAACAGACTGTAATGTCTGCAGGTAAACAGACTGTAATGTCTGCAACAGGTAAACAGACTGTAACATCTGCAGCGGGTAAACAGACTGTAACGTTTGCAGGTAAACAGACTGTAACGTCTGCAGCAGGTAAACAGACTGTAACGTCTGCAGCAGGTAAACAGACTGTAACTGTTCAGCAGGTAAACAGATTGTAACGTCTGCAGCGGGTAAACAGACTGTAACGTCTGCAGCGGGTAAACAGGCTGTAACGTCTGCACCGGGTAAACAGACTGTAACGTCTGCTGCAGGTAAACAGACTGTAACGTCTGCAGGTAAACAGACTGTAACGTCTGCAGCGGGTAAACAGACTGTAACGTCTGCAGCGGGTAAACAGACTGTAACGTCTGCAGGTAAACAGACTGTAACGTCTGCAGCAGGTAAACAGGCTTTAACGTCTGCAGCAGGTAAAGAGACTGTAACGTCTGCAGGTAAACAGACTGTAACGTCTGCAGCAGGTAAACAGGCTTTAACATCTGCAGCAGGTAAACAGACTGTAACGTCTGCAGTTAAACAGACTGTAACGTCTGCAGGTAAACAGACTGTAAAGTCTGCAGCAGGTAAACAGACTGTAACGTCTGCAGCAGGTAAACAGGCTGTAACGCCTGCAGCAGGTAAACAGACTGTAACGTCTGCAGTTAAACAGACTAATGTCTGCAGGTAAACAGACTGTAATGTCTGCAGCAGTTAAACAGACTGTAATGTCTGCAGGTAAACAGACTGAAATGTCTGCACGTAAACAGACTGTAATGTCTGCAACAGGTAAACAGACTGTAACGTCTGCAACGGATAAACAGACTCTAACGTTTGCAGGTAAACAGACTGTAACGTCTGCAGCAGGTAAACAGACTGTAACGACTGCAGCAGGTAAACAGACTGTAACTGTTCAGCAGATAAACAGATTGTAACGTCTGCAGCGGGTAAACAGACTGTAACGTCTGCAGCGGGTAAACAGGCTGTAACGTCTGCACCGGGTAAACAGACTGTAACGTCTGCAGCAGGTAAACAGACTGTAACGTCTGCAGTTAAACAGACTGTAACGTCTGCAGCAGGTAAACAGACTGTAACGTCTGCAGCAGGTAAACAGGCTGTAACGCCTGCAGCAGGTAAACAGACTGTAACGTCTGCAGTTAAACAGACTGTAATGTCTGAAGGTAAACAGACTGTAATGTCTGCAGCAGTTAAACAGACTGTAATGTCTGCAGGTAAACAGACTGTAATGTCTGCAGGTAAACAGACTGTAATGTCTGCAACAGGTAAACAGACTGTAACATCTGCAGCGGGTAAACAGACTGTAACGTTTGCAGGTAAACAGACTGTAACGTCTGCAGCAGGTAAACAGACTGTAACGTCTGCAGCAGGTAAACAGACTGTAACTGTTCAGCAGGTAAACAGATTGTAACGTCTGCAGCGGGTAAACAGACTGTAACGTCTGCAGCGGGTAAACAGGCTGTAACGTCTGCACCGGGTAAACAGACTGTAACGTCTGCTGCAGGTAAACAGACTGTAACGTCTGCAGGTAAACAGACTGTAACGTCTGCAGCGGGTAAACAGACTGTAACGTCTGCAGCGGGTAAACAGACTGTAACGTCTGCAGGTAAACAGACTGTAACGTCTGCAGCAGGTAAACAGGCTTTAACGTCTGCAGCAGGTAAAGAGACTGTAACGTCTGCAGGTAAACAGACTGTAACGTCTGCAGCAGGTAAACAGGCTTTAACATCTGCAGCAGGTAAACAGACTGTAACGTCTGCAGTTAAACAGACTGTAACGTCTGCAGGTAAACAGACTGTAAAGTCTGCAGCAGGTAAACAGACTGTAACGTCTGCAGCAGGTAAACAGGCTGTAACGCCTGCAGCAGGTAAACAGACTGTAACGTCTGCAGTTAAACAGACTAATGTCTGCAGGTAAACAGACTGTAATGTCTGCAGCAGTTAAACAGACTGTAATGTCTGCAGGTAAACAGACTGAAATGTCTGCACGTAAACAGACTGTAATGTCTGCAACAGGTAAACAGACTGTAACGTCTGCAACGGATAAACAGACTCTAACGTTTGCAGGTAAACAGACTGTAACGTCTGCAGCAGGTAAACAGACTGTAACGACTGCAGCAGGTAAACAGACTGTAACTGTTCAGCAGATAAACAGATTGTAACGTCTGCAGCGGGTAAACAGACTGTAACGTCTGCAGCGGGTAAACAGGCTGTAACGTCTGCACCGGGTAAACAGACTGTAACGTCTGCAGCAGGTAAACAGACTGTAACTGTTCAGCAGGTAAACAGACTGTAACGTCTGCAGGTAAACAGACTGTAACGTCTACAGTTAAACAGACTGTAACGTCTGCAGGTAAACAGACTGTAACGTCTGCAGCAGGTAAACAGGCTTTAACGTCTGCAGCAGGTAAACAGACTGTAACGTCTGCAGGTAAACAGACTGTAACGTCTGCAGCAGGTAAACAGGCTTTAACGTCTGCAGCAGGTAAACAGACTGTAACGTCTGCAGTTAAACAGACTGTAACTGTTCAGCAGATAAACAGATTGTAACGTCTGCAGCGGGTAAACAGACTGTAACGTCTGCAGCGGGTAAACAGGCTGTAACGTCTGCACCGGGTAAACAGACTGTAACGTCTGCAGTAGGTAAACAGACTGTAACGTCTGCAGCAGGTAAACAGACTGTAACGTCTGCAGCGGCTAATCAGAGTAACGTCTGCAGCGGGTAAACAGACTGTAACGTCTGCAGCAGGTAAACAGGCTTTAACGTCTGCAGCAGGTAAACAGACTGTAACGTCTGCAGTTAAACAGACTGTAACGTCTGCAGGTAAACAGACTGTAAAGTCTGCAGCAGGTAAACAGACTGTAACGTCTGCAGCAGGTAAAAAGACTGTAACGTCTGCAGGTAAACAGACTGTAACGTCTGCAGCAGGTAAACAGACTGTAAAGTCTGCAGCAGGTAAACAGGCTGTAACGTCTGCAGCAGGTAAACAGACTGTAACGTCTGCAGCAGGTAAACAGGCTGTAACGCCTGCAGCAGGTAAACAGGCTGTAATGTCTGCAGGTAAACAGACTGTAACGTCTGCAGTTAAACAGACTGTAACGTCTGCAGCAGGTAAACAGACTGTAACGTCTGCAGCAGGTAAACAGGCTGTAACGCCTGCAGCAGGTAAACAGACTGTAACGTCTGCAGTTAAACAGACTGTAATGTCTGAAGGTAAACAGACTGTAATGTTTGCAGCAGTTAAACAGACTGTAATGTCTGCAGGTAAACAGACTGTAATGTCTGCAGGTAAACAGACTGTAATGTCTGCAACAGGTAAACAGACTGTAACGTCTGCAGCGGGTAAACAGACTGTAACGTTTGCAGGTAAACAGACTGTAACGTCTGCAGCAGGTAAACAGACTGTAACGTCTGCAGCAGGTAAACAGGCTGTAACGCCTGCAGCAGGTAAACAGACTGTAACGTCTGCAGTTAAACAGACTAATGTCTGCAGGTAAACAGACTGTAATGTCTGCAGCAGTTAAACAGACTGTAATGTCTGCAGGTAAACAGACTGTAATGTCTGCACGTAAACAGACTGTAATGTCTGCAACAGGTAAACAGACTGTAACGTCTGCAACGGATAAACAGACTCTAACGTTTGCAGGTAAACAGACTGTAACGTCTGCAGCAGGTAAACAGACTGTAACGACTGCAGCAGGTAAACAGACTGTAACTGTTCAGCAGATAAACAGATTGTAACGTCTGCAGCGGGTAAACAGACTGTAACGTCTGCAGCGGGTAAACAGGCTTTAACGTCTGCAGCAGGTAAACAGACTGTAACGTCTGCAGTTAAACAGACTGTAACTGTTCAGCAGATAAACAGATTGTAACGTCTGCAGCGGGTAAACAGACTGTAACGTCTGCAGCGGCTAATCAGAGTAACGTCTGCAGCGGGTAAACAGACTGTAACGTCTGCAGCAGGTAAACAGGCTTTAACGTCTGCAGCAGGTAAACAGACTGTAACGTCTGCAGTTAAACAGACTGTAACGTCTGCAGGTAAACAGACTGTAAAGTCTGCAGCAGGTAAACAGACTGTAACGTCTGCAGCAGGTAAAAAGACTGTAACGTCTGCAGGTAAACAGACTGTAACGTCTGCAGCAGGTAAACAGACTGTAAAGTCTGCAGCAGGTAAACAGGCTGTAACGTCTGCAGCAGGTAAACAGACTGTAACGTCTGCAGCAGGTAAACAGGCTGTAACGCCTGCAGCAGGTAAACAGGCTGTAATGTCTGCAGGTAAACAGACTGTAACGTCTGCAGTTAAACAGACTGTAACGTCTGCAGCAGGTAAACAGACTGTAACGTCTGCAGCAGGTAAACAGGCTGTAACGCCTGCAGCAGGTAAACAGACTGTAACGTCTGCAGTTAAACAGACTGTAATGTCTGAAGGTAAACAGACTGTAATGTCTGCAGCAGTTAAACAGACTGTAATGTCTGCAGGTAAACAGACTGTAATGTCTGCAGGTAAACAGACTGTAATGTCTGCAACAGGTAAACAGACTGTAACGTCTGCAGCGGGTAAACAGACTGTAACGTTTGCAGGTAAACAGACTGTAACGTCTGCAGCAGGTAAACAGACTGTAACGTCTGCAGCAGGTAAACAGGCTGTAACGCCTGCAGCAGGTAAACAGACTGTAACGTCTGCAGTTAAACAGACTAATGTCTGCAGGTAAACAGACTGTAATGTCTGCAGCAGTTAAACAGACTGTAATGTCTGCAGGTAAACAGACTGTAATGTCTGCACGTAAACAGACTGTAATGTCTGCAACAGGTAAACAGACTGTAACGTCTGCAACGGATAAACAGACTCTAACGTTTGCAGGTAAACAGACTGTAACGTCTGCAGCAGGTAAACAGACTGTAACGACTGCAGCAGGTAAACAGACTGTAACTGTTCAGCAGATAAACAGATTGTAACGTCTGCAGCGGGTAAACAGACTGTAACGTCTGCAGCGGGTAAACAGGCTGTAACGTCTGCACCGGGTAAACAGACTGTAACGTCTGCAGCAGGTAAACAGACTGTAACTGTTCAGCAGGTAAACAGACTGTAACGTCTGCAGGTAAACAGACTGTAACGTCTACAGTTAAACAGACTGTAACGTCTGCAGGTAAACAGACTGTAACGTCTGCAGCAGGTAAACAGGCTTTAACGTCTGCAGCAGGTAAACAGACTGTAACGTCTGCAGGTAAACAGACTGTAACGTCTGCAGCAGGTAAACAGGCTTTAACGTCTGCAGCAGGTAAACAGACTGTAACGTCTGCAGTTAAACAGACTGTAACGTCTGCAGGTAAACAGACTGTAAAGTCTGCAGCAGGTAAACAGACTGTAACGTCTGCAGCAGGTAAACAGACTGTAACGTCTGCAGGTAAACAGACTGTAACGTCTGAAGCAGGTAAACAGACTGTAACGTCTGCAGCAGGTAAACAGACTGTAACGTCTGCAGCGGGTAATCAGAGTAACGTCTGCAGCGGGTAAACAGACTGTAACGTCTGCAGGTAAACAGACTGTAACGTCTGCAGCAGGTAAACAGGCTTTAACGTCTGCAGCAGGTAAACAGACTGTAACGTCTGCAGGTAAACAGACTGTAAAGTCTGCAGCAGGTAAACAGACTGTAACGTCTGCAGCAGGTAAAAAGACTGTAACGTCTGCAGGTAAACAGACTGTAACGTCTGCAGCAGGTAAACAGACTGTAAAGTCTGCAGCAGGTAAACAGGCTGTAACGTCTGCAGCAGGTAAACAGACTGTAACGTCTGCAGCAGGTAAACAGGCTGTAACGCCTGCAGCAGGTAAACAGGCTGTAATGTCTGCAGGTAAACAGACTGTAACGTCTGCAGTTAAACAGACTGTAACGTCTGCAGCAGGTAAACAGACTGTAACGTCTGCAGCAGGTAAACAGGCTGTAACGCCTGCAGCAGGTACACAGACTGTAACGTCTGTAGTTAAACAGACTGTAATGTCTGAAGGTAAACAGACTGTAATGTCTGCAGCAGTTAAACAGACTGTAATGTCTGCAGGTAAACAGACTGTAATGTCTGCAGGTAAACAGACTGTAATGTCTGCAACAGGTAAACAGACTGTAACATCTGCAGCGGGTAAACAGACTGTAACGTTTGCAGGTAAACAGACTGTAACGTCTGCAGCAGGTAAACAGACTGTAACTGTTCAGCAGGTAAACAGACTGTAACGTCTGCAGGTAAACAGACTGTAACGTCTACAGTTAAACAGACTGTAACGTCTGCAGGTAAACAGACTGTAACGTCTGCAGCAGGTAAACAGGCTTTAACGTCTGCAGCAGGTAAACAGACTGTAACGTCTGCAGGTAAACAGACTGTAACGTCTGCAGCAGGTAAACAGGCTTTAACGTCTGCAGCAGGTAAACAGACTGTAACGTCTGCAGTTAAACAGACTGTAACTGTTCAGCAGATAAACAGATTGTAACGTCTGCAGCGGGTAAACAGACTGTAACGTCTGCAGCGGGTAAACAGGCTGTAACGTCTGCACCGGGTAAACAGACTGTAACGTCTGCAGTAGGTAAACAGACTGTAACGTCTGCAGCAGGTAAACAGACTGTAACGTCTGCAGCGGCTAATCAGAGTAACGTCTGCAGCGGGTAAACAGACTGTAACGTCTGCAGCAGGTAAACAGGCTTTAACGTCTGCAGCAGGTAAACAGACTGTAACGTCTGCAGTTAAACAGACTGTAACGTCTGCAGGTAAACAGACTGTAAAGTCTGCAGCAGGTAAACAGACTGTAACGTCTGCAGCAGGTAAAAAGACTGTAACGTCTGCAGGTAAACAGACTGTAACGATTGCAGCAGGTAAACAGACTGTAAAGTCTGCAGCAGGTAAACAGGCTGTAACGTCTGCAGCAGGTAAACAGACTGTAACGTCTGCAGCAGGTAAACAGGCTGTAACGCCTGCAGCAGGTAAACAGGCTGTAATGTCTGCAGGTAAACAGACTGTAACGTCTGCAGTTAAACAGACTGTAACGTCTGCAGCAGGTAAACAGACTGTAACGTCTGCAGCAGGTAAACAGGCTGTAACGCCTGCAGCAGGTAAACAGACTGTAACGTCTGCAGTTAAACAGACTGTAATGTCTGAAGGTAAACAGACTGTAATGTCTGCAGCAGTTAAACAGACTGTAATGTCTGCAGGTAAACAGACTGTAATGTCTGCAGGTAAACAGACTCTTAATGTCTGCAACAGGTAAACAGACTGTAACGTCTGCAGCGGGTAAACAGACTGTAACGTTTGCAGGTAAACAGACTGTAACGTCTGCAGCAGGTAAACAGACTGTAACGTCTGCAGCAGGTAAACAGGCTGTAACGCCTGCAGCAGGTAAACAGACTGTAACGTCTGCAGTTAAACAGACTAATGTCTGCAGGTAAACAGACTGTAATGTCTGCAGCAGTTAAACAGACTGTAATGTCTGCAGGTAAACAGACTGTAATGTCTGCACGTAAACAGACTGTAATGTCTGCAACAGGTAAACAGACTGTAACGTCTGCAACGGATAAACAGACTCTAACGTTTGCAGGTAAACAGACTGTAACGTCTGCAGCAGGTAAACAGACTGTAACGACTGCAGCAGGTAAACAGACTGTAACTGTTCAGCAGATAAACAGATTGTAACGTCTGCAGCGGGTAAACAGACTGTAACGTCTGCAGCGGGTAAACAGGCTGTAACGTCTGCACCGGGTAAACAGACTGTAACGTCTGCAGCAGGTAAACAGACTGTAACTGTTCAGCAGGTAAACAGACTGTAACGTCTGCAGGTAAACAGACTGTAACGTCTACAGTTAAACAGACTGTAACGTCTGCAGGTAAACAGACTGTAACGTCTGCAGCAGGTAAACAGGCTTTAACGTCTGCAGCAGGTAAACAGACTGTAACGTCTGCAGGTAAACAGACTGTAACGTCTGCAGCAGGTAAACAGGCTTTAACGTCTGCAGCAGGTAAACAGACTGTAACGTCTGCAGTTAAACAGACTGTAACGTCTGCAGGTAAACAGACTGTAAAGTCTGCAGCAGGTAAACAGACTGTAACGTCTGCAGCAGGTAAACAGACTGTAACGTCTGCAGGTAAACAGACTGTAACGTCTGAAGCAGGTAAACAGACTGTAACGTCTGCAGCAGGTAAACAGACTGTAACGTCTGCAGCGGGTAATCAGAGTAACGTCTGCAGCGGGTAAACAGACTGTAACGTCTGCAGGTAAACAGACTGTAACGTCTGCAGCAGGTAAACAGGCTTTAACGTCTGCAGCAGGTAAACAGACTGTAACGTCTGCAGTTAAACAGACTGTAACGTCTGCAGGTAAACAGACTGTAAAGTCTGCAGCAGGTAAACAGACTGTAACGTCTGCAGCAGGTAAAAAGACTGTAACGTCTGCAGGTAAACAGACTGTAACGTCTGCAGCAGGTAAACAGACTGTAAAGTCTGCAGCAGGTAAACAGGCTGTAACGTCTGCAGCAGGTAAACAGACTGTAACGTCTGCAGCAGGTAAACAGGCTGTAACGCCTGCAGCAGGTAAACAGGCTGTAATGTCTGCAGGTAAACAGACTGTAACGTCTGCAGTTAAACAGACTGTAACGTCTGCAGCAGGTAAACAGACTGTAACGTCTGCAGCAGGTAAACAGGCTGTAACGCCTGCAGCAGGTACACAGACTGTAACGTCTGTAGTTAAACAGACTGTAATGTCTGAAGGTAAACAGACTGTAATGTCTGCAGCAGTTAAACAGACTGTAATGTCTGCAGGTAAACAGACTGTAATGTCTGCAGGTAAACAGACTGTAATGTCTGCAACAGGTAAACAGACTGTAACATCTGCAGCGGGTAAACAGACTGTAACGTTTGCAGGTAAACAGACTGTAACGTCTGCAGCAGGTAAACAGACTGTAACGTCTGCAGCAGGTAAACAGACTGTAACTGTTCAGCAGGTAAACAGATTGTAACGTCTGCAGCGGGTAAACAGACTGTAACGTCTGCAGCGGGTAAACAGGCTGTAACGTCTGCACCGGGTAAACAGACTGTAACGTCTGCTGCAGGTAAACAGACTGTAACGTCTGCAGGTAAACAGACTGTAACGTCTGCAGCAGGTAAACAGACTGTAACATCTAGAGGTAAACAGACTGTAACGTCTGCAGCAGGTAAACAGACTGTAACGTCTGCAGCAGGTAAACAGACTGTAACGTCTGCAGGTAAACAGGCTGTAACGCCTGCAGCAGGTAAACAGACTGTAATGTCTGCAGCGGGTAAACAGACTGTAACGCCTGCAGGTAAACAGACTGTAACGTCTGCAGCAGGTAAACAGAATGTAACGCCTACAGCAGGTAAACAGAATGTAACGCCTGCAGCAGGTAAACAGACTGTAATGTCTGCAGGTAAACAGACTGTAATGTCTGCAACAGGTAAACAGACTGTAACGTCTGCAGCAGGTAAACAGACTGTAATGTCTGCAGCGGGTAAACAGACTGTAACGCCTGCAGGTAAACAGACTGTTACGTCTGCAGCAGGTAAACAGAATGTAATGCCTGCAGCAGGTAAACAGACTGTAATGTCTGTAGGTAAACAGACTGTAATGTCTGCAACAGGTAAACAGACTGTAACGCCTGCAGCAGGTAAACAGACTGTAATGTCTGCAGGTAAACAGACTGTAATGTCTGCAACAGGTAAACAGACTGTAACGTCTGCAGCAGGTAAACAGACTGTAATGTCTGCAGCGGGTAAACAGACTGTAACGCCTGCAGGTAAACAGACTGTAACGTCTGCAGCAGGTAAACAGAATGTAACGCCTGCAGCAGGTAAACAGACTGTAATGTCTGCAGGTAAACAGACTGTAATGTCTGCAACAGGTAAACAGACTGTAACGTCTGCAGCAGGTAAACAGAGTGGAACTATTCAGCACTTAAACAGACTGTAACGTCTGCAGCAGGTAAACAGACTGTAACGTCTGCAGGTAAACAGACTGTAACGTCTGCAGTTAAACAGACTGTAACGTCTTCAGGTAAACAGACTGTAATGTCTGCAGCAGGTAAAGAGACTGTAACGTCTGCAGCAAGTAAACAGACTGTAACGTCTGCAGGTAAACAGACTGTAAGGTCTACAGGTAAACAGACTGTAACGTCTGCAGCAGGTAAACAGACTGTAACTGTTCAGCGGGTAAACAGACTGTAACGTCTGCAGCGGGTAAACAGACTGTAACGTCTGCAGGTAAACAGACTGTAACATCTGCAGCAGGTAAACAGACTGTAACATCTACAGGTAAACAGACAGTAACGTCTGCAGCGGGTAAACAGACTGTAACGTCTGCAGCGGGTAAACAGACTGTAACGTCTGCAGGTAAACAGACTGTAACGTCTGCAGCAGGTAAACAGGCTTTAACGTCTGCAGCAGGTAAAGAGACTGTAACGTCTGCAGGTAAACAGACTGTAACGTCTGCAGCAGGTAAACAGGCTTTAACATCTGCAGCAGGTAAACAGACTGTAATGTCTGCAGTTAAACAGACTGTAACGTCTGCAGGTAAACAGACTGTAAAGTCTGCAGCAGGTAAACAGACTGTAACGTCTGCAGCAGGTAAACAGACTGTAACGTCTGCAGGTAAACAGACTGTAACGTCTGCAGCAGGTAAACAGACTGTAACTGTTCAGCAGGTAAACAGATTGTAACGTCTGCAGCGGGTAAACAGACTGTAACGTCTGCAGCGGGTAAACAAGCTGTAACGTCTGCACCGGGTAAACAGACTGTAACGTCTGCAGCAGGTAAACAGACTGTAACGTCTGCAGCAGGTAAACAGATTGTAACGCCTGCAGGTAAACAGACTGTAAGGTCTGCAGCAGGTAAACAGACTGTAACTGTTCAGCAGTTAAACAGACTGTAACGTCTGCAGGTAAACAGACTGTAAGGTCTACAGGTAAACAGACTGTAAGGTCTACAGGTAAACAGACTGTAACTGTTCAGCAGGTAAACAGACTGTAACGTCTGCAGTTAAACAGACTGTAACGTCGTCAGGTAAACAGACTGTAATGTCTGCAGCAGGTAAAGAGACTGTAACGTCTGCAGCAAGTAAACAGACTGTAACATCTGCAGGTAAACAGACTGTAAGGTCTACAGGTAAACAGACTGTAACATCTGCAGCAGGTAAACAGACTGTAACTGTTCAGCGGGTAAACAGACTGTAACGTCTGCAGCGGGTAAACAGACTGTAACGTCTGCAGGTAAACAGACTGTAACGTCTGCAGCAGGTAAACAGACTGTAACATCTACAGGTAAACAGACTGTAACGTCTGCAGCAGGTAAACAGACTGTAACGTCTGCAGCAGGTAAACAGACTGTAACGTCTGCAGCAGGTAAACAGACTGTAACGTCTGCAGCAGGTAAACAGACTGTAACGTCTGCAGGTAAACAGACTGTAACGTCTGCAGCTGGTAAACAGACAGTAACGTCTGCAGCAGGTAAACAGACTGTAACGTCTGCAGCGGGTAAACAGACTGTAACGTCTGCAGGTAAACAGACTGTAACGTCTGCAGCAGGTAAACAGGCTTTAACGTCTGCAGCGGGTAAAGAGACTGTAACGTCTGCAGGTAAACAGACTGTAACGTCTGCAGCAGGTAAACAGGCTTTAACATCTGCAGCAGGTAAACAGACTGTAACGTCTGCAGTTAAACAGACTGTAACGTCTGCAGGTAAACAGACTGTAAAGTCTGCAGCAGGTAAACAGACTGTAACGTCTGCAGCAGGTAAACAGACTGTAACGTCTGCAGGTAAACAGACTGTAACGTCTGCAACAGGTAAACAGACTGTAACGTCTGCAGGTAAACAGACTGTAACGTCTGCAGCAGGTAAACAGGCTTTAACGTCTGCAGGTAAACAGACTGTAAAGTCTGCAGCAGGTAAACAGACTGTAACGTCTGCAGCAGGTAAACAGACTGTAACGTCTGCAGGTAAACAGACTGTAACGTCTGCAGCAGGTAAACAGACTGTAACTGTTCAGCAGGTAAACAGATTGTAACGTCTGCAGCGGGTAAACAGACTGTAACGTCTGCAGCGGGTAAACAAGCTGTAACGTCTGCACCGGGTAAACAGACTGTAACGTCTGCAGCAGGTAAACAGACTGTAACGTCTGCAGCAGGTAAACAGACTGTAACGCCTGCAGGTAAACAGACTGTAAGGTCTGCAGCAGGTAAACAGACTGTAACTGTTCAGCAGTTAAACAGACTGTAACGTCTGCAGGTAAACAGACTGTAAGGTCTACAGGTAAACAGACTGTAAGGTCTACAGGTAAACAGACTGTAACTGTTCAGCAGGTAAACAGACTGTAACGTCTGCAGGTAAACAGACTGTAACGTCTGCAGTTAAACAGACTGTAACGTCGTCAGGTAAACAGACTGTAATGTCTGCAGCAGGTAAAGAGACTGTAACGTCTGCAGCAAGTAAACAGACTGTAACATCTGCAGGTAAACAGACTGTAAGGTCTACAGGTAAACAGACTGTAACATCTGCAGCAGGTAAACAGACTGTAACTGTTCAGCGGGTAAACAGACTGTAACGTCTGCAGCGGGTAAACAGACTGTAACGTCTGCAGGTAAACAGACTGTAACGTCTGCAGCAGGTAAACAGACTGTAACATCTACAGGTAAACAGACTGTAACGTCTGCAGCAGGTAAACAGACTGTAACGTCTGCAGCAGGTAAACAGACTGTAACGTCTGCAGCAGGTAAACAGACTGTAACGTCTGCAGCAGGTAAACAGACTGTAACGTCTGCAGGTAAACAGACTGTAACGTCTGCAGCTGGTAAACAGACAGTAACGTCTGCAGCAGGTAAACAGACTGTAACGTCTGCAGCGGGTAAACAGACTGTAACGTCTGCAGGTAAACAGACTGTAACGTCTGCAGCAGGTAAACAGGCTTTAACGTCTGCAGCGGGTAAAGAGACTGTAACGTCTGCAGGTAAACAGACTGTAACGTCTGCAGCAGGTAAACAGGCTTTAACATCTGCAGCAGGTAAACAGACTGTAACGTCTGCAGTTAAACAGACTGTAACGTCTGCAGGTAAACAGACTGTAAAGTCTGCAGCAGGTAAACAGACTGTAACGTCTGCAGCAGGTAAACAGACTGTAACGTCTGCAGGTAAACAGACTGTAACGTCTGCAACAGGTAAACAGACTGTAACTGTTCAGCAGGTAAACAGATTGTAACGTCTGCAGCGGGTAAACAGACTGTAACGTCTGCAGCGGGTAAACAAGCTGTAACGTCTGCACCGGGTAAACAGACTGTAACGTCTGCAGCAGGTAAACAGACTGTAACGTCTGCAGCAGGTAAACAGACTGTAACGCCTGCAGGTAAACAGACTGTAAGGTCTGCAGCAGGTAAACAGACTGTAACTGTTCAGCAGTTAAACAGACTGTAACGTCTGCAGCAGGTAAACAGACTGTAACTGTTCAGCGGGTAAACAGACTGTAACGTCTGCAGCGGGTAAACAGACTGTAACGTCTGCAGGTAAACAGACTGTAACGTCTGCAGCAGGTAAACAGACTGTAACATCTACAGGTAAACAGACTGTAACGTCTGCAGCAGGTAAACAGACTGTAACGTCAGCAGCAGGTAAACAGACTGTAACGTCTGCAGATAAACAGACTGTAAAGTCTGCAGGTAAACAGACTGTAACGTCTGCAGCTGGTAAACAGACAGTAACGTCTGCAGGTAAACAGACTGTAACGTCTGCAGCGGGTAAACAGACTGTAACGTCTGCAGGTAAACAGACTGTAACGTCTGCAGCAGGTAAACAGGCTTTAACGTCTGCACGTAAACAGACTGTAATGTCTGCAACAGGTAAACAGACTGTAACGTCTGCAACGGATAAACAGACTCTAACGTTTGCAGGTAAACAGACTGTAACGTCTGCAGCAGGTAAACAGACTGTAACGACTGCAGCAGGTAAACAGACTGTAACTGTTCAGCAGATAAACAGATTGTAACGTCTGCAGCGGGTAAACAGACTGTAACGTCTGCAGCGGGTAAACAGGCTGTAACGTCTGCACCGGATAAACAGACTGTAACGTCTGCAGCAGGTAAACAGACTGTAACTGTTCAGCAGGTAAACAGACTGTAACGTCTGCAGGTAAACAGACTGTAACGTCTACAGTTAAACAGACTGTAACGTCTGCAGGTAAACAGACTGTAACGTCTGCAGCAGGTAAACAGGCTTTAACGTCTGCAGCAGGTAAACAGACTGTAACGTCTGCAGGTAAACAGACTGTAACGTCTGCAGCAGGTAAACAGGCTTTAACGTCTGCAGCAGGTAAACAGACTGTAACGTCTGCAGTTAAACAGACTGTAACGTCTGCAGGTAAACAGACTGTAAAGTCTGCAGCAGGTAAACAGACTGTAACGTCTGCAGCAGGTAAACAGACTGTAACGTCTGCAGGTAAACAGACTGTAACGTCTGCAGCAGGTAAACAGACTGTAACGTCTGCAGTTAAACAGACTGTAACGTCTGCAGGTAAACAGACTGTAAAGTCTGCAGCAGGTAAACAGACTGTAACGTCTGCAGCAGGTAAACAGACTGTAATGTCTGCAGCGGGTAAACAGACTGTAACGTCTGCAGGTAAACAGACTGTAACGTCTGCAGCAGGTAAACAGGCTTTAACGTCTGCAGCGGGTAAAGAGACTGTAACGTCTGCAGGTAAACAGACTGTAACGTCTGCAGCAGGTAAACAGGCTTTAACATCTGCAGCAGGTAAACAGACTGTAACGTCTGCAGTTAAACAGACTGTAACGTCTGCAGGTAAACAGACTGTAAAGTCTGCAGCAGGTAAACAGACTGTAACGTCTGCAGCAGGTAAACAGACTGTAACGTCTGCAGGTAAACAGACTGTAACGTCTGCAACAGGTAAACAGACTGTAACTGTTCAGCAGGTAAACAGATTGTAACGTCTGCAGCGGGTAAACAGACTGTAACGTCTGCAGCGGGTAAACAAGCTGTAACGTCTGCACCGGGTAAACAGACTGTAACGTCTGCAGCAGGTAAACAGACTGTAACGTCTGCAGCAGGTAAACAGACTGTAACGCCTGCAGGTAAACAGACTGTAAGGTCTGCAGCAGGTAAACAGACTGTAACTGTTCAGCAGTTAAACAGACTGTAACGTCTGCAGCAGGTAAACAGACTGTAACTGTTCAGCGGGTAAACAGACTGTAACGTCTGCAGCGGGTAAACAGACTGTAACGTCTGCAGGTAAACAGACTGTAACGTCTGCAGCAGGTAAACAGACTGTAACATCTACAGGTAAACAGACTGTAACGTCTGCAGCAGGTAAACAGACTGTAACGTCAGCAGCAGGTAAACAGACTGTAACGTCTGCAGATAAACAGACTGTAAAGTCTGCAGGTAAACAGACTGTAACGTCTGCAGCTGGTAAACAGACAGTAACGTCTGCAGGTAAACAGACTGTAACGTCTGCAGCGGGTAAACAGACTGTAACGTCTGCAGGTAAACAGACTGTAACGTCTGCAGCAGGTAAACAGGCTTTAACGTCTGCACGTAAACAGACTGTAATGTCTGCAACAGGTAAACAGACTGTAACGTCTGCAACGGATAAACAGACTCTAACGTTTGCAGGTAAACAGACTGTAACGTCTGCAGCAGGTAAACAGACTGTAACGACTGCAGCAGGTAAACAGACTGTAACTGTTCAGCAGATAAACAGATTGTAACGTCTGCAGCGGGTAAACAGACTGTAACGTCTGCAGCGGGTAAACAGGCTGTAACGTCTGCACCGGATAAACAGACTGTAACGTCTGCAGCAGGTAAACAGACTGTAACTGTTCAGCAGGTAAACAGACTGTAACGTCTGCAGGTAAACAGACTGTAACGTCTACAGTTAAACAGACTGTAACGTCTGCAGGTAAACAGACTGTAACGTCTGCAGCAGGTAAACAGGCTTTAACGTCTGCAGCAGGTAAACAGACTGTAACGTCTGCAGGTAAACAGACTGTAACGTCTGCAGCAGGTAAACAGGCTTTAACGTCTGCAGCAGGTAAACAGACTGTAACGTCTGCAGTTAAACAGACTGTAACGTCTGCAGGTAAACAGACTGTAAAGTCTGCAGCAGGTAAACAGACTGTAACGTCTGCAGCAGGTAAACAGACTGTAACGTCTGCAGGTAAACAGACTGTAACGTCTGCAGCAGGTAAACAGACTGTAACGTCTGCAGCAGGTAAACAGGCTGTAACGTCTGCAGCAGGTAAACAGACTGTAACGTCTGCAGCAGGTAAACAGGCTGTAAAGCCTGCAGCAGGTAAACAGACTGTAATGTCTGCAGCGGGTAAACAGACTGTAACGCCTGCAGGTAAACAGACTGTAACGTCTGCAGGTAAACAGACTGTAACGTCTGCAGCAGGTAAACAGACTGTAACGTCTGCAGCAGGTAAACAGACTGTAACGTCTGCAGGTAAACAGACTGTAACGTCTGCAGCGGGTAAACAGACTGTAACGTCTGCAGGTAAACAGACTGTAAAGTCTGCAGCTGGTAAACAGACAGTAACGTCTGCAGCGGGTAAACAGACTGTAACGTCTGCAGCGGGTAAACAGACTGTAACGTCTACAGGTAAACAGACTGTAACGTCTGCAGCAGGTAAACAGGCTTTAACGTCTGCAGCAGGTAAAGAGACTGTAACGTCTGCAGGTAAACAGACTGTAACGTCTGCAGCAGGTAAACAGGCTTTAACATCTGCAGCAGGTAAACAGACTGTAACGTCTGCAGTTAAACAGACTGTAACGTCTGCAGGTAAACAGACTGTAAAGTCTGCAGCAGGTAAACAGACTGTAACGTCTGCAGCAGGTAAACAGACTGTAACGTCTGCAGGTAAACAGACTGTAACGTCTGCAGCAGGTAAACAGACTGTAACTGTTCAGCAGGTAAACAGATTGTAACGTCTGCAGCGGGTAAACAGACTGTAACGTCTGCAGCGGGTAAACAAGCTGTAACGTCTGCACCGGGTAAACAGACTGTAACGTCTGCAGCAGGTAAACAGACTGTAACGTCTGCAGCAGGTAAACAGACTGTAACGCCTGCAGGTAAACAGACTGTAAGGTCTGCAGCAGGTAAACAGACTGTAACTGTTCAGCAGTTAAACAGACTGTAACGTCTGCAGGTAAACAGACTGTAAGGTCTACAGGTAAACAGACTGTAACGTCTGCAGCAGGTAAACAGACTGTAACTGTTCAGCGGGTAAACAGACTGTAACGTCTGCAGCGGGTAAACAGACTGTAACGTCTGCAGGTAAACAGACTGTAACGTCTGCAGCAGGTAAACAGACTGTAACATCTACAGGTAAACAGACTGTAACGTCTGCAGCAGGTAAACAGACTGTAACGTCAGCAGCAGGTAAACAGACTGTAACGTCTGCAGATAAACAGACTGTAACGTCTGCAGGTAAACAGACTGTAACGTCTGCAGCTGGTAAACAGACAGTAACGTCTGCAGGTAAACAGACTGTAACGTCTGCAGCGGGTAAACAGACTGTAACGTCTGCAGGTAAACAGACTGTAACGTCTGCAGCAGGTAAACAGGCTTTAACGTCTGCAGCAGGTAAACAGACTGTAACGTCTGCAGGTAAACAGACTGTAACGTATGCAGCAGGTAAACAGGCTTTAACATCTGCAGCAGGTAAACAGACTGTAACGTCTGCAGTTAAACAGACTGTAACGTCTGCAGGTAAACAGACTGTAAAGTCTGCAGCAGGTAAACAGACTGTAACGTCTGCAGCAGGTAAACAGATTGTAGTGTCTGCAGCAGGTAAACAGACTGTAACGTCTGCAGCAGTTAAACAGACTGTAACATCTGCAGCAGGTAAACAGACTGTAACGTCTGCACTTAAACAGACTGTAATGTCTGCAGGTAAACAGACTGTAATGTCTGCAGCAGTTAAACAGACTGTAACGTCTGCAGGTAAACAGACTGTAATCTCTGCAGGTAAACAGACTGTAATGTCTGCAACAGGTAAACAGACTGTAAAGTCTGCAGCGGGTAATCAGAGTAACGTCTGCAGCGGGTAAACAGACTGTAACGTCTGCAGGTAAACAGACTGTAACGTCTGCAGCAGTTAAACAGGCTTTAACGTCTGCAGCAGGTAAACAGACTGTAACGTCTGCAGCAGGTAAAGAGACTGTAAAGTCTGCAGTTAAACAGACTGTAACGTCTGCAGCAGGTAAACAGACTGTAACGTCTGCAGCAGGTAAACAGGCTGTAACGCCTGCAGCAGGTAAACGGACTGTAACGTCTGCAGTTAAACAGACTAATGTCTGCAGCAGTTAAACAGACTGTAATGTCTGCAGGTAAACAGACTGTAATGTCTGCATGTAAACAGACTGTAATGTCTGCAACAGGTAAACAGACTGTAACGTCTGCAACGGATAAACAGACTCTAACGTTTGCAGGTAAACAGACTGTAACGTCTGCAGCAGGTAAACAGACTGTAACGACTGCAGCAGGTAAACAGACTGTAACTGTTCAGCAGATAAACAGATTGTAACGTCTGCAGCGGGTAAACAGACTGTAACGTCTGCAGCGGGTAAACAGGCTGTAACGTCTGCACCGGGTAAACAGACTGTAACGTCTGCAGCAGGTAAACAGACTGTAACTGTTCAGCAGGTAAACAGACTGTAACGTCTGCAGGTAAACAGACTGTAACGTCTACAGTTAAACAGACTGTAAAGTCTGCAGGTAAACAGACTGTAACGTCTGCAGCAGGTAAACAGGCTTTAACGTCTGCAGCAGGTAAACAGACTGTAACTTCTGCAGGTAAACAGACTGTAACGTCTGCAGCAGGTAAACAGACTGTAACGTCTGCAGCAGGTAAACAGACTGTAACGTCTGCAGGTAAACAGACTGTAACGTCTGCAGCGGGTAAACAGACTGTAACGTCTGCAGGTAAACAGACTGTAACGTCTGCATCTGGTAAACAGACAGTAACGTCTGCAGCGGGTAAACAGGCTTTAATGTCTGCAGCAGGTAAAGAGACTGAAACGTCTGCAGGTAAACAGACTGTAACGTCTGCAGCAGGTAAACAGGCTTTAACATCTGCAGCATGTAAACAGACTGTAACGTCTGCAGTTAAACAGACTGTAACGTCTGCAGGTAAACAGACTGTAAAGTCTGCAGCAGGTAAACAGACTGTAACGTCTGCAGCAGGTAAACAGACTGTAACGTCTGCAGGTAAACAGACTGTAACGTCTGCAGCAGGTAAACAGACTGTAACGTCTGCAGCAGGTAAACAGACTGTAACTGTTCAGCAGGTAAACAGATTGTAACGTCTGCAGCGGGTAAACAGACTGTAACGTCTGCAGCGGGTAAACAGGCTGTAACGTATGCACCGGGTAAACAGACTGTAACGTCTGCAGCAGGTAAACAGACTGTAACGTCTGCAGCAGGTAAACAGACTGTAACGCCTGCAGGTAAACAGACTGTAAGGTCTGCAGCAGGTAAACAGACTGTAACTGTTCAGTAGTTAAACAGACTGTAACGTCTGCAGGTAAACAGACTGTAAGGTCTACAGGTAAACAGACTGTAACGTCTGCAGCAGGTAAACAGACTGTAACTGTTCAGCGGGTAAACAGACTGTAACGTCTGCAGCGGGTAAACAGACTGTAACGTCTGCAGGTAAACAGACTGTAACGTCTGCAGCAGGTAAACAGACTGTAACATCTACAGGTAAACAGACTGTAACGCCTGCAGGTAAACAGACTGTAACGTCTGCAGGTAAACAGACTGTAACGTCTGCAGCAGGTAAACAGACTGTAACGTCTGCAGCAGGTAAACAGACTGTAACGTCTGCAGGTAAACAGACTGTAACGTCTGCAGCGGGTAAACAGACTGTAACGTCTGCAGGTAAACAGACTGTAACGTCTGCAGCTGGTAAACAGACAGTAACGTCTGCAGCGGGTAAACAGACTGTAACGTCTGCAGCGGGTAAACAGACTGTAATGTCTGCAACAGGTAAACAGACTGTAACGTCTGCAGCAGGTAAACAGGCTTTAACGTCTGCAGCAGGTAAAGAGACTGTAACGTCTGCAAGTAAACAGACTGTAACGTCTGCAGCAGGTAAACAGGCTTTAACATCTGCAGCAGGTAAACAGACTGTAACGTCTGCAGTTAAACAGACTGTAACGTCTGCAGGTAAACAGACTGTAAAGTCTGCAGCAGGTAAACAGACTGTAACGTCTGCAGCAGGTAAACAGACTGTAACGTCTGCAGGTAAACAGACTGTAACGTCTGCAGCAGGTAAACAGACTGTAACTGTTCAGCAGGTAAACAGATTGTAACGTCTGCAGCGGGTAAACAGACTGTAACGTCTGCAGCGGGTAAACAAGCTGTAACGTCTGCAGCAGGTAAACAGACTGTAACGCCTGCAGGTAAACAGACTGTAAGGTCTGCAGCAGGTAAACAGACTGTAACTGTTCAGTAGTTAAACAGACTGTAACGTCTGCAGGTAAACAGACTGTAAGGTCTACAGGTAAACAGACTGTAACGTCTGCAGCAGGTAAACAGACTGTAACTGTTCAGCGGGTAAACAGACTGTAACGTCTGCAGCGGGTAAACAGACTGTAACGTCTGCAGGTAAACAGACTGTAACGTCTGCAGCAGGTAAACAGACTGTAACATCTACAGGTAAACAGACTGTAACGCCTGCAGGTAAACAGACTGTAACGTCTGCAGGTAAACAGACTGTAACGTCTGCAGCAGGTAAACAGACTGTAACGTCTGCAGCAGGTAAACAGACTGTAACGTCTGCAGGTAAACAGACTGTAACGTCTGCAGCGGGTAAACAGACTGTAACGTCTGCAGGTAAACAGACTGTAACGTCTGCAGCTGGTAAACAGACAGTAACGTCTGCAGCGGGTAAACAGACTGTAACGTCTGCAGCGGGTAAACAGACTGTAATGTCTGCAACAGGTAAACAGACTGTAACGTCTGCAGCAGGTAAACAGGCTTTAACGTCTGCAGCAGGTAAAGAGACTGTAACGTCTGCAGGTAAACAGACTGTAACGTCTGCAGCAGGTAAACAGGCTTTAACATCTGCAGCAGGTAAACAGACTGTAACGTCTGCAGTTAAACAGACTGTAACGTCTGCAGGTAAACAGACTGTAAAGTCTGCAGCAGGTAAACAGACTGTAACGTCTGCAGCAGGTAAACAGACTGTAACGTCTGCAGGTAAACAGACTGTAACGTCTGCAGCAGGTAAACAGACTGTAACTGTTCAGCAGGTAAACAGATTGTAACGTCTGCAGCGGGTAAACAGACTGTAACGTCTGCAGCGGGTAAACAAGCTGTAACGTCTGCACCGGGTAAACAGACTGTAACGTCTGCAGCAGGTAAACAGACTGTAACGTCTGCAGCAGGTAAACAGACTGTAACGCCTGCAGGTAAACAGACTGTAAGGTCTGCAGCAGGTAAACAGACTGTAACTGTTCAGCAGTTAAACAGACTGTAACGTCTGCAGGTAAACAGACTGTAAGGTCTACAGGTAAACAGACTGTAACGTCTGCAGCAGGTAAACAGACTGTAACTGTTCAGCGGGTAAACAGACTGTAACGTCTGCAGCGGGTAAACAGACTGTAACGTCTGCAGGTAAACAGACTGTAACGTCTGCAGCAGGTAAACAGACTGTAACATCTACAGGTAAACAGACTTTAACGTCTGCAGCAGGTAAACAGACTGTAACGTCAGCAGCAGGTAAACAGACTGTAACGTCTGCAGATAAACAGACTGTAACGTCTGCAGGTAAACAGACTGTAACGTCTGCAGCTGGTAAACAGACAGTAACGTCTGCAGGTAAACAGACTGTAACGTCTGCAGCGGGTAAACAGACTGTAACGTCTGCAGGTAAACAGACTGTAACGTCTGCAGCAGGTAAACAGGCTTTAACGTCTGCAGCAGGTAAACAGACTGTAACTTCTGCAGGTAAACAGACTGTAACGTCTGCAGCAGGTAAACAGGCTTTAACATCTGCAGCAGGTAAACAGACTGTAACGTCTGCAGTTAAACAGACTGTAACGTCTGCAGGTAAACAGACTGTAAAGTCTGCAGCAGGTAAACAGACTGTAACGTCTGCAGCAGGTAAACAGACTGTAACGTCTGCAGGTAAACAGACTGTAACGTCTGCAGCAGGTAAACAGACTGTAACTGTTCAGCAGGTAAACAGATTGTAACGTCTGCAGCGGGTAAACAGACTGTAACGTCTGCAGCGGGTAAACAAGCTGTAACGTCTGCACCGGGTAAACAGACTGTAACGTCTGCAGCAGGTAAACAGACTGTAATGTCTGCAGCAGGTAAACAGACTGTAACGCCTGCAGGTAAACAGACTGTAAGGTCTGCAGCAGGTAAACAGACTGTAACTGTTCAGCAGCTAAACAGACTGTAACGTCTGCAGGTAAACAGACTGTAAGGTCTACAGGTAAACAGACTGTAACGTCTGCAGCAGGTAAACAGACTGTAACTGTTCAGCGGGTAAACAGACTGTAACGTCTGCAGCGGGTAAACAGACTGTAACGTCTGCAGGTAAACAGACTGTAACGTCTGCAGCAGGTAAACAGACTGTAACATCTACAGGTAAACAGACTGTAACGCCTGCAGGTAAACAGACTGTAACGTCTGCAGGTAAACAGACTGTAACGTCTGCAGCAGGTAAACAGACTGTAACGTCTGCAGCAGGTAAACAGACTGTAACGTCTGCAGGTAAACAGACTGTAACGTCTGCAGCAGGTAAACAGGCTTTAACATCTGCAGCAGGTAAACAGACTGTAACGTCTGCAGTTAAACAGACTGTAACGTCTGCAGGTAAACAGACTGTAAAGTCTGCAGCAGGTAAACAGACTGTAACGTCTGCAGCAGGTAAACAGACTGTAACGTCTGCAGGTAAACAGACTGTAACGTCTGCAGCAGGTAAACAGACTGTAACTGTTCAGCAGGTAAACAGATTGTAACGTCTGCAGCGGGTAAACAGACTGTAACGTCTGCAGCGGGTAAACAAGCTGTAACGTCTGCACCGGGTAAACAGACTGTAACGTCTGCAGCAGGTAAACAGACTGTAACGTCTGCAGCAGGTAAACAGACTGTAACGCCTGCAGGTAAACAGACTATAAGGTCTGCAGCAGGTAAACAGACTGTAACTGTTCAGCAGTTAAACAGACTGTAACGTCTGCAGGTAAACAGACTGTAAGGTCTACAGGTAAACAGACTGTAACGTCTGCAGCAGGTAAACAGACTGTAACTGTTCAGCGGGTAAACAGACTGTAACGTCTGCAGCGGGTAAACAGACTGTAACGTCTGCAGGTAAACAGACTGTAACGTCTGCAGCAGGTAAACAGACTGTAACATCTACAGGTAAACAGACTTTAACGTCTGCAGCAGGTAAACAGACTGTAACGTCAGCAGCAGGTAAACAGACTGTAACGTCTGCAGCTGGTAAACAGACAGTAACGTCTGCAGGTAAACAGACTGTAACGTCTGCAGCGGGTAAACAGACTGTAACGTCTGCAGGTAAACAGACTGTAACGTCTGCAGCAGGTAAACAGGCTTTAACGTCTGCAGCAGGTAAACAGACTGTAACGTCTGCAGGTAAACAGACTGTAACGTCTGCAGCAGGTAAACAGGCTTTAACATCTGCAGCAGGTAAACAGACTGTAACGTCTGCAGTTAAACAGACTGTAACGTCTGCAGGTAAACAGACTGTAAAGTCTGCAGCAGGTAAACAGACTGTAACGTCTGCAGCAGGTAAACAGACTGTAACGTCTGCAGGTAAACAGACTGTAACGTCTGCAGCAGGTAAACAGACTGTAACTGTTCAGCAGGTAAACAGATTGTAACGTCTGCAGCGGGTAAACAGACTGTAACGTCTGCAGCGGGTAAACAAGCTGTAACGTCTGCACCGGGTAAACAGACTGTAACGTCTGCAGCAGGTAAACAGACTGTAATGTCTGCAGCAGGTAAACAGACTGTAACGCCTGCAGGTAAACAGACTGTAAGGTCTGCAGCAGGTAAACAGACTGTAACTGTTCAGCAGCTAAACAGACTGTAACGTCTGCAGGTAAACAGACTGTAAGGTCTACAGGTAAACAGACTGTAACGTCTGCAGCAGGTAAACAGACTGTAACTGTTCAGCGGGTAAACAGA
This sequence comes from Labrus mixtus, assembly GCF_963584025.1. Taxonomy (NCBI): domain Eukaryota; kingdom Metazoa; phylum Chordata; class Actinopteri; order Labriformes; family Labridae; genus Labrus; species Labrus mixtus. The sequence continues at coordinate 207,602 of NW_026870068.1, read as the reverse complement.
CTGTAACGTCTGCAGCGGGTAAACAGACTGTAACGTCTGCAGGTAAACAGACTGTAACGTCTGCAGCAGGTAAACAGACTGTAACATCTACAGGTAAACAGACTGTAACGCCTGCAGGTAAACAGACTGTAACGTCTGCAGGTAAACAGACTGTAACGTCTGCAGCAGGTAAACAGACTGTAACGTCTGCAGCAGGTAAACAGACTGTAACGTCTGCAGGTAAACAGACTGTAACGTCTGCAGCGGGTAAACAGACTGTAACGTCTGCAGGTAAACAGACTGTAACGTCTGCAGCAGGTAAACAGACAGTAACGTCTGCAGCGGGTAAACAGACTGTAACGTCTGCAGCGGGTAAACAGACTGTAACGTCTACAGGTAAACAGACTGTAACGTCTGCAGCAGGTAAACAGGCTTTAACGTCTGCAGCAGGTAAAGAGACTGTAACGTCTGCAGGTAAACAGACTGTAACGTCTGCAGCAGGTAAACAGGCTTTAACATCTGCAGCAGGTAAACAGACTGTAACGTCTGCAGTTAAACAGACTGTAACGTCTGCAGGTAAACAGACTGTAAAGTCTGCAGCAGGTAAACAGACTGTAACGTCTGCAGCAGGTAAACAGACTGTAACGTCTGCAGGTAAACAGACTGTAACGTCTGCAGCAGGTAAACAGACTGTAACTGTTCAGCAGGTAAACAGATTGTAACGTCTGCAGCGGGTAAACAGACTGTAACGTCTGCAGCGGGTAAACAAGCTGTAACGTCTGCACCGGGTAAACAGACTGTAACGTCTGCAGCAGGTAAACAGACTCTAACGTCTGCAGCAGGTAAACAGACTGTAACGCCTGCAGGTAAACAGACTGTAAGGTCTGCAGCAGGTAAACAGACTGTAACTGTTCAGCAGTTAAACAGACTGTAACGTCTGCAGGTAAACAGACTGTAAGGTCTAAAGGTAAACAGACTGTAACGTCTGCAGCAGGTAAACAGACTGTAACTGTTCAGCGGGTAAACAGACTGTAACGTCTGCAGCGGGTAAACAGACTGTAACGTCTGCAGGTAAACAGACTGTAACGTCTGCAGCAGGTAAACAGACTGTAACATCTACAGGTAAACAGACTGTAACGTCTGCAGCAGGTAAACAGACTGTAACGTCAGCAGCAGGTAAACAGACTGTAACGTCTGCAGATAAACAGACTGTAACGTCTGCAGGTAAACAGACTGTAACGTCTGCAGCTGGTAAACAGACAGTAACGTCTGCAGGTAAACAGACTGTAACGTCTGCAGCGGGTAAACAGACTGTAACGTCTGCAGGTAAACAGACTGTAACGTCTGCAGCAGGTAAACAGGCTTTAACGTCTGCAGCAGGTAAACAGACTGTAACGTCTGCAGGTAAACAGACTGTAACGTATGCAGCAGGTAAACAGGCTTTAACATCTGCAGCAGGTAAACAGACTGTAACGTCTGCAGTTAAACAGACTGTAACGTCTGCAGGTAAACAGACTGTAAAGTCTGCAGCAGGTAAACAGACTGTAACGTCTGCAGCAGGTAAACAGAATGTAGTGTCTGCAGCAGGTAAACAGACTGTAACGTCTGCAGCAGTTAAACAGACTGTAACATCTGCAGCAGGTAAACAGACTGTAACGTCTGCACTTAAACAGACTGTAATGTCTGCAGGTAAACAGACTGTAATGTCTGCAGCAGTTAAACAGACTGTAACGTCTGCAGGTAAACAGACTGTAATCTCTGCAGGTAAACAGACTGTAATGTCTGCAACAGGTAAACAGACTGTAAAGTCTGCAGCGGGTAATCAGAGTAACGTCTGCAGCGGGTAAACAGACTGTAACGTCTGCAGGTAAACAGACTGTAACGTCTGCAGCAGTTAAACAGGCTTTAACGTCTGCAGCAGGTAAACAGACTGTAACGTCTGCAGCAGGTAAAGAGACTGTAAAGTCTGCAGTTAAACAGACTGTAACATCTGCAGCAGGTAAACAGACTGTAACGTCTGCAGCAGGTAAACAGGCTGTAACGCCTGCAGCAGGTAAACAGACTGTAACGTCTGCAGTTAAACAGACTAATGTCTGCAGGTAAACAGACTGTAATGTCTGCAGCAGTTAAACAGACTGTAATGTCTGCAGGTAAACAGACTGTAATGTCTGCACGTAAACAGACTGTAATGTCTGCAACAGGTAAACAGACTGTAACGTCTGCAACGGATAAACAGACTCTAACGTTTGCAGGTAAACAGACTGTAACGTCTGCAGCAGGTAAACAGACTGTAACGACTGCAGCAGGTAAACAGACTGTAACTGTTCAGCAGATAAACAGATTGTAACGTCTGCAGCGGGTAAACAGACTGTAACGTCTGCAGCGGGTAAACAGGCTGTAACGTCTGCACCGGGTAAACAGACTGTAACGTCTGCAGCAGGTAAACAGACTGTAACTGTTCAGCAGGTAAACAGACTGTAACGTCTGCAGGTAAACAGACTGTAACGTCTACAGTTAAACAGACTGTAACGTCTGCAGGTAAACAGACTGTAACGTCTGCAGCAGGTAAACAGGCTTTAACGTCTGCAGCAGGTAAACAGACTGTAACGTCTGCAGGTAAACAGACTGTAACGTCTGCAGCAGGTAAACAGGCTTTGACGTCTGCAGCAGGTAAAGAGACTGAAACGTCTGCAGGTAAACAGACTGTAACGTCTGCAGCAGGTAAACAGGCTTTAACATCTGCAGCATGTAAACAGACTGTAACGTCTGCAGTTAAACAGACTGTAACGTCTGCAGGTAAACAGACTGTAAAGTCTGCAGCAGGTAAACAGACTGTAACGTCTGCAGCAGGTAAACAGACTGTAACGTCTGCAGGTAAACAGACTGTAACGTTTGCAGCAGGTAAACAGACTGTAACGTCTGCAGCAGGTAAACAGACTGTAACGTCTGCAGCAGGTAAACAGACTGTAACTGTTCAGCAGGTAAACAGATTGTAACGTCTGCAGCGGGTAAACAGACTGCAACGTTTGCAGCAGGTAAACAGACTGTAACGTCTGCAGCAGGTAAACAGACTGTAACTGTTCAGCAGGTAAACAGATTGTAACGTCTGCAGCGGGTAAACAGGCTGTAACGTCTGCACCGGGTAAACAGACTGTAACGTCTGCACCGGGTAAACAGACTGTAACGTCTGCAGCAGGTAAACAGACTGTAACGCCTGCAGGTAAACAGACTGTAAGGTCTGCAGCAGGTAAACAGACTGTAACTGTTCAGCAGTTAAACAGACTGTAACGTCTGCAGGTAAACAGACTGTAAGGTCTACAGGTAAACAGACTGTAACGTCTGCAGCAGGTAAACAGACTGTAAGTGTTCAGCGGGTAAACAGACTGTAACGTCTGCAGCGGGTAAACAGACTGTAACGTCTGCAGGTAAACAGACTGTAACGTCTGCAGCAGGTAAACAGACTGTAACATCTACAGGTAAACAGACTGTAACGTCTGCAGGTAAACAGACTGTAACGTCTGCAGCTGGTAAACAGACAGTAATGTCTGCAGCAAGTAAACAGACTGTAACGTCTGCAGGTAAACAGACTTTAACGTCTGCAGCTGGTAAACAGACAGTAACGTCTGCAGGTAAACAGACTGTAACGTCTGCAGCGGGTAAACAGACTGTAACGTCTGCAGGTAAACAGACTGTAACGTCTGCAGCAGGTAAACAGGCTTTAACGTCTGCAGCAGGTAAACAGACTGTAACGTCTGCAGGTAAACAGACTGTAACGTCTGCAGCAGGTAAACAGGCTTTAACATCTGCAGCAGGTAAACAGACTGTAATGTCTGCAGTTAAACAGACTGTAACGTCTGCAGGTAAACAGACTGTAATGTCTGCAGCAGGTAAACAGACTGTAACGTCTGCAGCAGGTAAACAGACTGTAGTGTCTGCAGCAGGTAAACAGACTGTAACGTCTGCAGCAGTTAAACAGACTGTAACATCTGCAGCAGGTAAACAGACTGTAACTGTTCAGCAGTTAAACAGACTGTAACGTCTGTAGGTAAACAGACTGTAATGTCTGCAGGTAAACAGACTGTAATGTCTGCAACAGGTTAAAAGACTGTAACGTCTGCAGCGGATAAACAGACTCTAACGTTTGCAGGTAAACAGACTGTAACGTCTGCAGCAGGTAAACAGACTGTAACTGTTCAGCAGATAAACAGATTGTAACGTCTGCAGCGGGTAAACAGACTGTAACGTCTGCAGCGGGTAAACAGGCTGTAACGTCTGCACCGGGTAAACAGACTGTAACGTCTGCAGCAGGTAAACAGACTGTAACTGTTCAGCAGGTAAACAGACTGTAACGTCTGCAGGTAAACAGACTGTAACGTCTGCAGCAGGTAAACAGACTGTAACTGTTCAGCAGGTAAACAGACTGTAACGTCTGCAGGTAAACAGACTGTAACGTCTGCAGCAGGTAAACAGACTGTAACTGTTCAGCAGGTAAACAGACTGTAACGTCTGCAGCAGGTAAACAGGCTTTAACGTCTGCAGCAGGTAAACAGACTGTAACGTCTGCAGGTAAACAGACTGTAACGTCTGCAGCAGGTAAACAGGCTTTAACGTCTGCAGCAGGTAAACAGACTGTAACGTCTGCAGTTAAACAGACTGTAACGTCTGCAGGTAAACAGACTGTAAAGTCTGCAGCAGGTAAAAAGACTGTAACGTCTGCAGCAGGTAAACAGACTGTAACGTCTGCAGGTAAACAGACTGTAACGTCTGCAGCAGGTAAACAGACTGTAACGTCTGCAGGTAAACAGACTGTAACGTCTGCAGCAGGTAAACAGGCTTTAACGTCTGCAGCAGGTAAACAGACTGTAACGTCTGCAGTTAAACAGGCTGTAACATCTGCAGGTAAACAGACTGTAAAGTCTGCAGCAGGTAAACAGACTGCAACGTCTGCAGCAGGTAAACAGACCGTAACGTCTGCAGCAGGTAAACAGACTGTAACGTCTGCAGGTAAACAGACTGTAACATCTGCAGCAGGTAAACAGACTGTAAAGTCTGCAGCGGGTAAACAGACTGTAACGTCTGCAGCAGGTAAATAGACTGTAACGTCTGCAGCAGGTAAACAGACTGTAACGTCTGCAGCGGGTAATCAGAGTAACGTCTGCAGCGGGTAAACAGACTGTAACGTCTGCAGGTAAACAGACTGTAACGTCTGCAGCAGGTAAACAGGCTGTAACGCCTGCAGCAGGTAAACAGACTGTAATGTCTGCAGTTAAACAGACTGTAACTGTTCAGCACTTAAACAGACTGTAATGTCTGCAACAGGTAAACAGACTGTAACGTCTGCAGTTAAAAAGACTGTAATGTCTGCAGGTAAACAGACTGTAATGTCTGCAGCAGTTAAAAAGACTGTAACGTCTGCAGGTAAACAGACTGTAATGTCTGCAGGTAAACAGACTGTAATGTCTGCAACAGGTAAACAGACTGTAAAGTCTGCAGCGGGTAAACAGACAGTAACGTCTGCAGCGGGTAATCAGAGTAACGTCTGCAGCGGGTAAACAGACTGTAACGTCTGCAGGTAAACAGACTGTAACGTCTGCAGCAGGTAAACAGGCTTTAACGTCTGCAGCAGGTAAACAGACTGTAACGTCTGCAGTTAAACAGGCTGTAACATCTGCAGGTAAACAGACTGTAAAGTCTGCAGCAGGTAAACAGACTGCAACGTCTGCAGGTAAACAGACTGTAACGTCTGCAGTTAAACAGACTGTAACGTCTGCAGGTAAACAGACTTTAACGTCTGCAGCAGGTAAAGAGACTGTAACGTCTGCAGGTAAACAGACTGTAACGTCTGCAGGTAAACAGACTGTAACGTCTGCAGCAGGTAAATAGACTGTAACGTCTGCAGTTAAACAGACTGTAATGTCTGCAGGTAAACAGACTGTAATGTCTGCAGCAGTTAAACAGACTGTAACGTCTGCAGGTAAACAGGCTGTAACGCCTGCAGCAGGTAAACAGACTGTAACGTCTGCAGTTAAACAGACTGTAATGTCTGCAGGTAAACAGACTGTAATGTCTGCAGCAGTTAAACAGACTGTAACGTCTGCAGGTAAACAGACTGTAATGTCTGCAGGTAAACAGACTGTAATGTCTGCAACAGGTAAACAGACTGTAACGTCTGCAGCGGGTAAACAGACTGTAACGTCTGCAGGTAAACAGACTGTAACGTCTGCAGCAGGTAAACAGACTGTAACGTCTGCAGCAGGTAAACAGACTTTAACTGTTCAGCAGGTAAACAGATTGTAACGTCTGCAGCGGGTAAACAGACTGTAACGTCTGCAGCGGGTAAACAGGTGTTCACAGAGTAGACGCAACGACGTGACTGATTGCAAAAACACAGCAGTAGCAGCTGTGCTCACTCAAGGTGATTTTATTAAACAACCAATCAAAAATAAATGTACACACCCACATTACTTGTCGCGTGCCAGTTCAATCAGATCAATCAATAAAGAAAACAAACAGGAAACAAAACAACATTATCTCATTAGTGACTTTAACAAAACAAAATCATGATATACAATGAGAGCACACTGTTAACACCCCCACTTGCTCTCACCTTGTTGACATAGAGTGTCAAATCATTTTCCAGAAATAAATGCATCAAACTTCATCAACTTGCACTTGGTTGCAGGCTTTGTCAACAAATCTGCTACCATCTCATTAGTGGGACAATACACCAATGTAACTGTGCCATTATTTATAGAAGACCTAATAAAATGGTACTTGATGTCCACATGTTTGCATCTTTGTCTGCTCACAGGATTTTTTGCTAAGGCTATTGTACCTTGGTTATCTTCATGTACCTTAGGTGGTGAGTACTGACATTTATCAAGATTTTCCAACAGCTGTTTAAGATAGAGACACTCCTGTATGGTTGTAGCTAGGGCTATGTACTCTGCCTCACAGGTGGACAGTGCGACAGTTGGCTGTTTCTTTGTCTTCCATGAAATCAAAGCACCACATTCAGTTAGACTTACACAATAGCCAGTTGTACTACGTCTGTCATTACTAGCCGCCCAGTCTGCATCACTGTATGCTCTGATTCCCAGTGCCTCATCACTTTTTCTGTAACACAGCTCTTTGTCAATTGTACCTTTAAGATATCTCAGTACATGTTTAACTGTGGCCCATTGCTCAACAGTTGGCTCTGTAAAATATTGTGACAGTTTGCTCACCACAAAACCTATATCAGGTCTAGTACAGATTGTCAGATATATGAGGCTTCCCACTGCCTCTCTATATAGTTTAACATCAATCAACTTTTCAGCATCATTTGTATAGTCAAGTTTTTGTTCACAAGGAGTCAATCTTGGTTTGCAATCCTGCATGTAAAACCTTTGTAATACTTTTGACACATATCTTGCTTGGGACATTCTCACACAGTTGTCACTCTGGTTGAAATCAACACCTAGGAAATACCTTAGTTTGCCCAAGTCCATCATTTTGAATCTTTCCGTAAGCATGTTCTTCACATGTCTGAGAACATTCTCATCACTTGCCGCAATCAATAAATCATCAACCCATATCACAATGATAACTTTTTCATTGGGTGTTTCCCATGAATAAACACAGTGGTCAGCTTGATTCTGCTCAAAATTGTTTTTGGTCAAGTACTCATGTAGTACCTTGTTCCAATTTCTGCCAGATTGTTTCAACCCATACAATGATCTTTCCAATTTACAAAACAATTTTTCATTTGTGCCAGATTTTATTTCGTAGCCCTCTGGCTGTTCAATGTAAATTTCATGATCTATTGGTGCATTTAGATAGTCAGTTTTTACATCCATTTGGTGCAGAATCAGATTTTCTTGTGCTGCTTTTTTGTATTATCACTCGGATACTTGTCAGATTAGCTGTAGGGGAAAAGTTCTCTTCATAATCTACACCTCTCTTCTGACTGTATCCTTTAGCCACGTAACGTGCTTTGCACTTTTCAGATCCATCCATGTTGTTCTTGATCGCGTAAACCCACCTACCCCCCACTGCTTTCTTACCTTCAGGCAAGCTAGTTAGGGTAAATGTGTGATTTTCTTTAAGTGACTGCATCTCCTCATCCATAGCAGTGACCCACTCTTTTGATCTGTCTGAGGTTACAGCTTCTGTGAAAGTTACAGGTATATTACATGTCACTCTATAACAGTAATCTATGTTAATCTGAACCTGATCAGTTTCTTCATCAGATGCCTGTTGAGAAACACAGTTGTGGAAATAGTCTGGCCTCTTCCTTACTCTAGAAGGGTACCTTGTAGGCTCAGGCATAGATTCAACTGTTTGGGTCTGAGGACTACTTCTCAGTTCCTCCTCTTTAACTGAAACCTGGTCACTTGCTGGACTTGCATTTACATCCTGCCTAGTTATAGGCCTATTGACCTTCTGCTCAAGAACATCATCACCATCCTCAACAATGCTAGTTTGAGTCTGTTGCTCAACAGGAAGAAACTTGACTAATCTGTGCTTTTGCACTTTCCTGCTGTCAGGAAAATAAACCATGTAAGCTGGACTGCTTTTATCATAAACGATAAAAACACCCCTTTCACATCTTGAATCCAGCTTTCTTTTATCTTGTTTATAAGCAAAACACTCTGAACCAAACTTTTGCATCCTGGATAGGTTGGGCCGTCTCCCCGTTAACATCTGAACTGGAGTCTGTTTGGTGCGCGTATTAAAACACCTGTTCCTGGTTATGGCTGCTGTCTGCACCGCATAAGGCCATAAACCTTTTGGCAACTCACTCTCTATTATCATGCACCGTGCCATATCAAAAAGTGTACGCCAATTTCTCTCTGCTGTACCATTTTGGTGGGGAGAATATGGCGCAGAGGTCTCGTGTCTAATACCATGCGTAACCAACAAAGTTTTGTAAGGATTTGAAGTAAACTCAGTGCCATTGTCAGATCGAAGACGTTGAATTTTACCATATGGCGCCGTATCGGCAAGAAACCTCTCTGTTGCTTGTAGTGTATCACTTTTACGCTTAAGACAATATACAAACACGGCACTGGAAAAATCATCAGTGAATGACAAAACATATTTGTATCCCTCTCTGGACTCTGGGTGAATTGGACCGGCCAAATCTGTGTGAACTAGCTCTAGAGGTATTTTGGCCCGCACATCAGGCTTTCGGTTTCGGCTTTGCGTAAACTTGCCTTGGATGCACACTTCACAAGTTTGATGTTTGTTTACAGGACCTTTAATTTTCATGCCATCAACAACCCCTTCTAACCTCTGCACATCATCAAAATTACAGTGCCCTAATATCTCATGCCATTGCTTTAAATCATAACAGCCATTCAATCTGTCATCACATCCATTAGGTACTGTATGCAAGTAATATAGTCTATCATGTACGTGAATGGGAAATTTTGTACCGTCATTGTGCACCAGAATGTCCTCGCCTTTCTTGAAAGTCACGCATGCCCCGCTGGAAGCCGCTGCTTGCACCGAGAATACATCCTGTGGGTAAGAGGGAATGTAAAGCGCCCGTCTCAGCCTTGTTCTGAGGTGACGTCCGCGACTGTCCACCAAGCAGATCTCAGCATCACCTCTGCGCTCTGCTACTCCCCTGCACCTTGTGCCGTCAGCCAGCTCCATGCAATGAGTCCCGGCCTGGAACTCGTCATCGAACCTCTTGAACCTGGAGATGTCGGTGACAATATGCGAGGTTGCCCCGCAGTCAACCATCAGGCCCCTCGCGTCGACACCCTGGCTGCTTGGCTGGAATCCTGCTGCCCCATCGGTCACCAGGAATACGTATTCTCTCGGTCCCTTCATTGGTGCCGGTGGCTCTCCATGTTGCGTCCTGGCGTCGTCTCCTCTTGCAGTTTACATCGCGATGAGTGTTGCTCTTGCATTGGCTGCACCACAGTTTGCGCTGACAAGCGCGAGCAATGTGTCCCTTCTGTCCGCACCTGTAGCACACCACGTCCGCTGCAGCCCGTTCAGCTCCCCGTTCAGTTGAGCCTCCACTTGCGGGTCTCGTAGGCCTCTGTCTTGTACGCACAGCCATTACATTGTCCTCTGCTGCTGGAGCACGCATCTTTTCAATGTTCTCGTAGCTTCGAAGCTTTGTTTTGAATTCTGCAAACGTTATCCGGTCATCCGATTGCGTAATATGGATGGCAAACTGTTTGAAAGTTTCAGGAAGCCCCTTTAGAACCATAGCCACCAACAGGCCGTCATTCAAAGTCTCTCCAGAACTCCGTAATGCTGTGATAGCAGTTTCTGCACGGATAACATATTCAGTCACATTCTCGCTGCTTGATTTTTGAAGTGAGGTCAGCTCAGTATAAAGACTTATTATTCTTGGCTTTCCTTTACCTGCATAATAGTCTCTCAAAATCTTTAGCGCTGCGCGCCCATCGTCAGCTGCTTCTCGCATTACAAGCGACAAACTTTTATCGTCCATGAACTGGATCAATTCTGCATAGGCCTCAGCATTTGAGGCCGCTTCTTCTGGTGTCTCCACACCCTCGGGCTCCGTGGTAATAATCTTTTTCAGGCCTTGCAGCCGGAGGTGTCCCAAAAACTTCACCTCCCAAAGTTCATAATTCTTTTCATCCCCGTCAAATAAAAGCCTCGACCAGCGACCGCCAGGTTCTGTTCTTCTAGGCGCACTCATGACGTTACTTCAGTACGTTACAAAACAAACAAACAAACAAAAAACTCTTGACTTCTTGACTTTACTTAGCTGGGCCCATAACCTGTTCACAGAGTAGACGCAACGACGTGACTGATTGCATAAACACAGCAGTAGCAGCTGTGCTCACTCAAGGTGATTTTATTAAACAACCAATCAAAAATAAATGTACACACCCACATTACTTGTCGCGTGCCAGTTCAATCAGATCAATCAATAAAGAAAACAAACAGGAAACAAAACAACATTATCTCATTAGTGACTTTAACAAAACAAAATCATAATATACAATGAGAGCACACTGTTAACAACAGGCTGTAACGTCTGCAGCGGGTAAACAGACTGTAACGTCTGCAGCAGATAAACAGACTGTAACGTCTGCAGCAGGTAAACAGACTGAAACGTCTGCAGGTAAACAGACTGTAACGTCTGCAGCAGGTAAACAGACTGAAACTGTTCAGCAGGTAAACAGACTGTAACGTCTGCAGGTAAACAGACTGTAACGTCTACAGGTAAACAGACTGTAACGTCTGCAGCAGGTAAACAGACTGTAACTGTTCAGCGGGTAAACAGACTGTAACGTCTGCAGCGGGTAAACAGACTGTAACGTCTGCAGGTAAACAGACTGTAACGTCTGCAGCAGGTAAACACACTGTAACGTCTACAGGTAAACAGACTGTAACGTCTGCAGCAAGTAAACAGACTGTAACGTCTGCAGGTAAACAGACTGTAGCATCTGCGGCAGGTAAACAGACTGTAACGTCTGCAGCGGGTAAACAGGCAGTAACGTCTGCAGCGGGTAAACACACTGTAACGTCTGCAGGTAAACAGACTGTAACATCTGCAGTGGGTAAACAGACTGTAACGTCTGCAGCAGGTAAACAGACTGTAACGTCTGCAGCAGGTAAACAGACTGTAACGTCTGCAGCGGGTAATCAGAGTAACGTCTGCAGCGGGTAAACAGACTGTAACGTCTGCAGGTAAACAGACTGTAACGTCTGCAGCAGGTAAACAGGCTTTAAAGTCTGCAGCAGGTAAACAGACTGTAACGTCTGCAGTTAAACAGACTGTAACGTCTGCAGGTAAACAGACTGTAAAGTCTGCAGCAGGTAAACAGACTGTAACGTCTGCAGCAGGTAAACAGACTGTAACGTCTGCAGCAGGTAAAAAGACTGTAACGTCTGCAGGTAAACAGACTGTAACGTCTGCAGCAGGTAAACAGACTGTAAAGTCTGCAGCAGGTAAACAGGCTGTAACGTCTGCAGCAGGTAAACAGACTGTAACGTCTGCAGCAGGTAAACAGGCTGTAACGCCTGCAGCAGGTAAACAGGCTGTAATGTCTGCAGGTAAACAGACTGTAACGTCTGCAGTTAAATAGACTGTAACGTCTGCAGCAGGTAAACAGACTGTAACGTCTGCAGCAGGTAAACAGGCTGTAACGCCTGCAGCAGGTAAACAGACTGTAACGTCTGCAGTTAAACAGACTGTAATGTCTGAAGGTAAACAGACTGTAATGTCTGCAGCAGTTAAACAGACTGTAATGTCTGCAGGTAAACAGACTGTAATGTCTGCAACAGGTAAACAGACTGTAACGTCTGCAGCGGGTAAACAGACTGTAACGTTTGCAGGTAAACAGACTGTAACGTCTGCAGCAGGTAAACAGACTGTAACGTCTGCAGCAGGTAAACAGACTGTAACTGTTCAGCAGGTAAACAGATTGTAACGTCTGCAGCGGGTAAACAGACTGTAACGTCTGCAGCGGGTAAACAGGCTGTAACGTCTGCACCGGGTAAACAGACTGTAACGTCTGCTGCAGGTAAACAGACTGTAACGTCTGCAGGTAAACAGACTGTAACGTCTGCAGCAGGTAAACAGACTGTAACATCTAGAGGTAAACAGACTGTAACGTCTGCAGCAGGTAAACAGACTGTAACGTCTGCAGCAGGTAAACAGACTGTAACGTCTGCAGGTAAACAGGCTGTAACGCCTGCAGCAGGTAAACAGACTGTTATGTCTGCAGCGGGTAAACAGACTGTAACGCCTGCAGGTAAACAGACTGTAACGTCTGCAGCAGGTAAACAGAATGTAACGCCTGCAGCAGGTAAACAGACTGTAATGTCTGCAGGTAAACAGACTGTAATGTCTGCAACAGGTAAACAGACTGTAACGTCTGCAGCAGGTAAACAGACTGTAATGTCTGCAGCGGGTAAACAGACTGTAACGCCTGCAGGTAAACAGACTGTAACGTCTGCAGCAGGTAAACAGAATGTAACGCCTGCAGCAGGTAAACAGACTGTAATGTCTGCAGGTAAACAGACTGTAATGTCTGCAACAGGTAAACAGACTGTAACGCCTGCAGCAGGTAAACAGACTGTAATGTCTGCAGGTAAACAGACTTTAATGTCTGCAACAGGTAAACAGACTGTAATGCCTGCAGCAGGTAAACAGACTGTAATGTCTGCAGCGGGTAAACAGACTGTAACGCCTGCAGGTAAACAGACTGTAACGTCTGCAGCAGGTAAACAGAATGTAACGCCTGCAGCAGGTAAACAGACTGTAATGTCTGCAGGTAAACAGATTGTAATGTCTGCAACAGGTAAACAGACTGTAACGTCTGCAGCAGGTAAACAGAGTGGAACTATTCAGCACTTAAACAGACTGTAACGTCTGCAGCAGGTAAACAGACTGTAAGGTCTGCAGGTAAACAGACTGTAACGTCTGCAGTTAAACAGACTGTAACGTCTGCAGGTAAACAGACTGTAATGTCTGCAGCAGGTAAAGAGACTGTAACGTCTGCAGCAAGTAAACAGACTGTAACGTCTGCAGGTAAACAGACTGTAAGGTCTACAGGTAAACAGACTGTAACGTCTGCAGCAGGTAAACAGACTGTAACTGTTCAGCGGGTAAACAGACTGTAACGTCTGCAGCGGGTAAACAGACTGTAACGTCTGCAGGTAAACAGACTGTAACGTCTGCAGCAGGTAAACAGACTGTAACATCTACAGGTAAACAGACTGTAACGTCTGCAGCAGGTAAACAGACTGTAACGTCTGCAGGTAAACAGACTGTAACGTCTGCAGCGGGTAAACAGACTGTAACGTCTGCAGGTAAACAGACTGTAACGTCTGCAGCTGGTAAACAGACAGTAACGTCTGCAGCGGGTAAACAGACTGTAACGTCTGCAGCGGGTAAACAGACTGTAACGTCTGCAGGTAAACAGACTGTAACGTCTGCAGCAGGTAAACAGGCTTTAACGTCTGCAGCAGGTAAAGAGACTGTAACGTCTGCAGGTAAACAGACTGTAACGTCTGCAGCAGGTAAACAGGCTTTAACATCTGCAGCAGGTAAACAGACTGTAACGTCTGCAGTTAAACAGACTGTAACGTCTGCAGGTAAACAGACTGTAACTGTTCAGCAGGTAAACAGATTGTAACGTCTGCAGCGGGTAAACAGACTGTAACGTCTGCAGCGGGTAAACAAGCTGTAACGTCTTCACCGGGTAAACAGACTGTAACGTCTGCAGCAGGTAAACAGACTTTAACGTCTGCAGCAGGTAAACAGACTGTAACGCCTGCAGGTAAACAGACTGTAAGGTCTGCAGCAGGTAAACAGACTGTAAATGTTCAGCAGTTAAACAGACTGTAACGTCTGCAGGTAAACAGACTGTAAGGTCTACAGGTAAACAGACTGTAACGTCTGCAGCAGGTAAACAGACTGTAACTGTTCAGCGGGTAAACAGACTGTAACGTCTGCAGCGGGTAAACAGACTGTAACGTCTGCAGGTAAACAGACTGTAACGTCTGCAGCAGGTAAACAGACTGTAACATCTACAGGTAAACAGACTGTAACGTCTGCAGCAGGTAAACAGACTGTAACGTCTGCAGCAGGTAAACAGACTGTAACGTCTGCAGCAGGTAAACAGAATGTAACGCCTGCAGCAGGTAAACAGACTGTAATGTCTGCAGGTAAACAGACTGTAATGTCTGCAACAGGTAAACAGACTGTAACGTCTGCAGCAGGTAAACAGACTGTAATGTCTGCAGCGGGAAAACAGACTGTAACGCCTGCAGGTAAACAGACTGTAACGTCTGCAGCAGGTAAACAGAATGTAACGCCTGCAGCAGGTAAACAGACTGTAATGTCTGCAGGTAAACAGACTGTAATGTCTGCAACAGGTAAACAGACTGTAACGCCTGCAGCAGGTAAACAGACTGTAATGTCTGCAGGTAAACAGACTGTAATGTCTGCAACAGGTAAACAGACTGTAACGCCTGCAGCAGGTAAACAGACTGTAATGTCTGCAGCGGGTAAACAGACTGTAACGCCTGCAGGTAAACAGACTGTAACGTCTGCAGCAGGTAAACAGAATGTAACGCCTGCAGCAGGTAAACAGACTGTAATGTCTGCAGGTAAACAGATTGTAATGTCTGCAACAGGTAAACAGACTGTAACGTCTGCAGCAGGTAAACAGAGTGGAACTATTCAGCACTTAAACAGACTGTAACGTCTGCAGCAGGTAAACAGACTGTAAGGTCTGCAGGTAAACAGACTGTAACGTCTGCAGTTAAACAGACTGTAACGTCTGCAGGTAAACAGACTGTAATGTCTGCAGCAGGTAAAGAGACTGTAACGTCTGCAGCAAGTAAACAGACTGTAACGTCTGCAGGTAAACAGACTGTAAGGTCTACAGGTAAACAGACTGTAACGTCTGCAGCAGGTAAACAGACTGTAACTGTTCAGCGGGTAAACAGACTGTAACGTCTGCAGCGGGTAAACAGACTGTAACGTCTGCAGGTAAACAGACTGTAACGTCTGCAGCAGGTAAACAGACTGTAACATCTACAGGTAAACAGACTGTAACGTCTGCAGCAGGTAAACTGACTGTAACGTCTGCAGCAGGTAAACAGACTGTAACGTCTGCAGGTAAACAGACTGTAACGTCTGCAGCGGGTAAACAGACTGTAACGTCTGCAGGTAAACAGACTGTAACGTCTGCAGCTGGTAAACAGACAGTAACGTCTGCAGCGGGTAAACAGACTGTAACGTCTGCAGCGGGTAAACAGACTGTAACGTCTGCAGGTAAACAGACTGTAACGTCTGCAGCAGGTAAACAGGCTTTAACGTCTGCAGCAGGTAAAGAGACTGTAACGTCTGCAGGTAAACAGACTGTAACGTCTGCAGCAGGTAAACAGGCTTTAACATCTGCAGCAGGTAAACAGACTGTAACGTCTGCAGTTAAACAGACTGTAACGTCTGCAGGTAAACAGACTGTAAAGTCTGCAGCAGGTAAACAGACTGTAACGTCTGCAGCAGGTAAACAGACTGTAACGTCTGCAGGTAAACAGACTGTAACGTCTGCAGCAGGTAAACAGACTGTAACTGTTCAGCAGGTAAACAGATTGTAACGTCTGCAGCGGGTAAACAGACTGTAACGTCTGCAGCGGGTAAACAAGCTGTAACGTCTTCACCGGGTAAACAGACTGTAACGTCTGCAGCAGGTAAACAGACTGTAACGTCTGCAGCAGGTAAACAGACTGTAACGCCTGCAGGTAAACAGACTGTAAGGTCTGCAGCAGGTAAACAGACTGTACATGTTCAGCAGTTAAACAGACTGTAACGTCTGCAGGTAAACAGACTGTAAGGTCTACAGGTAAACAGACTGTAACGTCTGCAGCAGGTAAACAGACTGTAACTGTTCAGCGGGTAAACAGACTGTAACGTCTGCAGCGGGTAAACAGACTGTAACGTCTGCAGGTAAACAGACTGTAACGTCTGCAGCAGGTAAACAGACTGTAACATCTACAGGTAAACAGACTGTAACGTCTGCAGCAGGTAAACAGACTGTAACGTCAGCAGCAGGTAAACAGACTGTAACGTCTGCAGATAAACAGACTGTAACGTCTGCAGGTAAACAGACTGTAACGTCTGCAGCTGGTAAACAGACAGTAACGTCTGCAGGTAAACAGACTGTAACGTCTGCAGCGTGTAAACAGACTGTAACGTCTGCAGGTAAACAGATTGTAACGTCTGCAGCAGGTAAACAGACTTTAACGTCTGCAGCAGGTAAACAGACTGTAACGTCTGCAGGTAAACAGACTGTAACGTATGCAGCAGGTAAACAGGCTTTAACATCTGCAGCAGGTAAACAGACTGTAACGTCTGCAGTTAAACAGACTGTAACGTCTGCAGGTAAACAGACTGTAAAGTCTGCAGCAGGTAAACAGACTGTAACGTCTGCAGCAGGTAAACAGACTGTAGTGTCTGCAGCAGGTAAACAGACTGTAACGTCTGCAGCAGTTAAACAGACTGTAACATCTGCAGCAGGTAAACAGACTGTAACGTCTGCACTTAAACAGACTGTAATGTCTGCAGGTAAACAGACTGTAATGTCTGCAGCAGTTAAACAGACTGTAACGTCTGCAGGTAAACAGACTGTAATCTCTGCAGGTAAACAGACTGTAATGTCTGCAACAGGTAAACAGACTGTAAAGTCTGCAGCGGGTAATCAGAGTAACGTCTGCAGCAGGTAAACAGACTGTAACGTCTGCAGCAGGTAAACAGGCTGTAACGCCTGCAGCAGGTAAACAGACTGTAACGTCTGCAGTTAAACAGACTAATGTCTGCAGGTAAACAGACTGTAATGTCTGCAGCAGTTAAACAGACTGTAATGTCTGCAGGTAAACAGACTGAAATGTCTGCACGTAAACAGACTGTAATGTCTGCAACAGGTAAACAGACTGTAACGTCTGCAACGGATAAACAGACTCTAACGTTTGCAGGTAAACAGACTGTAACGTCTGCAGCAGGTAAACAGACTGTAACGACTGCAGCAGGTAAACAGACTGTAACTGTTCAGCAGATAAACAGATTGTAACGTCTGCAGCGGGTAAACAGACTGTAACGTCTGCAGCGGGTAAACAGGCTGTAACGTCTGCACCGGGTAAACAGACTGTAACGTCTGCAGCAGGTAAACAGACTGTAACTGTTCAGCAGGTAAACAGACTGTAACGTCTGCAGGTAAACAGACTGTAACGTCTACAGTTAAACAGACTGTAACGTCTGCAGGTAAACAGACTGTAACGTCTGCAGCAGGTAAACAGGCTTTAACGTCTGCAGCAGGTAAACAGACTGTAACGTCTGCAGGTAAACAGACTGTAACGTCTGCAGCAGGTAAACAGGCTTTAACGTCTGCAGCAGGTAAACAGACTGTAGCGTCTGCAGTTAAACAGACTGTAACGTCTGCAGGTAAACAGACTGTAAAGTCTGCAGCAGGTAAACAGACTGTAATGTCTGCAACAGGTAAACAGACTGTAACGTCTGCAGTTAAACAGACTGTAACGTCTGCAGGTAAACAGACTGTAAAGTCTGCAGCAGGTAAACAGACTGTAACGTCTGCAGCAGGTAAAAAGACTGTAACGTCTGCAGGTAAACAGACTGTAACGTCTGCAGCAGGTAAACAGACTGTAAAGTCTGCAGCAGGTAAACAGGCTGTAACGTCTGCAGCAGGTAAACAGACTGTAACGTCTGCAGCAGGTAAACAGGCTGTAACGCCTGCAGCAGGTAAACAGGCTGTAATGTCTGCAGGTAAACAGACTGTAACGTCTGCAGTTAAACAGACTGTAACGTCTGCAGCAGGTAAACAGACTGTAACGTCTGCAGCAGGTAAACAGGCTGTAACGCCTGCAGCAGGTAAACAGACTGTAACGTCTGCAGTTAAACAGACTGTAATGTCTGAAGGTAAACAGACTGTAATGTCTGCAGCAGTTAAACAGACTGTAATGTCTGCAGCAGTTAAACAGACTGTAATGTCTGCAGGTAAACAGACTGTAATGTCTGCACGTAAACAGACTGTAATGTCTGCAACAGGTAAACAGACTGTAACGTCTGCAACGGATAAACAGACTCTAACGTTTGCAGGTAAACAGACTGTAACGTCTGCAGCAGGTAAACAGACTGTAACGACTGCAGCAGGTAAACAGACTGTAACTGTTCAGCAGATAAACAGATTGTAACGTCTGCAGCGGGTAAACAGACTGTAACGTCTGCAGCGGGTAAACAGGCTGTAACGTCTGCACCGGGTAAACAGACTGTAACGTCTGCAGCAGGTAAACAGACTGTAACTGTTCAGCAGGTAAACAGACTGTAACGTCTGCAGGTAAACAGACTGTAACGTCTACAGTTAAACAGACTGTAACGTCTGCAGGTAAACAGACTGTAACGTCTGCAGCAGGTAAACAGGCTTTAACGTCTGCAGCAGGTAAACAGACTGTAACGTCTGCAGGTAAACAGACTGTAACGTCTGCAGCAGGTAAACAGGCTTTAACGTCTGCAGCAGGTAAACAGACTGTAACGTCTGCAGTTAAACAGACTGTAACGTCTGCAGGTAAACAGACTGTAAAGTCTGCAGCAGGTAAACAGACTGTAACGTCTGCAGCAGGTAAACAGACTGTAACGTCTGCAGGTAAACAGACTGTAACGTCTGCAGCAGGTAAACAGACTGTAACGTCTGCAGCAGGTAAACAGACTGTAACGTCTGCAGCGGGTAATCAGAGTAACGTCTGCAGCGGGTAAACAGACTGTAACGTCTGCAGGTAAACAGACTGTAACGTCTGCAGCAGGTAAACAGGCTTTAACGTCTGCAGCAGGTAAACAGACTGTAACGTCTGCAGTTAAACAGACTGTAACGTCTGCAGGTAAACAGACTGTAAAGTCTGCAGCAGGTAAACAGACTGTAACGTCTGCAGCAGGTAAAAAGACTGTAACGTCTGCAGGTAAACAGACTGTAACGTCTGCAGCAGGTAAACAGACTGTAAAATCTGCAGCAGGTAAACAGGCTGTAACGTCTGCAGCAGGTAAACAGACTGTAACGTCTGCAGCAGGTAAACAGGCTGTAACGCCTGCAGCAGGTAAACAGGCTGTAATGTCTGCAGGTAAACAGACTGTAACGTCTGCAGTTAAACAGACTGTAACGTCTGCAGCAGGTAAACAGACTGTAACGTCTGCAGCAGGTAAACAGGCTGTAACGCCTGCAGCAGGTAAACAGACTGTAACGTCTGCAGTTAAACAGACTGTAATGTCTGAAGGTAAACAGACTGTAATGTCTGCAGCAGTTAAACAGACTGTAATGTCTGCAGGTAAACAGACTGTAATGTCTGCAGGTAAACAGACTGTAATGTCTGCAACAGGTAAACAGACTGTAACATCTGCAGCGGGTAAACAGACTGTAACGTTTGCAGGTAAACAGACTGTAACGTCTGCAGCAGGTAAACAGACTGTAACGTCTGCAGCAGGTAAACAGACTGTAACTGTTCAGCAGGTAAACAGATTGTAACGTCTGCAGCGGGTAAACAGACTGTAACGTCTGCAGCGGGTAAACAGGCTGTAACGTCTGCACCGGGTAAACAGACTGTAACGTCTGCTGCAGGTAAACAGACTGTAACGTCTGCAGGTAAACAGACTGTAACGTCTGCAGCGGGTAAACAGACTGTAACGTCTGCAGCGGGTAAACAGACTGTAACGTCTGCAGGTAAACAGACTGTAACGTCTGCAGCAGGTAAACAGGCTTTAACGTCTGCAGCAGGTAAAGAGACTGTAACGTCTGCAGGTAAACAGACTGTAACGTCTGCAGCAGGTAAACAGGCTTTAACATCTGCAGCAGGTAAACAGACTGTAACGTCTGCAGTTAAACAGACTGTAACGTCTGCAGGTA
Source organism: Labrus mixtus (assembly GCF_963584025.1). Classification (NCBI taxonomy): domain Eukaryota; kingdom Metazoa; phylum Chordata; class Actinopteri; order Labriformes; family Labridae; genus Labrus; species Labrus mixtus. Next base: position 187,227 of record NW_026870068.1, on the reverse strand, counting down.
AACAGACTGTAAAGTCTGCAGCAGGTAAACAGACTGTAACGTCTGCAGCAGGTAAACAGGCTGTAACGCCTGCAGCAGGTAAACAGACTGTAACGTCTGCAGTTAAACAGACTAATGTCTGCAGGTAAACAGACTGTAATGTCTGCAGCAGTTAAACAGACTGTAATGTCTGCAGGTAAACAGACTGAAATGTCTGCACGTAAACAGACTGTAATGTCTGCAACAGGTAAACAGACTGTAACGTCTGCAACGGATAAACAGACTCTAACGTTTGCAGGTAAACAGACTGTAACGTCTGCAGCAGGTAAACAGACTGTAACGACTGCAGCAGGTAAACAGACTGTAACTGTTCAGCAGATAAACAGATTGTAACGTCTGCAGCGGGTAAACAGACTGTAACGTCTGCAGCGGGTAAACAGGCTGTAACGTCTGCACCGGGTAAACAGACTGTAACGTCTGCAGCAGGTAAACAGACTGTAACGTCTGCAGGTAAACAGACTGTAACGTCTGCAGCAGGTAAACAGACTGTAACGTCTGCAGCAGGTAAACAGACTGTAACGTCTGCAGCGGGTAATCAGAGTAACGTCTGCAGCGGGTAAACAGACTGTAACGTCTGCAGGTAAACAGACTGTAACGTCTGCAGCAGGTAAACAGGCTTTAACGTCTGCAGCAGGTAAACAGACTGTAACGTCTGCAGTTAAACAGACTGTAACGTCTGCAGGTAAACAGACTGTAAAGTCTGCAGCAGGTAAACAGACTGTAACGTCTGCAGCAGGTAAAAAGACTGTAACGTCTGCAGGTAAACAGACTGTAACGTCTGCAGCAGGTAAACAGACTGTAAAATCTGCAGCAGGTAAACAGGCTGTAACGTCTGCAGCAGGTAAACAGACTGTAACGTCTGCAGCAGGTAAACAGGCTGTAACGCCTGCAGCAGGTAAACAGGCTGTAATGTCTGCAGGTAAACAGACTGTAACGTCTGCAGTTAAACAGACTGTAACGTCTGCAGCAGGTAAACAGACTGTAACGTCTGCAGCAGGTAAACAGGCTGTAACGCCTGCAGCAGGTAAACAGACTGTAACGTCTGCAGTTAAACAGACTGTAATGTCTGAAGGTAAACAGACTGTAATGTCTGCAGCAGTTAAACAGACTGTAATGTCTGCAGGTAAACAGACTGTAATGTCTGCAGGTAAACAGACTGTAATGTCTGCAACAGGTAAACAGACTGTAACATCTGCAGCGGGTAAACAGACTGTAACGTTTGCAGGTAAACAGACTGTAACGTCTGCAGCAGGTAAACAGACTGTAACGTCTGCAGCAGGTAAACAGACTGTAACTGTTCAGCAGGTAAACAGATTGTAACGTCTGCAGCGGGTAAACAGGCTGTAACGTCTGCACCGGGTAAACAGACTGTAACGTCTGCTGCAGGTAAACAGACTGTAACGTCTGCAGGTAAACAGACTGTAACGTCTGCAGCGGGTAAACAGACTGTAACGTCTGCAGCGGGTAAACAGACTGTAACGTCTGCAGGTAAACAGACTGTAACGTCTGCAGCAGGTAAACAGGCTTTAACGTCTGCAGCAGGTAAAGAGACTGTAACGTCTGCAGGTAAACAGACTGTAACGTCTGCAGCAGGTAAACAGGCTTTAACGTCTGCAGCAGGTAAACAGACTGTAACGTCTGCAGTTAAACAGACTGTAACGTCTGCAGGTAAACAGACTGTAAAGTCTGCAGCAGGTAAACAGACTGTAACGTCTGCAGCAGGTAAACAGGCTGTAACGCCTGCAGCAGGTAAACAGACTGTAACGTCTGCAGTTAAACAGACTAATGTCTGCAGGTAAACAGACTGTAATGTCTGCAGCAGTTAAACAGACTGTAATGTCTGCAGGTAAACAGACTGAAATGTCTGCACGTAAACAGACTGTAATGTCTGCAACAGGTAAACAGACTGTAACGTCTGCAACGGATAAACAGACTCTAACGTTTGCAGGTAAACAGACTGTAACGTCTGCAGCAGGTAAACAGACTGTAACGACTGCAGCAGGTAAACAGACTGTAACTGTTCAGCAGATAAACAGATTGTAACGTCTGCAGCGGGTAAACAGACTGTAACGTCTGCAGCGGGTAAACAGGCTGTAACGTCTGCACCGGGTAAACAGACTGTAACGTCTGCAGCAGGTAAACAGACTGTAACTGTTCAGCAGGTAAACAGACTGTAACGTCTGCAGGTAAACAGACTGTAACGTCTACAGTTAAACAGACTGTAACGTCTGCAGGTAAACAGACTGTAACGTCTGCAGCAGGTAAACAGGCTTTAACGTCTGCAGCAGGTAAACAGACTGTAACGTCTGCAGGTAAACAGACTGTAACGTCTGCAGCAGGTAAACAGGCTTTAACGTCTGCAGCAGGTAAACAGACTGTAACGTCTGCAGTTAAACAGACTGTAACTGTTCAGCAGATAAACAGATTGTAACGTCTGCAGCGGGTAAACAGACTGTAACGTCTGCAGCGGGTAAACAGGCTGTAACGTCTGCACCGGGTAAACAGACTGTAACGTCTGCAGTAGGTAAACAGACTGTAACGTCTGCAGCAGGTAAACAGACTGTAACGTCTGCAGCGGCTAATCAGAGTAACGTCTGCAGCGGGTAAACAGACTGTAACGTCTGCAGCAGGTAAACAGGCTTTAACGTCTGCAGCAGGTAAACAGACTGTAACGTCTGCAGTTAAACAGACTGTAACGTCTGCAGGTAAACAGACTGTAAAGTCTGCAGCAGGTAAACAGACTGTAACGTCTGCAGCAGGTAAAAAGACTGTAACGTCTGCAGGTAAACAGACTGTAACGTCTGCAGCAGGTAAACAGACTGTAAAGTCTGCAGCAGGTAAACAGGCTGTAACGTCTGCAGCAGGTAAACAGACTGTAACGTCTGCAGCAGGTAAACAGGCTGTAACGCCTGCAGCAGGTAAACAGGCTGTAATGTCTGCAGGTAAACAGACTGTAACGTCTGCAGTTAAACAGACTGTAACGTCTGCAGCAGGTAAACAGACTGTAACGTCTGCAGCAGGTAAACAGGCTGTAACGCCTGCAGCAGGTAAACAGACTGTAACGTCTGCAGTTAAACAGACTGTAATGTCTGAAGGTAAACAGACTGTAATGTCTGCAGCAGTTAAACAGACTGTAATGTCTGCAGGTAAACAGACTGTAATGTCTGCAGGTAAACAGACTGTAATGTCTGCAACAGGTAAACAGACTGTAACGTCTGCAGCGGGTAAACAGACTGTAACGTTTGCAGGTAAACAGACTGTAACGTCTGCAGCAGGTAAACAGACTGTAACGTCTGCAGCAGGTAAACAGGCTGTAACGCCTGCAGCAGGTAAACAGACTGTAACGTCTGCAGTTAAACAGACTAATGTCTGCAGGTAAACAGACTGTAATGTCTGCAGCAGTTAAACAGACTGTAATGTCTGCAGGTAAACAGACTGTAATGTCTGCACGTAAACAGACTGTAATGTCTGCAACAGGTAAACAGACTGTAACGTCTGCAACGGATAAACAGACTCTAACGTTTGCAGGTAAACAGACTGTAACGTCTGCAGCAGGTAAACAGACTGTAACGACTGCAGCAGGTAAACAGACTGTAACTGTTCAGCAGATAAACAGATTGTAACGTCTGCAGCGGGTAAACAGACTGTAACGTCTGCAGCGGGTAAACAGGCTTTAACGTCTGCAGCAGGTAAACAGACTGTAACGTCTGCAGTTAAACAGACTGTAACTGTTCAGCAGATAAACAGATTGTAACGTCTGCAGCGGGTAAACAGACTGTAACGTCTGCAGCGGGTAAACAGGCTGTAACGCCTGCAGCAGGTAAACAGACTGTAACGTCTGCAGTTAAACAGACTAATGTCTGCAGGTAAACAGACTGTAATGTCTGCAGCAGTTAAACAGACTGTAATGTCTGCAGGTAAACAGACTGTAATGTCTGCACGTAAACAGACTGTAATGTCTGCAACAGGTAAACAGACTGTAACGTCTGCAACGGATAAACAGACTCTAACGTTTGCAGGTAAACAGACTGTAAGGTCTGCAGCAGGTAAACAGACTGTAACTGTTCAGCAGTTAAACAGACTGTAACGTCTGCAGGTAAACAGACTGTAAGGTCTACAGGTAAACAGACTGTAAGGTCTACAGGTAAACAGACTGTAACTGTTCAGCAGGTAAACAGACTGTAACGTCTGCAGTTAAACAGACTGTAACGTCGTCAGGTAAACAGACTGTAATGTCTGCAGCAGGTAAAGAGACTGTAACGTCTGCAGCAAGTAAACAGACTGTAACATCTGCAGGTAAACAGACTGTAAGGTCTACAGGTAAACAGACTGTAACATCTGCAGCAGGTAAACAGACTGTAACTGTTCAGCGGGTAAACAGACTGTAACGTCTGCAGCGGGTAAACAGACTGTAACGTCTGCAGGTAAACAGACTGTAACGTCTGCAGCAGGTAAACAGACTGTAACATCTACAGGTAAACAGACTGTAACGTCTGCAGCAGGTAAACAGACTGTAACATCTGCAGCAGGTAAACAGACTGTAACGTCTGCAGCAGGTAAACAGACTGTAACGTCTCCAGCAGGTAAACAGACTGTAACGTCTGCAGGTAAACAGACTGTAACGTCTGCAGCTGGTAAACAGACAGTAACGTCTGCAGCAGGTAAACAGACTGTAACGTCTGCAGCGGGTAAACAGACTGTAACGTCTGCAGGTAAACAGACTGTAACGTCTGCAGCAGGTAAACAGGCTTTAACGTCTGCAGCGGGTAAAGAGACTGTAACGTCTGCAGGTAAACAGACTGTAACGTCTGCAGCAGGTAAACAGGCTTTAACATCTGCAGCAGGTAAACAGACTGTAACGTCTGCAGTTAAACAGACTGTAACGTCTGCAGGTAAACAGACTGTAAAGTCTGCAGCAGGTAAACAGACTGTAACGTCTGCAGCAGGTAAACAGACTGTAACGTCTGCAGGTAAACAGACTGTAACGTCTGCAACAGGTAAACAGACTGTAACGTCTGCAGGTAAACAGACTGTAACGTCTGCAGCAGGTAAACAGGCTTTAACGTCTGCAGGTAAACAGACTGTAAAGTCTGCAGCAGGTAAACAGACTGTAACGTCTGCAGCAGGTAAACAGACTGTAACGTCTGCAGGTAAACAGACTGTAACGTCTGCAGCAGGTAAACAGACTGTAACTGTTCAGCAGGTAAACAGATTGTAACGTCTGCAGCGGGTAAACAGACTGTAACGTCTGCAGCGGGTAAACAAGCTGTAACGTCTGCACCGGGTAAACAGACTGTAACGTCTGCAGCAGGTAAACAGACTGTAACGTCTGCAGCAGGTAAACAGACTGTAACGCCTGCAGGTAAACAGACTGTAAGGTCTGCAGCAGGTAAACAGACTGTAACTGTTCAGCAGTTAAACAGACTGTAACGTCTGCAGGTAAACAGACTGTAAGGTCTACAGGTAAACAGACTGTAAGGTCTACAGGTAAACAGACTGTAACTGTTCAGCAGGTAAACAGACTGTAACGTCTGCAGGTAAACAGACTGTAACGTCTGCAGTTAAACAGACTGTAACGTCGTCAGGTAAACAGACTGTAATGTCTGCAGCAGGTAAAGAGACTGTAACGTCTGCAGCAAGTAAACAGACTGTAACATCTGCAGGTAAACAGACTGTAAGGTCTACAGGTAAACAGACTGTAACATCTGCAGCAGGTAAACAGACTGTAACTGTTCAGCGGGTAAACAGACTGTAACGTCTGCAGCGGGTAAACAGACTGTAACGTCTGCAGGTAAACAGACTGTAACGTCTGCAGGTAAACAGACTGTAACGTCTGCAGCAGGTAAACAGGCTTTAACGTCTGCAGCGGGTAAAGAGACTGTAACGTCTGCAGGTAAACAGACTGTAACGTCTGCAGCAGGTAAACAGGCTTTAACATCTGCAGCAGGTAAACAGACTGTAACGTCTGCAGTTAAACAGACTGTAACGTCTGCAGGTAAACAGACTGTAAAGTCTGCAGCAGGTAAACAGACTGTAACGTCTGCAGCAGGTAAACAGACTGTAACGTCTGCAGGTAAACAGACTGTAACGTCTGCAACAGGTAAACAGACTGTAACTGTTCAGCAGGTAAACAGATTGTAACGTCTGCAGCGGGTAAACAGACTGTAACGTCTGCAGCGGGTAAACAAGCTGTAACGTCTGCACCGGGTAAACAGACTGTAACGTCTGCAGCAGGTAAACAGACTGTAACGTCTGCAGCAGGTAAACAGACTGTAACGCCTGCAGGTAAACAGACTGTAAGGTCTGCAGCAGGTAAACAGACTGTAACTGTTCAGCAGTTAAACAGACTGTAACGTCTGCAGCAGGTAAACAGACTGTAACTGTTCAGCGGGTAAACAGACTGTAACGTCTGCAGCGGGTAAACAGACTGTAACGTCTGCAGGTAAACAGACTGTAACGTCTGCAGCAGGTAAACAGACTGTAACATCTACAGGTAAACAGACTGTAACGTCTGCAGCAGGTAAACAGACTGTAACGTCAGCAGCAGGTAAACAGACTGTAACGTCTGCAGATAAACAGACTGTAAAGTCTGCAGGTAAACAGACTGTAACGTCTGCAGCTGGTAAACAGACAGTAACGTCTGCAGGTAAACAGACTGTAACGTCTGCAGCGGGTAAACAGACTGTAACGTCTGCAGGTAAACAGACTGTAACGTCTGCAGCAGGTAAACAGGCTTTAACGTCTGCAGCAGGTAAACAGACTGTAACGTCTGCAGGTAAACAGACTGTAACGTATGCAGCAGGTAAACAGGCTTTAACATCTGCAGCAGGTAAACAGACTGTAACGTCTGCAGTTAAAAAGACTGTAACGTCTGCAGGTAAACAGACTGTAAAGTCTGCAGCAGGTAAACAGACTGTAACGTCTGCAGCAGGTAAACAGATTGTAGTGTCTGCAGCAGGTAAACAGACTGTAACGTCTGCAGCAGTTAAACAGACTGTAACATCTGCAGCAGGTAAACAGACTGTAACGTCTGCACTTAAACAGACTGTAATGTCTGCAGGTAAACAGACTGTAATGTCTGCAGCAGTTAAACAGACTGTAACGTCTGCAGGTAAACAGACTGTAATCTCTGCAGGTAAACAGACTGTAATGTCTGCAACAGGTAAACAGACTGTAAAGTCTGCAGCGGGTAATCAGAGTAACGTCTGCAGCGGGTAAACAGACTGTAACGTCTGCAGGTAAACAGACTGTAACGTCTGCAGCAGTTAAACAGGCTTTAACGTCTGCAGCAGGTAAACAGACTGTAACGTCTGCAGCAGGTAAAGAGACTGTAAAGTCTGCAGTTAAACAGACTGTAACGTCTGCAGCAGGTAAACAGACTGTAACGTCTGCAGCAGGTAAACAGGCTGTAACGCCTGCAGCAGGTAAACAGACTGTAACGTCTGCAGTTAAACAGACTAATGTCTGCAGGTAAACAGACTGTAATGTCTGCAGCAGTTAAACAGACTGTAATGTCTGCAGGTAAACAGACTGTAATGTCTGCACGTAAACAGACTGTAATGTCTGCAACAGGTAAACAGACTGTAACGTCTGCAACGGATAAACAGACTCTAACGTTTGCAGGTAAACAGACTGTAACGTCTGCAGCAGGTAAACAGACTGTAACGACTGCAGCAGGTAAACAGACTGTAACTGTTCAGCAGATAAACAGATTGTAACGTCTGCAGCGGGTAAACAGACTGTAACGTCTGCAGCGGGTAAACAGGCTGTAACGTCTGCACCGGATAAACAGACTGTAACGTCTGCAGCAGGTAAACAGACTGTAACTGTTCAGCAGGTAAACAGACTGTAACGTCTGCAGGTAAACAGACTGTAACGTCTACAGTTAAACAGACTGTAACGTCTGCAGGTAAACAGACTGTAACGTCTGCAGCAGGTAAACAGGCTTTAACGTCTGCAGCAGGTAAACAGACTGTAACGTCTGCAGGTAAACAGACTGTAACGTCTGCAGCAGGTAAACAGGCTGTAACGCCTGCAGCAGGTAAACAGACTGTAACGTCTGCAGTTAAACAGACTAATGTCTGCAGGTAAACAGACTGTAATGTCTGCAGCAGTTAAACAGACTGTAATGTCTGCAGGTAAACAGACTGTAATGTCTGCACGTAAACAGACTGTAATGTCTGCAACAGGTAAACAGACTGTAACGTCTGCAGGTAAACAGACTGTAAGGTCTACAGGTAAACAGACTGTAACGTCTGCAGCAGGTAAACAGACTGTAACTGTTCAGCGGGTAAACAGACTGTAACGTCTGCAGCGGGTAAACAGACTGTAACGTCTGCAGGTAAACAGACTGTAACGTCTGCAGCAGGTAAACAGACTGTAACATCTACAGGTAAACAGACTGTAACGTCTGCAGGTAAACAGACTGTAACGTCTGCAGCTGGTAAACAGACAGTAACGTCTGCAGCAAGTAAACAGACTGTAACGTCTGCAGGTAAACAGACTTTAACGTCTGCAGCTGGTAAACAGACAGTAACGTCTGCAGGTAAACAGACTGTAACGTCTGCAGCGGGTAAACAGACTGTAACGTCTGCAGGTAAACAGACTGTAACGTCTGCAGCAGGTAAACAGGCTTTAACGTCTGCAGCAGGTAAACAGACTGTAACGTCTGCAGGTAAACAGACTGTAACGTCTGCAGCAGGTAAACAGGCTTTAACATCTGCAGCAGGTAAACAGACTGTAATGTCTGCAGTTAAACAGACTGTAACGTCTGCAGGTAAACAGACTGTAATGTCTGCAGCAGGTAAACAGACTGTAACGTCTGCAGCAGGTAAACAGACTGTAGTGTCTGCAGCAGGTAAACAGACTGTAACGTCTGCAGCAGTTAAACAGACTGTAACATCTGCAGCAGGTAAACAGACTGTAACTGTTCAGCAGTTAAACAGACTGTAACGTCTGTAGGTAAACAGACTGTAATGTCTGCAGGTAAACAGACTGTAATGTCTGCAACAGGTTAAAAGACTGTAACGTCTGCAGCGGATAAACAGACTCTAACGTTTGCAGGTAAACAGACTGTAACGTCTGCAGCAGGTAAACAGACTGTAACTGTTCAGCACATAAACAGATTGTAACGTCTGCAGCGGGTAAACAGACTGTAACGTCTGCAGCGGGTAAACAGGCTGTAACGTCTGCACCGGGTAAACAGACTGTAACGTCTGCAGCAGGTAAACAGACTGTAACGTCTGCAGCAGGTAAACAGACTGTAACTGTTCAGCAGGTAAACAGACTGTAACGTCTGCAGGTAAACAGACTGTAACGTCTGCAGCAGGTAAACAGACTGTAACTGTTCAGCAGGTAAACAGACTGTAACGTCTGCAGTTAAACAGACTGTAACGTCTGCAGGTAAACAGACTGTAAAGTCTGCAGCAGGTAAAAACACTGTAACGTCTGCAGCAGGTAAACAGACTGTAACGTCTGCAGGTAAACAGACTGTAACGTCTGCAGCAGGTAAACAGACTGTAACGTCTGCAGCAGGTAAACAGGCTGTAACGTCTGCAGCAGGTAAACGGACTGTAACGTCTGCAGCAGGTAAACAGGCTGTAACGCCTGCAGCAGGTAAACAGACTGTAATGTCTGCAGCGGGTAAACAGACTGTAACGCCTGCAGGTAAACAGACTGTAACGTCTGCAGTTAAGAAGACTGTAACGTCTGCAGGTAAACAGACTGTAAAGTCTGCAGGTAAACAGACTATAACGTCTGCAGCAGGTAAACAGACTGTAACGTCTGCAGCAGGTAAACAGACTGTAACGTCTGCAGGTAAACAGACTGTAACGTCTGCAGCAGGTAAACAGACTGTGACGTCTGCAGCAGGTAAACAGGCTGTAACGTCTGCAGCAGGTAAACAGACTGTAATGTCTGCAGGTAAACAGACTGTAATGTCTGCAACAGGTAAACAGACTGTAACGTCTGCAGCGGGTAAACAGACTGTAACGCCTGCAGGTAAACAGACTGTAACGTCTGCGGCAGATAAAGAGAATGTAACTATTCAGCACTTAAACAGACTGTAGCGTCTGCAGCAGGTAAACAGACTGTAACGTCTGCAGGTAAACAGACTGTAACGTCTGCAGTTAAACAGACTGTAACGTCTGCAGGTAAACAGACTGTAATGTCTGCAGCAGGTAAAGAGACTGTAACGTCTGCAGCAGGTAAACAGACTGTAACGTCTGCAGGTAAACAGACTGTAACGTCTGCAGCGGGTAAACAGACTGTAACGTCTGCAGCGGGTAAACAGACTGTAGCGTCTGCAGCGGGTAAACAGACTGTAACGTCTGCAGCAGGTAAACAGACTGTAACGTCTGCAGCAGGTAAACAGACTGTAACGTCTGCAGCAGGTAAACAGACTGTAACTGTTCAGCAGGTAAACAGATTGTAACGTCTGCAGCGGGTAAACAGACTGTAACGTCTGCAGCGGGTAAACAGGCTGTAACGTCTGCAGCGGGTAAACAGACTGTAACGTCTGCAGCAGGTAAACAGACTGTAACGTCTGCAGCAGGTAAACAGACTGTAACGCCTGCAGGTAAACAGACTGAAACGTCTGCAGTAGGTAAACAGACTGTAACTGTTCAGCAGGTAAACAGACTGTAACGTCTGCAGGTAAACAGACTGTAACGTCTACAGGTAAACAGACTGTAACGTCTGCAGCAGGTAAACATACTGTAACTGTTCAGCGGGTAAACAGACTGTAACGTCTGCAGCGGGTAAACAGACTGTAACGTCTGCAGGTAAACAGACTGTAACGTGTGCAGCAGGTAAACAGACTGTAACGTCTACAGGTAAACAGACTGTAACGTCTGCAGCAGGTAAACAGACTGTAACGTCTGCAGGTAAACAGACTGTAACGTCTGCAGCAGGTAAACAGGCTGTAACGTCTGCAGCAGGTACACAGACTGTAACGTCTGCAGTTAAACAGACTGTAACGTCTGCAGCTGGTAAACAGACAGTAACGTCTGCAGCGGGTAAACAGACTGTAACGTCTGCAGCGGGTAAACAGACTGTAACGTCTGCAGGTAAACAGACTGTAACGTCTGCAGCAGGTAAACAGGCTGTAACGTCTGCAGCAGGTACACAGACTGTAACGTCTGCAGTTAAACAGACTGTAACGTCTGCAGCAGGTAAACAGACTCTAACGTCTGCAGCAGGTAAACAGACTGTAACGCCTGCAGGTAAACAGACTGTAACGTCTGCAGCAGGTAAACAGACTGTAACTGTTCAGCAGGTAAACAGACTGTAACGTCTGCAGGTAAACAGACTGTAACGTCTGCAGCAGGTAAACAGGCTTTAACGTCTGCAGCTGGTAAACAGACTGTAACATCTGCAGGTAAACAGACTGTAACGTCTGCAGCAGGTAAACAGACTGTAACGTCTGCAGCAGGTAAACAGGCTGTAACGTCTGCAGCAGGTAAACAGACTGTAATGTCTGCAGGTAAACAGACTGTAATGTCTGCAACAGGTAAACAGACTGTAACGTCTGCAGCGGGTAAACAGACTGTAACGCCTGCAGGTAAACAGACTGTAACGTCTGCGGCAGATAAACAGAATGTAACTATTCAGCACTTAAACAGACTGTAACGTCTGCAGCAGGTAAACAGACTGTAACGTCTGCAGGTAAACAGACTGTAACGTCTGCAGTTAAACAGATTGTAACGTCTGCAGGTAAACAGACTGTAATGTCTGCAGCAGGTAAAGAGACTGTAACGTCTGCAGCACGTAAACAGACTGTAACGTCTGCAGGTAAACAGACTGTAACGTCTGCAGCGGGTAAACAGACTGTAACGTCTGCAACGGGTAAACAGACTGTAACGTCTGCAGCGGGTAAACAGACTGTAACGTCTGCAGGTAAACAGACTGTAATGTCTGCAGCATGTAAAGAGACTGTAACGTCTGCAGCAGGTAAACAGACTGTAACGTCTGCAGGTAAACAGACTGTAACGTCTGCAGCGGGTAAACAGACTGTAACGTCTGCAGCGGGTAAACAGACTGTAGCGTCTGCAGCGGGTAAACAGACTGTAACGTCTGCAGCAGGTAAACAGACTGTAACGTCTGCAGCAGGTAAACAGACTGTAACGTCTGCAGCAGGTAAACAGACTGTAACTGTTCAGCAGGTAAACAGATTGTAACGTCTGCAGCGGGTAAACAGACTGTAACGTCTGCAGCGGGTAAACAGGCTGTAACGTCTGCAGCGGGTAAACAGGCTGTAACGTCTGCAGCAGGTACACAGACTGTAACGTCTGCAGTTAAACAGACTGTAACGTCTGCAGTTAAACAGACTGTAACGTCTGCAGGTAAACAGACTGTAACGTCTGCAGCGGATAAACAGACTGTAATGTCTGCAGCGGGTAAACAGACTGTAACGTCTGCAGCAGGTAAACAGACTGTAACGTCTGCAGCAGGTAAACAGACAGTAACGTCTGCAGCAGGTAAACAGACTGTAACGTCTGCAGCAGGTAAACAGACAGTAACGTCTGCAGCAGGTAAACAGACTGTAACGTCTGCAGGTAAACAGACTGTAGCGTCTGCAGCAGGTAAACAGACTGTAATGTCTGCAGCGGGTAAACAGGCTGTAACGTCTGCACCGGGTAAACAGACTGTAACGTCTGCAGCAGGTAAACAGACTCTAACGTCTGCAGCAGGTAAACAGACTGTAACGCCTGCAGGTAAACAGACTGTAACGTCTGCAGCAGGTAAACAGACTGTAACTGTTCAGCAGGTAAACAGATTGTAACGTCTGCAGCGGGTAAACAGACTGTAACGTCTGCAGCGGGTAAACAGGCTGTAACGTCTGCAGCGGGTAAACAGACTGTAACGTCTGCAGCAGGTAAACAGACTGTAACGTCTGCAGCAGGTAAACAGACTGTAACGCCTGCAGGTAAACAGACTGAAACGTCTGCAGTAGGTAAACAGACTGTAACTGTTCAGCAGGTAAACAGACTGTAACGTCTGCAGGTAAACAGACTGTAACGTCTACAGGTAAACAGACTGTAACGTCTGCAGCAGGTAAACAGACTGTAACTGTTCAGCGGGTAAACAGACTGTAACGTCTGCAGCGGGTAAACAGACTGTAACGTCTGCAGGTAAACAGACTGTAACGTGTGAAGCAGGTAAACAGACTGTAACGTCTACAGGTAAACAGACTGTAACGTCTGCAGCAGGTAAACAGACTGTAACGTCTGCAACAGGTAAAGAGACTGTAACGTCTGCAGGTAAACAGACTGTAACGTCTGCAGCGGGTAAACAGACTGTAGCGTCTGCAGGTAAACAGACTGTAACGTCTGCAGCTGGTAAACAGACAGTAACGTCTGCAGCGGGTAAACAGACTGTAACGTCTGCAGCGGGTAAACAGACTGTAACGTCTGCAGGTAAACAGACTGTAACGTCTGCAGCAGGTAAACAGGCTGTAACGTCTGCAGCAGGTACACAGACTGTAACGTCTGCAGTTAAACAGACTGTAACGTCTGCAGCAGGTAAACAGACTCTAACGTCTGCAGCAGGTAAACAGACTGTAACGCCTGCAGGTAAACAGACTGTAACGTCTGCAGCAGGTAAACAGACTGTAACTGTTCAGCAGGTAAACAGACTGTAACGTCTGCAGGTAAACAGACTGTAACGTCTGCAGCAGGTAAACAGGCTTTAACGTCTGCAGCTGGTAAACAGACTGTAACATCTGCAGGTAAACAGACTGTAACGTCTGCAGCAGGTAAACAGACTGTAACGTCTGCAGCAGGTAAACAGGCTGTAACGTCTGCAGCAGGTAAACAGACTGTAATGTCTGCAGGTAAACAGACTGTAATGTCTGCAACAGGTAAACAGACTGTAACGTCTGCAGCGGGTAAACAGACTGTAACGCCTGCAGGTAAACAGACTGTAACGTCTGCGGCAGATAAACAGAATGTAACTATTCAGCACTTAAACAGACTGTAACGTCTGCAGCAGGTAAACAGACTGTAACGTCTGCAGGTAAACAGACTGTAACGTCTGCAGTTAAACAGACTGTAACGTCTGCAGGTAAACAGACTGTAATGTCTGCAGCAGGTAAAGAGACTGTAACGTCTGCAGCACGTAAACAGACTGTAACGTCAGCAGGTAAACAGACTGTAACGTCTGCAGCGGGTAAACAGACTGTAACGTCTGCAACGGGTAAACAGACTGTAACGTCTGCAGCGGGTAAACAGACTGTAACGTCTGCAGGTAAACAGACTGTAATGTCTGCAGCAGGTAAAGAGACTGTAACGTCTGCAGCAGGTAAACAGACTGTAACGTCTGCAGGTAAACAGACTGTAACGTCTGCAGCGGGTAAACAGACTGTAACGTCTGCAGCGGGTAAACAGACTGTAGCGTCTGCAGCGGGTAAACAGACTGTAACGTCTGCAGCAGGTAAACAGACTGTAACGTCTGCAGCAGGTAAACAGACTGTAACGTCTGCAGCAGGTAAACAGACTGTAACTGTTCAGCAGGTAAACAGATTGTAACGTCTGCAGCGGGTAAACAGACTGTAACGTCTGCAGCGGGTAAACAGGCTGTAACGTCTGCAGCGGGTAAACAGACTGTAACGTCTGCAGCAGGTAAACAGACTGTAACGTCTGCAGCAGGTAAACAGACTGTAACGCCTGCAGGTAAACAGACTGAAACGTCTGCAGTAGGTAAACAGACTGTAACTGTTCAGCAGGTAAACAGACTGTAACGTCTGCAGGTAAACAGACTGTAACGTCTACAGGTAAACAGACTGTAACGTCTGCAGCAGGTAAACAGACTGTAACTGTTCAGCGGGTAAACAGACTGTAACGTCTGCAGCGGGTAAACAGACTGTAACGTCTGCAGGTAAACAGACTGTAACGTGTGCAGCAGGTAAACAGACTGTAACGTCTACAGGTAAACAGACTGTAACGTCTGCAGCAGGTAAACAGACTGTAACGTCTGCAACAGGTAAAGAGACTGTAACGTCTGCAGGTAAACAGACTGTAACGTCTGCAGCGGGTAAACAGACTGTAGCGTCTGCAGGTAAACAGACTGTAACGTCTGCAGCTGGTAAACAGACAGTAACGTCTGCAGCGGGTAAACAGACTGTAACGTCTGCAGCGGGTAAACAGACTGTAACGTCTGCAGGTAAACAGACTGTAACGTCTGCAGCAGGTAAACAGGCTGTAACGTCTGCAGCAGGTACACAGACTGTAACGTCTGCAGTTAAACAGACTGTAACGTCTGCAGTTAAACAGACTGTAACGTCTGCAGGTAAACAGACTGTAACGTCTGCAGCGGATAAACAGACTGTAATGTCTGCAGCGGGTAAACAGACTGTAACGTCTGCAGCAGGTAAACAGACTGTAACGTCTGCAGCAGGTAAACAGACAGTAACGTCTGCAGCAGGTAAACAGACTGTAACGTCTGCAGCAGGTAAACAGACAGTAACGTCTGCAGCAGGTAAACAGACTGTAACGTCTGCAGGTAAACAGACTGTAGCGTCTGCAGCAGGTAAACAGACTGTAATGTCTGCAGCGGGTTAACAGGCTGTAACGTCTGCACCGGGTAAACAGACTGTAACGTCTGCAGCAGGTAAACAGACTCTAACGTCTGCAGCAGGTAAACAGACTGTAACGCCTGCAGGTAAACAG
Source organism: Labrus mixtus (assembly GCF_963584025.1). Classification (NCBI taxonomy): domain Eukaryota; kingdom Metazoa; phylum Chordata; class Actinopteri; order Labriformes; family Labridae; genus Labrus; species Labrus mixtus. The sequence goes on along the minus strand of NW_026870068.1, from coordinate 171,523 downwards.
ACTGTAACGTCTGCAGCAGGTAAACAGACTGTAACTGTTCAGCAGGTAAACAGACTGTAACGTCTGCAGGTAAACAGACTGTAACGTCTACAGGTAAACAGACTGTAACGTCTGCAGCAGGTAAACAGACTGTAACTGTTCAGCGGGTAAACAGACTGTAACGTCTGCAGCGGGTAAACAGACTGTAACGTCTGCAGGTAAACAGACTGTAACGTCTGCAGCAGGTAAACAGACTGTAAAATCTACAGGTAAACAGACTGTAACGTCTGCAGCAGGTAAACAGACTGTAACGTCTGCAGCTGGTAAACAGACAGTAACGTCTGCAGCGGGTAAACAGACTGTAACGTCTGCAGCAGGTAAACAGGCTATAACGTCTGCAGCTGGTAAACAGACTGTAACGTCTGCAGGTAAACAGACTGTAACGTCTGCAGCAGGTAAACAGGCTTTAACGTCTGCAGCAGGTAAACAGACTGTAACGTCTGCAGTTAAACAGACTGTAACGTCTGCAGCAGGTAAACAGACTGTAATGTCTGCAGCGGGTAAACAGACTGTAACGTCTGCAGCGGGTAAACAGACTGTAGCGTCTGCAGCAGGTAAACAGACTGTAACGTCTACAGCAGTTAAACAGACTGTAACGTCTGCAGCAGGTAAACAGACTGTAACGTCTGCAGCAGGTAAACAGACTGTAACTGTTCAGCAGGTAAACAGATTGTAACATCTGCAGCGGGTAAACAGACTGTAACGTCTGCAGCGGGTAAAAGGGCTGTAACGTCTGCACCGGGTAAACAGACTGTAACGTCTGCAGCAGGTAAACAGACTCTAACGTCTGCAGCAGGTAAACAGACTGTAACGCCTGCAGGTAAACAGACTGTAACGTCTGCAGCAGGTAAACAGACTGTAACTGTTCAGCAGGTAAACAGACTGTAACGTCTGCAGGTAAACAGACTGTAACGTCTACAGGTAAACAGACTGTAACGTCTGCAGCAGGTAAACAGACTGTAACTGTTCAGCGGGTAAACAGACTGTAACGTCTGCAGCGGGTAAACAGACTGTAACGTCTGCAGGTAAACAGACTGTAACGTCTGCAGCAGGTAAACAGACTGTAACATCTACAGGTAAACAGACTGTAACGTCTGCAGCAGGTAAACAGACTGTAACGTCTCCAGCAGGTAAACAGACTGTAACGTCTGCAGGTAAACAGACTGTAACGTCTGCAGCTGGTAAACAGACAGTAACGTCTGCAGCGGGTAAACAGACTGTAACGTCTGCAGCGTTTAAACAGACTGTAACGTCTGCAGGTAAACAGACTGTAACGTCTGCAGCAGGTAAACAGGCTTTAACGTCTGCAGCTGGTAAACAGACTGTAACGTCTGCAGGTAAACAGACTGTAACGTCTGCAGCAGGTAAACAGGCTTTAACGTCTGCAGCAGGTAAACAGACTGTAACGTCTGCAGTTAAACAGACTGTAACGTCTGCAGGTAAACAGACTGTAAAGTCTGCAGCAGGTAAACAGACTGTAACGTCTGCAGCAGGTAAACAGACTGTAACGTCTGCAGGTAAACAGACTGTAACGTCTGCAGCAGGTAAACAGACTGTAATGTCTGCAGCAGGTAAACAGGCTGTAACGTCTGCAGCAGGTAAACAGACTGTAACGTCTGCAGCAGGTAAACAGGCTGTAACGCCTGCAGCAGGTAAACAGACTGTAATGTCTCCAGCGGGTAAACAGACTGTAACGCCTGCAGGTAAACAGATTGTAACGTCTGCAGCAGGTAAACAGAATGTGACTGTTCAGCACTTAAACAGACTGTAACGTCTGCAGCAGGTAAACAGGCTGTAACGCCTGCAGCAGGTAAACAGACTGTAATGTCTCCAGCGGGTAAACAGACTGTAACGCCTGCAGGTAAACAGACTGTAACGTCTGCAGCAGGTAAACAGAATGTAACTGTTCAGCACTTAAACAGACTGTAACGTCTGCAGCAGGTAAACAGACTGTAACGTCTGCAGCAGGTAAACAGAATGTAACTGTTCAGCACTTAAACAGACTGTAACGTCTGCAGCAGGTAAACAGGCTGTAACGCCTGCAGCAGGTAAACAGACTGTAATGTCTCCAGCGGGTAAACAGACTGTAACGCCTGCAGGTAAACAGACTGTAACGTCGTCAGCAGGTAAACAGACTGTAACGTCTGCAGCGGGTAAACAGACAGTAACGTCTGCAGCAGGTAAACAGACTGTAACGTCTGCAGGTAAACAGACTGTAGCGTCTGCAGCAGGTAAACAGACTGTAATGTCTGCAGCGGGTAAACAGACAGTAACGTCTGCAGCGGGTATACACACTGTAACGTCTGAAGGTAAACAGACTGTAACGTCTGCAGTGGGTAAACAGACTGTAAGGTCTGCAGCAGGTAAACAGACTGTAACGTCTGCAGCAGGTAAACAGACTGTAACGTCTGCAGCGGGTAATCAGAGTAACATCTGCAGCGGGTAAACAGACTGTAACGTCTGCAGGTAAACAGACTGTAACGTCTGCAGCATATAAACAGGCTTTAACGTCTGCAGCAGGTAAACAGACTGTAACGTCTGCAGCAGGTAAACAGGCTGTAACGCCTGCAGCAGGTAAACAGACTGTAATGTCTGCAGGTAAACAGACTGTAATATCTGCAACAGGTAAACAGACTGTAACGTCTGCAGCGGGTAAACAGACTGTAACGCCTGCAGGTAAACAGACTGTAACGTCTGCAGCAGGTAAACAGACTGTAACGTCTGCAGCAGGTAAACAGACTGTAACGTCTGCAGCAGGTAAACAGGCTGTAAAGCCTGCAGCAGGTAAACAGACTGTAATGTCTGCAGGTAAACAGACTGTAATGTCTGCAACAGGTAAACAGACTGTTACGTCTGCAGCGGGTAAACAGACTATAAAGCCTGCAGGTAAACAGACTGTAACGTCTGCAGCAGGTAAACAGACTGTAACTGTTCAGCAGGTAAACAGATTGTAACGTCTGCAGCGGGTAAACAGACTGTAACGTCTGCAGCGGGTAAACAGGCTGTAACGTCTGCAGCGGGTAAACAGACTGTTACGTCTGCAGCAGGTAAACAGACTGTAACGTCTGCAGCAGGTAAACAGACTGTAACGCCTGCAGGTAAACAGACTGTAACGTCTGCAGCAGGTAAACAGACTGTAACTGTTCAGCAGGTAAACATACTGTAACGTCTGCAGGTAAACAGACTGTAACGTCTACAGGTAAACAGACTGTAACGTCTGCAGCAGGTAAACAGACTGTAACTGTTCAGCAGGTAAACAGACTGTAACGTCTGCAGCGGGTAAACAGACTGTGACGTCTGCAGGTAAACAGACTGTAACGTCTGCAGCAGGTAAACAGACTGTAACGTCTACAGGTAAACAGACTGTAACGTCTGCAGCAGGTAAACAGACTGTAACGTCTGCAGCAGGTAAAGAGACTGTAACGTCTGCAGGTAAACAGACTGTAACGTCTGCAGCGGGTAAACAGACTGTAACGTCTGCAGGTAAACAGACTGTAACGTCTGCAGCTGGTAAACAGACAGTAACGTCTGCAGCGGGTAAACAGACTGTAACGTCTGCAGCAGGTAAACAGACTGTAATGTCTGCAGCGGGTAAACAGACAGTAACGTCTGCAGCGGGTATACACACTGTAACGTCTGAAGGTAAACAGACTGTAACGTCTGCAGTGGGTAAACAGACTGTAAGGTCTGCAGCAGGTAAACAGACTGTAACGTCTGCAGCAGGTAAACAGACTGTAACGTCTGCAGCGGGTAATCAGAGTAACATCTGCAGCGGGTAAACAGACTGTAACGTCTGCAGGTAAACAGACTGTAACGTCTGCAGCATATAAACAGGCTTTAACGTCTGCAGCAGGTAAACAGACTGTAACGTCTGCAGCAGGTAAACAGGCTGTAACGCCTGCAGCAGGTAAACAGACTGTAATGTCTGCAGGTAAACAGACTGTAATATCTGCAACAGGTAAACAGACTGTAACGTCTGCAGCGGGTAAACAGACTGTAACGCCTGCAGGTAAACAGACTGTAACGTCTGCAGCAGGTAAACAGACTGTAACGTCTGCAGCAGGTAAACAGACTGTAACGTCTGCAGCAGGTAAACAGGCTGTAAAGCCTGCAGCAGGTAAACAGACTGTAATGTCTGCAGGTAAACAGACTGTAATGTCTGCAACAGGTAAACAGACTGTTACGTCTGCAGCGGGTAAACAGACTATAAAGCCTGCAGGTAAACAGACTGTAACGTCTGCAGCAGGTAAACAGACTGTAACTGTTCAGCAGGTAAACAGATTGTAACGTCTGCAGCGGGTAAACAGACTGTAACGTCTGCAGCGGGTAAACAGGCTGTAACGTCTGCAGCGGGTAAACAGACTGTTACGTCTGCAGCAGGTAAACAGACTGTAACGTCTGCAGCAGGTAAACAGACTGTAACGCCTGCAGGTAAACAGACTGTAACGTCTGCAGCAGGTAAACAGACTGTAACTGTTCAGCAGGTAAACATACTGTAACGTCTGCAGGTAAACAGACTGTAACGTCTACAGGTAAACAGACTGTAACGTCTGCAGCAGGTAAACAGACTGTAACTGTTCAGCAGGTAAACAGACTGTAACGTCTGCAGCGGGTAAACAGACTGTGACGTCTGCAGGTAAACAGACTGTAACGTCTGCAGCAGGTAAACAGACTGTAACGTCTACAGGTAAACAGACTGTAACGTCTACAGGTAAACAGACTGTAACGTCTGCAGCAGGTAAACAGACTGTAACGTCTGCAGCAGGTAAAGAGACTGTAACGTCTGCAGGTAAACAGACTGTAACGTCTGCAGCGGGTAAACAGACTGTAACGTCTGCAGGTAAACAGACTGTAACGTCTGAAGCTGGTAAACAGACAGTAACGTCTGCAGCGGGTAAACAGACTGTAACGTCTGCAGCGGGTAAACAGACTGTAACGTCTGCAGGTAAACAGAATGTAACGTCTGCAGCAGGTAAACAGGCTGTAACGTCTGCAGCTGGTACACAGACTGTAACGTCTGCAGTTAAACAGACTGTAACGTCTGCATGTAAACAGACTGTAACGTCTGCAGGTAAACAGACTGTAACGTCTGCAGCGGATAAACAGACTGTAACGTCTGCAGTGGGTAAACAGACTGTAACGTCTGCAGCAGGTAAACAGACTGTAACGTCTGCAGCGGGTAAACAGACAGTAACGTCTGCAGCAGGTAAACAGACTGTAACGTCTGCAGGTAAACAGACTGTAGCGTCTGCAGAAGGTAAAAAGACTGTAATGTCTGCAGCGGGTAAACAGACAGTAACGTCTGCAGCGGGTATACACACTGTAACGTCTGAAGGTAAACAGATTGTAACGTCTGCAGTGGGTAAACAGACTGTAACGTCTGCAGCAGGTAAACAGACTGTAACGTCTGCAGCAGGTAAACAGAATGTAACGTCTGCAGCGGGTAATCAGAGTAACGTCTGCAGCGGGTATACACACTGTAACGTCTGAAGGTAAACAGACTGTAACGTCTGCAGCAGGTAAACAGGCTGTAACGCCTGCAGCATGTAAACAGACTGTAACGTCTGCAGTTAAACAGACTGTAATGTCTGCAGGTAAACAGACTGTAATATCTGCAAAGGGTAAACAGACTGTAACGTCTGCAGCGTGTAAACAGACTGTAACGCCTGCAGGTAAACAGACTGTAACGTCTGCAGCAGGTAAACAGACTGTAACGTCTGCAGCAGGTAAACAGACTGTAACGTCTGAAGCAGGTAAACAGACTGTAACGTCTGCAGCGGGTAAACAGACTGTAACGTCTGCAGGTAAACAGACTGTAATGTCTGCAGCCGGTAAACAGACTGTAACGTCTGCAGCGGGTAAACAGACTGTAACGTCTGCAGGTACACAGACTGTAACGTCTGCAGCGGGTAAACAGACTGTAACGTCTGCAGCGGGTAAACAGACTGTAACGTCTGCAGCGGGTAAACAGACTGTAGCGTCTGCAGCAGGTAAACAGACTGTAACGTCTGCAGCAGTTAAACAGACTGTAACGTCTGCAGCAGGTAAACAGGCTGTAACGCCTGCAGCATGTAAACAGACTGTAACGTCTGCAGTTAAACAGACTGTAATGTCTGCAGGTAAACAGATTGTAATGTCTGCAGCAGTTAAACAGACTGTATCGTCTGCAGGTAAACAGACTGTAATGTCTGCAGGTAAACAGACTGTAATGTCTGCAACAGGTAAACAGACTGTAAAGTCTGCAGCGGGTAATCAGAGTAACGTCTGCAGCGGGTAAACAGACTGTAACGTCTGCAGGTAAACAGACTGTAACGTCTGCAGCAGTTAAACAGGCTTTAACGTCTGCAGCAGTTAAACAGACTGTAACGTCTGCAGGTAAACAGACTGTAAATTCTGCATGAAAACAGACTGTAACGTCTGCAGCAGGTAAACAGACTGTAACGTCTGCAGCAGGTAAACAGACTGTAAACTCTGCAGGTAAACAGACTGTAACGTCTGCAGCAGGTAAACAGACTGTAACGTCTGCAGTTAAACAGACTGTAACGTCTGCAGGTAAACAGACTGAAACGCCTGCAGCAGGTAAACAGACTGTAAACTCTGCAGGTAAACAGACTGTAACGTCTGCAGCAGGTAAACAGACTGTAACGTCTGCAGTTAAACAGACTGTAACGTCTGCAGGTAAACAGACTGAAACGCCTGCAGCAGGTAAACAGACTGTAACGTCTGCAGCGGGTGAACAGGCTGTAATGTCTGCAGCGGGTAAACAGACTGTAACGTCTGCAGCAGGTAAACAGACTGTAACGTCTGCAGCAGGTAAACAGACTGTAAAGCCTGCAAGTAAACAGACTGTAACGTCTGCAGCAGGTAAACAGACTGTAACTGTTCAGCAGGTAAACAAACTGTAACGTCTGCAGGTAAACAGACTGTAACGTCTACAGGTAAACAGACTGTAACGTCTGCAGCGGGTAAACAGATTGTAACGTCTGCAGCAGGTAAACAGACTGTAACGTCTACAGGGAAACAGACTGTAACGTCTGCAGCGGGTAAACAGACTGTAACGTCTGCAGCGGATAAACAGACTGTAGCGTCTGCAGCAGGGAAACAGACTGTAACGTCTACAGCGGGTAAACATACAGCAACGTCTGCAGCGGGTAAACAGACTGTAATGTCTGCAGGTAAACAGACTGTAACGTCTGCAGCAGGTAAACAGGCTGTAACGTCTGCAGTGGGTAAACAGACAGTAACTCTGCAGCGGGTAAAAAGACTGTAACGTCTGCAGGTAAACAGACTGTATCGTCTGCAGCAGGTAAACAGACTGTAACGTCTGTAGGTAAACAGACTGTAACATCTGAAGCAGGTAAACAGACTGTAACGTCTGCAGCAGGTAAACAGACTGTAACGTCTGTAGGTAAACAGACTGTAACATCTGAAGCAGGTAAACAGACTGTAACGTCTGCAGCAGGTAAACAGACTGTAACGTTTGCAAGTAAACAAACTGTAACGTCTGCAGTGGGTAAACAGGCTGTAACGTGTGCAGCAGGTAAACAGACTGTAACGTCTGCAGCAGGTAAACAGACTGTAACGTCTGCAGTGGGTAATCAGAGTAACGTCTGCAGCGGGTAAACAGACTGTAACTGTTAAGCAGGTAAACAGACTGTAACGTCTGCAGCAGGTAAACAGACTGTAACGTCTGCAGCGGGTAAACAGACTGTAACGTCTGCAGCGGGTAAACAGACTGTAACGTCTGCAGCGGGTAAACAGACTGTAGCGTCTGCAGCAGGTAAACAGACTGTAACGTCTGCAGCAGTTAAACAGACTGTAATGTCTGCAGGTAAACAGACTGTAATGTCTGCAGCAGTTAAACAGACTGTAATGTCTGCAGGTAAACAGACTGTAATGTCTGCAGGTAAACAGACTGTAATGTCTGCAACAGGTAAACAGACTGTAAAGTCTGCAGCGGATAATCAGAGTAACGTCTGCAGCGGGTAAACAGACTGTAACGTCTGCAGGTAAATAGACTGTAACGTCTGCAGCAGTTAAACAGGCTTTAACGTCTGCAGCAGTTAAACAGACTGTAACGTCTGCAGGTAAACAGACTGTAAAGTCTGCAGGTAAACAGACTGTAACGTCTGCAGCAGGTAAAAAGACTGTAACGTCTACAGCAGGTAAACAGACTGTAAACTCTGCAGGTAAACAGACTGTAACGTCTGCAGCAGGTAAACAGACTGTAACGTCTGCAGGTAAACAGACTGCAACGTCTGCAGCAGGTAAACAGACTGTAACGTCTGCAGCAGGTAAACAGGCTGTAACGCCTGCAGCAGGTAAACAGACTGTAACGTCTGCAGTTAAACAGACTGTAACGTCTGAAGGTAAACAGACTGAAAAGCCTGCAGCAGGTAAACAGACTGTAACGTCTGCAGCGGGTAAACAGGCTGTAATGTCTGCAGCGGGTAAACAGGCTGTAACGTCTGCAGCGGGTAAACAGACTGTAACTGTTCAGCAGGTAAACAGATTGTAACGTCTGCAGCGGGTAAACAGACTGTAACGTCTGCAGCGGGTAAACAGGCTGTAACGTCTGCAGCAGGTAAACAGACTGTAACTGTTCAGCAGGTAAACAGATTGTAACGTCTGCAGCGGGTAAACAGACTGTAACGTCTGCAGCAGGTAAACAGGCTGTAACGTCTGCAGAGGGTAAACAGACTGTAACGTCTGCAGTAGGTAAACAGACTGTAACGTCTGCAGCAGGTAAACAGACTGTAACGCCTGCAGGTAAACAGACTGTAACGTCTGCAGCAGGTAAACAGACTGTAACTGTTCAGCAGGTAAACAGACTGTAACGTCTGCAGGTAAACAGACTGTAACGTCTACAGGTAAACAGACTGTAACGTCTGCAGCAGGTAAACAGACTGTAACTGTTAAGCGGGTAAACAGACTGTAACGTCTGCAGCGGGTAAACAGACTGTAACGTCTGCAGTTAAACAGACTGTAACGTCTGCAGCAGGTAAACAGACTGTAACGTCTACAGGTAAACAGACTGTAACGTCTGCAGCAGGTAAACAGACTGTAACGTCTGCAGCAGGTAAACAGACTGTAACGTCTACAGGTAAACAGACTGTAACGTCTGCAGCAGGTAAACAGACTGTAACGTCTGCAGCAGGTAAACAGACTGTAACGTCTACAGGTAAACAGACTGTAACGTCTGCAGCAGGTAAACAGACTGTAACGTCTGCAGCAGGTAAACAGACTGTAACGTCTGCAGGTAAACAGACTGTAACGTCTGCAGCGGGTAAACAGACTGTAACGTCTGCAGGTAAACAGACTGTAACGTCTGCAGCTGGTAAACAGACAGTAACGTCTGCAGCGGGTAAACAGACTGTAAAGTCTGCAGCGGGTAAACAGACTGTAACGTCTGCAGGTAAACAGACTGTAATGTCTGCAGGTAAACAGACTGTAATGTCTGCAACAGGTAAACAGACTGTAAAGTCTGCAGCGGGTAATCAGAGTAACGTCTGCAGCGGGTAAACAGACTGTAACGTCTGCAGGTAAACAGACTGTAACGTCTGCAGCAGTTAAACAGGCATTAACGTCTGCAGCAGGTAAACAGACTGTAACGTCTGCAGCAGGTAAACAGACTGTAACGTCTGCAGGTAAACAGACTGTAACGTCTGCAGGTAAACAGACTGTAACGTCTGCAGCAGGTAAACAGACTGTAACGTCTGCAGCAGGTAAACAGGCTGTAACGCCTGCAGTTAAACAGACTGTAACGTCTGCAGGTAAACAGACTGTAACTTCTGCAGCGGGTAAACAGACTGTAACGTCTGCAGCGGGTAAACAGATTGTAACGTCTGCAGCAGGTAAACAGACTGTAACGTCTGCAGCAGGTAAACAGACTGTAACGTCTGCAGGTAAACAGACTGTAGCGTCTGCAGCAGGTAAACAGACTGTAACGTCTGCAGCAGTTAAACAGACTGTAACGTCTGCAGGTAAACAGACTGTAATGTCTGCAGGTAAACAGACTGTAATGTCTGCAAAAGGTAAACAGACTGTAAAGTCTGCAGCGGGTAATCAGAGTAACGTCTGCAGCGGGTAAACAGACTGTAACGTCTGCAGTGGGTAAAAAGACTGTAACGTCTGCAGCAGATAAACAGACTGTAACGTCTGCAGCAGTTAAACAGACTGTAACGTCTGCAGGTAAACAGACTGTAATGTCTGTAGGTAAACAGACTGTAATGTCTGCAACAGGTAAACAGACTGTAAAGTCTTCAGCGGGTAATCAGAGTAACGTCTGCAGCGGGTAAACAGACTGTAACGTCTGCAGGTAAACAGACTGTAACGTCTGCAGCAGTTAAACAGGCTTTAACGTCTGCAGCAGGTAAACAGACTGTAACGTCTGCAGGAGGTAAACAGACTGTAACGTCTGCAGGTAAACAGACTGTAACGCCTGAAGGTAAACAGACTGTAACGTCTGCAGCAGGTAAACAGACTGTAACTGTTCAGCAGGTAAACAGACTGTAACGTCTGCAGGTAAACAGACTGTAACGTCTACAGGTAAACAGACTGTAACGTCTGCAGCAGGTAAACAGACTGTAACTGTTTAGCGGGTAAACAGACAGTAACGTCCGCAGCAGGTAAACAGACTGTAACGTCTGCAGGTAAACAGACTGTAACGTCTGCAGCAGGTAAACAGACTGTAACGTCTACAGGTAAACAGACTGTAACGTCTGCAGCAGGTAAACAGACTGTAACGTCTGCAGCAGGTAAACAGACTGTAACGTCTGCAGGTAAACAGACTGTAACGTCTGCAGCGGGTAAACAGACTGTAACGTCTGCAGCAGGTAAACAGGCTTCAACGTCTGCAGCAGGTAAACAGACTGTAACGTCTGCAGTTAAACAGACTGTAACGTCTGCAGGTAAACAGACTGTAACGTCTGCAGCAGGTAAACAGACTGTAACGTCTGCAGCGGTTAAACAGACTGTAACGCCTGCAGGTAAACAGACTGTAACGTCTGCAGCAGGTAAACAGGCTGTAAAGCCTGCAGCAGGTAAACAGACTGTAATGTCTGCAGGTAAACAGACTGTAATGTCTGCAACAGGTAAACAGACTGTAACGTCTGCAGGTAAACAGACTGTAACGTCTACAGGTAAACAGACTGTAACGTCTGCAGCAGGTAAACAGACTGTAACTGTTTAGCGGGTAATCAGACTGTAACGTCCGCAGCAGTTAAACAGACTGTAACTGTTCAGCGGGTAAACAGACTGTAACGTCTGCAGCAGGTAAACAGGCTTTAACGTCTGCAGCAGGTAAACAGACTGTAACGTCTGCAGTTAAACAGACTGTAACGTCTGCAGGTAAACAGACTGTAAAGTCTGCAGGTAAACAGACTATTATGTCTGCAGCAGGTAAACAGACTGTAACGTCTGCAGCAGATAAACAGACTGTAACGTCTGCAGGTAAACAGACTGTAACGTCTGCAGCAGGTAAACAGACTGTAACGTCTGCAGTGGTTAAACAGACTGTAACGCCTGCAGGTAAACAGACTGTAACGTCTGCAACAGGTATACAGACTGTAAAGTCTGCAGCGGGTAAACAGACTGTAACGTCTGCAGCAGGTAAACAGACTGTAACGTTTGCAAGTAAACAAACTGTAACGTCTGCAGTGGGTAAACAGGCTGTAACGTGTGCAGCAGGTAAACAGACTGTAACGTCTGCAGCAGGTAAACAGACTGTAACGTCTGCAGTGGGTAATCAGAGTAACGTCTGCAGCGGGTAAACAGACTGTAACTGTTAAGCAGGTAAACAGACTGTAACGTCTGCAGCAGGTAAACAGACTGTAACGTCTGCAGCGGGTAAACAGACTGTAACGTCTGCAGCGGGTAAACAGACTGTAACGTCTGCAGCGGGTAAACAGACTGTAGCGTCTGCAGCAGGTAAACAGACTGTAACGTCTGCAGCAGTTAAACAGACTGTAATGTCTGCAGGTAAACAGACTGTAATGTCTGCAGCAGTTAAACAGACTGTAATGTCTGCAGGTAAACAGACTGTAATGTCTGCAGGTAAACAGACTGTAATGTCTGCAACAGGTAAACAGACTGTAAAGTCTGCAGCGGATAATCAGAGTAACGTCTGCAGCGGGTAAACAGACTGTAACGTCTGCAGGTAAATAGACTGTAACGTCTGCAGCAGTTAAACAGGCTTTAACGTCTGCAGCAGTTAAACAGACTGTAACGTCTGCAGGTAAACAGACTGTAAAGTCTGCAGGTAAACAGACTGTAACGTCTGCAGCAGGTAAAAAGACTGTAACGTCTACAGCAGGTAAACAGACTGTAAACTCTGCAGGTAAACAGACTGTAACGTCTGCAGCAGGTAAACAGACTGTAACGTCTGCAGGTAAACAGACTGCAATGTCTGCAGCAGGTAAACAGACTGTAACGTCTGCAGCAGGTAAACAGGCTGTAACGCCTGCAGCAGGTAAACAGACTGTAACGTCTGCAGTTAAACAGACTGTAACGTCTGAAGGTAAACAGACTGAAAAGCCTGCAGCAGGTAAACAGACTGTAACGTCTGCAGCGGGTAAACAGGCTGTAATGTCTGCAGCGGGTAAACAGGCTGTAACGTCTGCAGCGGGTAAACAGACTGTAACTGTTCAGCAGGTAAACAGATTGTAACGTCTGCAGCGGGTAAACAGACTGTAACGTCTGCAGCGGGTAAACAGGCTGTAACGTCTGCAGCAGGTAAACAGACTGTAACTGTTCAGCAGGTAAACAGATTGTAACGTCTGCAGCGGGTAAACAGACTGTAACGTCTGCAGCAGGTAAACAGGCTGTAACGTCTGCAGAGGGTAAACAGACTGTAACGTCTGCAGTAGGTAAACAGACTGTAACGTCTGCAGCAGGTAAACAGACTGTAACGCCTGCAGGTAAACAGACTGTAACGTCTGCAGCAGGTAAACAGACTGTAACTGTTCAGCAGGTAAACAGACTGTAACGTCTGCAGGTAAACAGACTGTAACGTCTACAGGTAAACAGACTGTAACGTCTGCAGCAGGTAAACAGACTGTAACTGTTAAGCGGGTAAACAGACTGTAACGTCTGCAGCGGGTAAACAGACTGTAACGTCTGCAGTTAAACAGACTGTAACGTCTGCAGCAGGTAAACAGACTGTAACGTCTACAGGTAAACAGACTGTAACGTCTGCAGCAGGTAAACAGACTGTAACGTCTGCAGCAGGTAAACAGACTGTAACGTCTACAGGTAAACAGACTGTAACGTCTGCAGCAGGTAAACAGACTGTAACGTCTGCAGCAGGTAAACAGACTGTAACGTCTACAGGTAAACAGACTGTAACGTCTGCAGCAGGTAAACAGACTGTAACGTCTGCAGCAGGTAAACAGACTGTAACGTCTGCAGGTAAACAGACTGTAACGTCTGCAGCGGGTAAACAGACTGTAACGTCTGCAGGTAAACAGACTGTAACGTCTGCAGCTGGTAAACAGACAGTAACGTCTGCAGCGGGTAAACAGACTGTATAGTCTGCAGCGGGTAAACAGACTGTAACGTCTGCAGGTAAACAGACTGTAATGTCTGCAGGTAAAGAGACTGTAATGTCTGCAACAGGTAAACAGACTGTAAAGTCTGCAGCGGGTAATCAGAGTAACGTCTGCAGCGGGTAAACAGACTGTAACGTCTGCAGGTAAACAGACTGTAACGTCTGCAGCAGGTAAACAGACTGTAACTGTTTAGCGGGTAATCAGACTGTAACGTCCGCAGCAGGTAAACAGACTGTAACGTCTGCAGGTAAACAGACTGTAACGTCTGCAGCAGGTAAACAGACTGTAACGTCTACAGGTAAACAGACTGTAACGTCTGCAGCAGGTAAACAGACTGTAACGTCTGCAGCAGGTAAACAGACTGTAAAATCTGCAGGTAAACAGACTGTAACGTCTGCAGCAGTTAAACAGACTGTAACTGTTCAGCGGGTAAACAGACTGTAACGTCTGCAGCAGGTAAACAGGCTTTAACGTCTGCAGCAGGTAAACAGACTGTAACGTCTGCAGTTAAACAGACTGTAACGTCTGCAGGTAAACAGACTGTAAAGTCTGCAGGTAAACAGACTATTATGTCTGCAGCAGGTAAACAGACTGTAACGTCTGCAGCAGATAAACAGACTGTAACGTCTGCAGGTAAACAGACTGTAACGTCTGCAGCAGGTAAACAGACTGTAACGTCTGCAGTGGTTAAACAGACTGTAACGCCTGCAGGTAAACAGACTGTAACGTCTGCAACAGGTATACAGACTGTAAAGTCTGCAGCGGGTAAACAGACAGTAACGTCTGCAGGTAAACAGACTGTAACGTCTGCAGCAGGTAAACAGACTGTAATGTCTGCAGCAGGTAAACAGGCTGTAACGTCTGCAGCAGGTAAACAGACTGTAACGTCTGCAGCAGGTAAACAGACTGTAAACTCTGCAGGTAAACAGACTGTAACGTCTGCAGCAGGTAAACAGACTGTAATGTCTGCAGGTAAACAGACTGTAATGTCTGCAACAGGTAAACAGACTGTAAAGTCTTCAGCGGGTAATCAGAGTAACGTCTGCAGCGGGTAAACAGACTGTAACGTCTGCAGGTAAACAGACTGTAACGTCTGCAGCAGTTAAACAGGCTTTAACGTCTGCAGCAGGTAAACAGACTGTAACGTCTGCAGCAGGTAAACAGACTGTAACGTCTGCAGGTAAACAGACTGTAACGCCTGAAGGTAAACAGACTGTAACGTCTGCAGCAGGTAAACAGACTGTAACTGTTCAGCAGGTAAACAGACTGTAACGTCTGCAGGTAAACAGACTGTAACGTCTACAGGTAAACAGACTGTAACGTCTGCAGCAGGTAAACAGACTGTAACTGTTTAGCGGGTAAACAGACTGTAACGTCCGCAGCAGGTAAACAGACTGTAAAGTCTGCAGGTAAACAGACTGTAACGTCTGCAGCAGGTAAACAGACTGTAACGTCTACAGGTAAACAGACTGTAACGTCTGCAGCAGGTAAACAGACTGTAACGTCTGCAGCAGGTAAACAGACTGTAACGTCTGCAGGTAAACAGACTGTAACGTCTGCAGCGGGTAAACAGACTGTAACGTCTGCAGCAGGTAAACAGGCTTCAACGTCTGCAGCAGGTAAACAGACTGTAACGTCTGCAGTTAAACAGACTGTAACGTCTGCAGGTAAACAGACTGTAACGTCTGCAGCAGGTAAACAGACTGTAACGTCTGCAGCGGTTAAACAGACTGTAACGCCTGCAGGTAAACAGACTGTAACGTCTGCAGCAGGTAAACAGGCTGTAAAGCCTGCAGCAGGTAAACAGACTGTAATGTCTGCAGGTAAACAGACTGTAATGTCTGCAACAGGTAAACAGACTGTAACGTCTGCAGGTAAACAGACTGTAACGTCTACAGGTAAACAGACTGTAACGTCTGCAGCAGGTAAACAGACTGTAACTGTTTAGCGGGTAATCAGACTGTAACGTCCGCAGCAGGTAAACAGACTGTAACGTCTGCAGGTAAACAGACTGTAACGTCTGCAGCAGGTAAACAGACTGTAACGTCTACAGGTAAACAGACTGTAACGTCTGCAGCAGGTAAACAGACTGTAACGTCTGCAGCAGGTAAACAGACTGTAAAATCTGCAGGTAAACAGACTGTAACGTCTGCAGCAGTTAAACAGACTGTAACTGTTCAGCGGGTAAACAGACTGTAACGTCTGCAGCAGGTAAACAGGCTTTAACGTCTGCAGCAGGTAAACAGACTGTAACGTCTGCAGTTAAACAGACTGTAACGTCTGCAGGTAAACAGACTGTAAAGTCTGCAGGTAAACAGACTATTATGTCTGCAGCAGGTAAACAGACTGTAACGTCTGCAGCAGGTAAACAGACTGTAACGTCTGCAGGTAAACAGACTGTAACGTCTGCAGCAGGTAAACAGACTGTAACGTCTGCAGTGGTTAAACAGACTGTAACGCCTGCAGGTAAACAGACTGTAACGTCTGCAACAGGTATACAGACTGTAAAGTCTGCAGCGGGTAAACAGACAGTAACGTCTGCAGGTAAACAGACTGTAACGTCTGCAGCAGGTAAACAGACTGTAATGTCTGCAGCAGGTAAACAGGCTGTAACGTCTGCAGCAGGTAAACAGACTGTATCGTCTGCAGCAGGTAAACAGACTGTAAACTCTGCAGGTAAACAGACTGTAACGTCTGCAGCAGGTAAACAGACTGTAACGCCTGCAGGTAAACAGACTGTAACGTCTGCAACAGTTAAACAGAATGTATCTGTTCAGCACTTAAACAGACTGTAACTACTGCAGCAGGTAAACAGATTGTAACATCTGCAGGTAAACAGACTGTAACGTCTGCAGGTAAACAGACTGTAATGTCTGCAAGTAAACAGACTGTAATGTCTGCAGCAGTTAAACAGACTGTAACGTCTGCAGGTAAACAGACTGTAATGTCTGCAGGTAAACAGACTGTAACGTCTGCAGCAGTTAAACAGGCTTTAACGTCTGCAGCAGTTAAACAGGCTTTAACGTCTGCAGCAGTTAAACAGACTGTAACGTCTGCAGGTAAACAGACTGTAAAGTCTGCAGGTAAACAGACTGTAACGTCTGCAGCAGGTAAACAGACTGTAACGTCTGCAGCAGGTAAACAGACTGTAAACTCTGCAGGTAAACGGACTCTAACGTCTGCAGCAGGTAAACAGACTGTAACGTCTGCAGGTAAACAGACTGTAACGTCTGCAGCAGGTAAACAGACTGTAACGTCTGCAGCAGGTAAACAGGCTGTAACGCCTGCAGCAGGTAAACAGACTGTAACGTCTGCAGTTAAACAGACTGTAACGTCTGCAGGTAAACAGACTGAAACGCCTGCAGCAGGTAAACAGACTGTAACGTCTGCAGCGGTTAAACAGGCTGTAATGTCTGCAGCGGGTAAACAGACTGTAACGTCTGCAGCAGTCAAACAGGCTGTAACGTCTGCAGCAGGTACACAGACTATAACGCCTGCAGGTAAACAGACTGTAACGTCTGCAGCAGGTAAACAGACTGTAACGTCTACAGGTAAACAGACTGTAACGTCTGCAGCGGGTAAACAGACTGTAACGTCTGCAGCGGATAAACAGACTGTAGCGTCTGCAGCAGGTAAACAGACTGTAACGTCTGCAGCGGGTAAACAGACAGCAACGTCTGCAGCGGGTAAACAGACTGTAACGTCTGCAGCGGGTAAACAGACTGTAATGTCTGCAGGTAAACAGACTGTAACGTCTGCAGCAGGTAAACAGGCTGTAACGTCTGCAGCGGGTAAACAGACAGTAACGTCTGCAGCGGGTAAAAAGACTGTAACGTCTGCAGGTAAACAGACTGTAACTGTTCAGCAGGTAAACAGATTGTAACGTCTGCAGCGGGTAAACAGACTGTAACGTCTGCAGCGGGTAAACAGGCTGTAACGTCTGCAGAGGGTAAACAGACTGTAACGTCTGCAGTAGGTAAACAGACTGTAACGTCTGCAGCAGGTAAACAGACTGTAACGCCTGCAGGTAAACAGACTGTAACGTCTGCAGCAGGTAAACCAGACTGTAACTGTTCAGCAGGTAAACAGACTGTAACGTCTGCAGGTAAACAGACTGTAACGTCTGCAGCAGGTAAAGAGACTGTAACGTCTGCAGGTAAACAGACTTTAACGTCTGCAGGTAAACAGACTGTAACGTCTGCAGCAGGTAAACAGACTGTAACGTCTGCAGCAGGTAAACAGGCTGTAACGCCTGCAGTTAAACAGACTGTAACGTCTGCAGGTAAACAGACTGTAACGTCTGCAGCGGGTAAACAGACTGTAACGTCTGCAGCGGGTAAACAGACTGTAACGTCTGCAGCGGGTAAACAGACTGTAACGTCTGCAGCAGGTAAACAGACTGTAACGTCTGCAGGTAAACAGACTGTAGCGTCTGCAGCAGGTAAACAGACTGTAATGTCTGCAGCAAATAAACAGACAGTAACGTCTGCAGCGGGTAAACACACTGTAACGTCTGCAGGTAAACAGACTGTAACGTCTGAAGTGGGTAAACAGACTGTAACGTCTGCAGCAGGTAAACAGACTGTAACGTCTGCAGCAGTTAAACAGACTGTAACGTCTGCAGGTAAACAGACTGTAATGTCTGCAGGTAAACAGACTGTAATGTCTGCAAAAGGTAAACAGACTGTAAAGTCTGCAGCGGGTAATCAGAGTAAAGTCTGCAGCGGGTAAACAGACTGTAACGTCTGCAGTGGGTAAAAAGACTGTAACGTCTGCAGCAGGTAAACAGACTGTAACGTCTGCAGCAGTTAAACAGACTGTAACGTCTGCAGGTAAACAGACTGTAATGTCTGCAGGTAAACAGACTGTAATGTCTGCAACAGGTAAACAGACTGTAAAGTCTTCAGCGGGTAATCAGAGTAACGTCTGCAGCGGGTAAACAGACTGTAACGTCTGCAGGTAAACAGACTGTAACGTCTGCAGCAGTTAAACAGGCTTTAACGTCTGCAGCAGGTAAACAGACTGTAACGTCTGCAGCAGGTAAACAGACTGTAACGTCTGCAGGTAAACAGACTGTAACGCCTGAAGGTAAACAGACTGTAACGTCTGCAGCAGGTAAACAGACTGTAACTGTTCAGAAGGTAAACAGACTGTAACGTCTGAAGGTAAAGAGACTGTAACGTCTACAGGTAAACAGACTGTAACGTCTGCAGTGGGTATACAGACTGTAACGTCTGCAGGTAAACAGACTGTAACGTCTGCAGCAGGTAAACAGACTGTAACGTCTGCAGCAGGTAAAGAGACTGTAACGTCTGCAGGTAAACAGACTGTAACGTCTGCAGCAGGTAAACAGACTGTAACGTCTACAGGTAAACAGACTGTAACGTCTGCAGCAGGTAAACAGACTGTAACGTCTGCAGCAGGTAAACAGACTGTAACGTCTGCAGGTAAACAGACTGTAACGTCTGCAGCGGGTAAACAGACTGTAACGTCTGCAGGTAAACAGACTGTAACGTCTGCAGCAGGTAAACAGGCTTCAACGTCTGCAGCAGGTAAACAGACTGTAACGTCTGCAGTTAAACAGACTGTAACGTCTGCAGGTAAACAGACTGTAACGTCTGCAGCGGTTAAACAGACTGTAACGCCTGCAGGTAAACAGACTGTATCGTCTGCAGCAGGTAAACAGACTGTAACGTCTGCAGTTAAACAGACTGTAATGTCTGCAAGTAAACAGACTGTAATGTCTGCAGCAGTTAAACAGACTTTAACGTCTGCAGGTAAACAGACTGTAATGTCTGCAGGTAAACAGACTGTAATGTCTGCAACAGGTAAACAGACTGTAAAGTCTGCAGCGGGTAATCAGAGTAACGTCTGCAGCGGGTAAACAGACTGTAACGTCTGCAGGTAAACAGACTGTAACGTCTGCAGCAGTTAAACAGGCTTTAACGTCTGCAGCAGTTAAACAGGCTTTAACGTCTGCAGCAGTTAAACAGACTGTAACGTCTGCAGGTAAACAGACTGTAAAGTCTGCAGGTAAACAGACTGTAACGTCTGCAGCAGGTAAACAGACTGTAACGTCTGCAGCAGGTAAACAGACTGTAAACTCTGCAGGTAAACGGACTGTAACGTCTGCAGCAGGTAAACAGACTGTAACGTCTGCAGGTAAACAGACTGTAACGTCTGCAGCAGGTAAACAGACTGTAACGTCTGCAGCAGGTAAACAGGCTGTAACGCCTGCAGCAGGTAAACAGACTGTAACGTCTGCAGTTAAACAGACTGTAACGTCTGCAGGTAAACAGACTGAAACGCTTGCAGCAGGTAAACAGACTGTAACGTCTGCAGCGGGTAAACAGGCTGTAATGTCTGCAGCGGGTAAACAGACTGTAACGTCTGCAGCAGTCAAACAGGCTGTAACGTCTGCAGCAGGTACACAGACTATAACGCCTGCAGGTAAACAGACTGTAACGTCTGCAGCAGGTAAACAGACTGTAACTGTTCAGCAGGTAAACAGACTGTAACGTCTGCAGGTAAAAAGACTGTAACATCTACAGGTAAACAGACTGTAACGTCTGCAGCGGGTAAACAGATTATAACGTCTGCAGCAGGTAAACAGACTATAACGTCTACAGGTAAACAGACTGTAACGTCTGCAGCGGGTAAACAGACTGTAACGTCTGCAGCGGATAAACAGACTGTAGCGTCTGCAGCAGGTAAACAGACTGTAACGTCTGCAGCGGGTAAACAGACAGCAACGTCTGCAGCGGGTAAACAGACTGTAACGTCTGCAGCGGGTAAACAGACTGTAATGTCTGCAGGTAAACAGACTGTAACGTCTGCAGCAGGTAAACAGGCTGTAACGTCTGCAGCGGGTAAACAGACAGTAACGTCTGCAGCGGGTAAACAGACTGTAACGTCTGCAGGTAAACAGACTGTAACTGTTCAGCAGGTAAACAGATTGTAACGTCTGCAGCGGGTAAACAGACTGTAACGTCTGCAGCGGGTAAACAGGCTGTAACGTCTGCAGAGGGTAAACAGACAGTAACGTCTGCAGTAGGTAAACAGACTGTAACGTCTGCAGCAGGTAAACAGACTGTAACGCCTGCAGGTAAACAGACTGTAACGTCTGCAGCAGGTAAACCAGACTGTAACTGTTCAGCAGGTAAACAGACTGTAACGTCTGCAGGTAAACAGACTGTAACGTCTGCAGCAGGTAAAGAGACTGTAACGTCTGCAGGTAAACAGACTGTAACGTCTGCAGCAGGTAAACAGACTGTAACGTCTGCAGCAGTTAAACAGACTGTAACGTCTGCAGGTAAACAGACTGTAACGTCTGCAGCGGGTAAACAGACTGTAACGTCTGCAGCGGGTAAACAGACTGTAACGTCTGCAGCGGGTAAACAGACTGTAACGTCTGCAGCAGGTAAACAGACTGTAACGTCTGCAGGTAAACAGACTGTAGCGTCTGCAGCAGGTAAACAGACTGTAATGTCTGCAGCAAATAAACAGACAGTAACGTCTGCAGCGGGTAAACACACTGTAACGTCTGCAGGTAAACAGACTGTAACGTCTGCAGTGGGTAAACAGACTGTAACGTCTGCAGCAGGTAAACAGACTGTAACGTCTGCAGCAGTTAAACAGACTGTAACGTCTGCAGGTAAACAGACTGTAATGTCTGCAGGTAAACAGACTGTAATGTCTGCAAAAGGTAAACAGACTGTAAAGTCTGCAGCGGGTAATCAGAGTAACGTCTGCAGCGGGTAAACAGACTGTAACGTCTGCAGTGGGTAAAAAGACTGTAACGTCTGCAGCAGGTAAATAGACTGTAACGTCTGCAGCAGTTAAACAGACTGTAACGTCTGCAGGTAAACAGACTGTAATGTCTGCAGGTAAACAGACTGTAATGTCTGCAACAGGTAAACAGACTGTAAAGTCTTCAGCGGGTAATCAGAGTAACGTCTGCAGCGGGTAAACAGACTGTAACGTCTGCAGGTAAACAGACTGTAACGTCTGCAGCAGTTAAACAGGCTTTAACGTCTGCAGCAGGTAAACAGACTGTAACGTCTGCAGCAGGTAAACAGACTGTAACGTCTGCAGGTAAACAGACTGTAACGCCTGAAGGTAAACAGACTGTAACGTCTGCAGCAGGTAAACGGACTGTAACTGTTCAGCAGGTAAACAGACTGTAACGTCTGAAGGTAAACAGACTGTAACGTCTACAGGTAAACAGACTGTAACGTCTGCAGTGGGTAAACAGACTGTAACGTCTGCAGGTAAACAGACTGTAACGTCTGCAGCAGGTAAACAGACTGTAACGTCTACAGGTAAACAGACTGTAACGTCTGCAGCAGGTAAACAGACTGTAACGTCTGCAGGTAAACAGACTGTAACGTCTGCAGCAGGTAAACAGTCTGTAACGTCTACAGGTAAACAGACTGTAACGTCTGCAGCAGGTAAACAGACTGTAACGTCTGCAGCAGGTAAACAGACTGTAACGTCTGCAGGTAAACAGACTGTAACGTCTGCAGCGGGTAAACAGACTGTAACGTCTGCAAAAGGTAAACAGACTGTAAAGTCTGCAGCGGGTAATCAGAGTAACGTCTGCAGCGGGTAAACAGACTGTAACGTCTGCAGTGGGTAAAAAGACTGTAACGTCTGCAGGTAAACAGACTGTAACGTCTGCAGCAGGTAAACAGTCTGTAACGTCTACAGGTAAACAGACTGTAACGTCTGCAGCAGGTAAACAGACTGTAACGTCTGCAGCAGGTAAACAGACTGTAACGTCTGCAGGTAAACAGACTGTAACGTCTGCAGCGGGTAAACAGACTGTAACGTCTGCAGGTAAACAGACTGTAACGTCTGCAGCAGGTAAACAGGCTTCAACGTCTGCAGCAGGTAAACAGACTGTAACGTCTGCAGTTAAACAGACTGTAACGTCTGCAGGTAAACAGACTGTAACGTCTGCAGCGGTTAAACAGATTGTAACGCCTGCAGGTAAACAGACTGTATCGTCTGCAGCAGGTAAACAGACTGTAACTGTTCAGCGGGTAAACAGACTGTAACGTCTGCAGCAGGTAAACAGGCTTTAACGTCTGCAGCAGGTAAACAGACTGTAACGTCTGCAGTTAAACAGACTGTAACGTCTGCAGGTAAACAGACTGTAAAGTCTGCAGGTAAACAGACTATAACGTCTGCAGCAGGTAAACAGACTGTAACGTCTGCAGCAAGTAAACAGACTGTAACGTCTGCAGGTAAACAGACTGTAACGTCTGCAGCAGGTATACAGGCTGTAACGTCTGCAGCAGGTAAACAGACTGTAACGTCTGCAGCAGGTAAACAGGCTGTAAAGCCTGCAGCAGGTAAACAGACTGTAATGTCTGCAGGTAAACAGACTGTAATGTCTGCAACAGGTATACAGACTGTAAAGTCTGCAGCGGGTAAACAGACTGTAACGTCTGCAGCAGGTAAACAGGCTGTAACGTCTGCAGCAGGTAAACAGACTGTAATGTCTGCAGGTAAACAGACTGTAATGTCTGCAACAGGTAAACAGACTGTAAAGTCTGCAGCAGGTAAACAGACTGTAACGCCTGCAGATAAACAGACTGTAACGTCTGCAACAGGGAAACAGAATGTAACTGTTCAGCACTTAAACAGACTTAACTACTGCAGCAGGTAAACAGATTGTAACGTCTGCAGGTAAACAGACTGTAACGTCTGCAGGTAAACAGACTGTAACGTCTGCAGGTAAACAGACTGAAACGCTTGCAGCAGGTAAACAGACTGTAACGTCTGCAGCGGGTAAACAGGCTGTAATGTCTGCAGCGGGTAAACAGACTGTAACGTCTGCAGCAGTCAAACAGGCTGTAACGTCTGCAGCAGGTACACAGACTATAACGCCTGCAGGTAAACAGACTGTAACGTCT
Source organism: Labrus mixtus (assembly GCF_963584025.1). Lineage (NCBI taxonomy): Eukaryota > Metazoa > Chordata > Actinopteri > Labriformes > Labridae > Labrus > Labrus mixtus. The sequence goes on along the minus strand of NW_026870068.1, from coordinate 148,017 downwards.
GCAGCAGGTAAACAGACTGTAACTGTTCAGCAGGTAAACAGACTGTAACGTCTGCAGGTAAAAAGACTGTAACGTCTACAGGTAAACAGACTGTAACGTCTGCAGCGGGTAAACAGATTGTAACGTCTGCAGCAGGTAAACAGACTGTAACGTCTACAGGTAAACAGACTGTAACGTCTGCAGCGGGTAAACAGACTGTAACGTCTGCAGCGGATAAACAGACTGTAGCGTCTGCAGCAGGTAAACAGACTGTAACGTCTGCAGCGGGTAAACAGACAGCAACGTCTGCAGCGGGTAAACAGACTGTAACGTCTGCAGCGGGTAAACAGACTGTAATGTCTGCAGGTAAACAGACTGTAACGTCTGCAGCAGGTAAACAGGCTGTAACGTCTGCAGCGGGTAAACAGACAGTAACGTCTGCAGCGGGTAAACAGACTGTAACGTCTGCAGGTAAACAGACTGTAACTGTTCAGCAGGTAAACAGATTGTAACGTCTGCAGCGGGTAAACAGACTGTAACGTCTGCAGCGGGTAAACAGGCTGTAACGTCTGCAGAGGGTAAACAGACTGTAACGTCTGCAGTAGGTAAACAGACTGTAACGTCTGCAGCAGGTAAACAGACTGTAACGCCTGCAGGTAAACAGACTGTAACGTCTGCAGCAGGTAAACCAGACTGTAACTGTTCAGCAGGTAAACAGACTGTAACGTCTGCAGGTAAAGAGACTGTAACGTCTGCAGCAGGTAAAGAGACTGTAACGTCTGCAGGTAAACAGACTGTAACGTCTGCAGCAGGTAAACAGACTGTAACGTCTGCAGCAGTTAAACAGACTGTAACGTCTGCAGGTAAACAGACTGTAACGTCTGCAGCGGGTAAACAGACTGTAACGTCTGCAGCGGGTAAACAGACTGTAACGTCTGCAGCGGGTAAACAGACTGTAACGTCTGCAGCAGGTAAACAGACTGTAACGTCTGCAGGTAAACAGACTGTAGCGTCTGCAGCAGGTAAACAGACTGTAATGTCTGCAGCAAATAAACAGACAGTAACGTCTGCAGCGGGTAAACACACTGTAACGTCTGCAGGTAAACAGACTGTAACGTCTGCAGTGGGTAAACAGACTGTAACGTCTGCAGCAGGTAAACAGACTGTATCGTCTGCAGCAGTTAAACAGACTGTAACGTCTGCAGGTAAACAGACTGTAATGTCTGCAGGTAAACAGACTGTAATGTCTGCAAAAGGTAAACAGACTGTAAAGTCTGCAGCGGGTAATCAGAGTAACGTCTGCAGCGGGTAAACAGACTGTAACGTCTGCAGTGGGTAAAAAGACTGTAACGTCTGCAGCAGGTAAACAGACTGTAACGTCTGCAGCAGTTAAACAGACTGTAACGTCTGCAGGTAAACAGACTGTAATGTCTGCAGGTAAACAGACTGTAATGTCTGCAACAGGTAAACAGACTGTAAAGTCTTCAGCGGGTAATCAGAGTAACGTCTGCAGCGGGTAAACAGACTGTAACGTCTGCAGGTAAACAGACTGTAACGTCTGCAGCAGTTAAACAGGCTTTAACGTCTGCAGCAGGTAAACAGACTGTAACGTCTGCAGCAGGTAAACAGACTGTAACGTCTGCAGGTAAACAGACTGTAACGCCTGAAGGTAAACAGACTGTAACGTCTGCAGCAGGTAAACGGACTGTAACTGTTCAGCAGGTAAACAGACTGTAACGTCTGAAGGTAAACAGACTGTAACGTCTACAGGTAAACAGACTGTAACGTCTGCAGTGGGTAAACAGACTGTAACGTCTGCAGGTAAACAGACTGTAACGTCTGCAGCAGGTAAACAGACTGTAACGTCTACAGGTAAACAGACTGTAACGTCTGCAGCAGGTAAACAGACTGTAACGTCTGCAGGTAAACAGACTGTAACGTCTGCAGCAGGTAAACAGACTGTAACGTCTACAGGTAAACAGACTGTAACGTCTGCAGCAGGTAAACAGACTGTAACGTCTGCAGGTAAACAGACTGTAACGTCTGCAGCAGGTAAACAGACTGTAACGTCTACAGGTAAACAGACTGTAACGTCTGCAGCAGGTAAACAGACTGTAACGTCTGCAGCAGGTAAACAGACTGTAACGTCTGCAGGTAAACAGACTGTAACGTCTGCAGCGGGTAAACAGACTGTGACGTCTGCAGGTAAACAGACTGTAACGTCTGCAGCAGGTAAACAGGCTTCAACGTCTGCAGCAGGTAAACAGACTGTAACGTCTGCAGTTAAACAGACTGTAACGTCTGCAGGTAAACAGACTGTAACGTCTGCAGCGGTTAAACAGATTGTAACGCCTGCAGGTAAACAGACTGTATCGTCTGCAGCAGGTAAACAGACTGTAACTGTTCAGCGGGTAAACAGACTGTAACGTCTGCAGCAGGTAAACAGGCTTTAACGTCTGCAGCAGGTAAACAGACTGTAACGTCTGCAGTTAAACAGACTGTAACGTCTGCAGGTAAACAGACTGTAAAGTCTGCAGGTAAACAGACTATAACGTCTGCAGCAGGTAAACAGACTGTAACGTCTGCAGCAGGTAAACAGACTGTAACGTCTGCAGGTAAACAGACTGTAACGTCTGCAGCAGGTAAACAGGCTGTAACGTCTGCAGCAGGTAAACAGACTGTAACGTCTGCAGCAGGTAAACAGGCTGTAAAGCCTGCAGCAGGTAAACAGACTGTAATGTCTGCAGGTAAACAGACTGTAATGTCTGCAACAGGTATACAGACTGTAAAGTCTGCAGCGGGTAAACAGACTGTAACGTCTGCAGCAGGTAAACAGGCTGTAACGTCTGCAGCAGGTAAACAGACTGTAATGTCTGCAGGTAAACAGACTGTAATGTCTGCAACAGGTAAACAGACTGTAAAGTCTGCAGCAGGTAAACAGACTGTAACGCCTGCAGATAAACAGACTGTAACGTCTGCAACAGGTAAACAGAATGTAACTGTTCAGCACTTAAACAGACTTAACTACTGCAGCAGGTAAACAGATTGTAACGTCTGCAGGTAAACAGACTGTAACGTCTGCAGGTAAACAGACTGTAATGTCTGCAGCAGGTAAAGAGACTGTAATGTCTGCAGCAGGTAAACAGACTGTAACGTCTGCAGGTAAACAGACTGTAACGTCTGCAGCGGGTAAACAGACTGTAACGTCTGCAGCGGGTAAACAGACTGTAGCGTCTGCAGCAGGTAAACAGACTGTAACGTCTGCAGCAGTTAAACAGACTGTAACGTCTGCAGCAGGTAAACAGGCTGTAACGCCTGCAGCAGGTAAACAGACTGTAACGTCTGCAGTTAAACAGACTGTAATGTCTGCAGGTAAACAGACTGTAATGTCTGCAGCAGTTAAACAGACTGTAACGTCTGCAGGTAAACAGACTGTAATGTCTGCAGGTAAACAGACTGTAATGTCTGCAACAGGTAAACAGACTGTAAAGTCTGCAGCGGGTAATCAGAGTAACGTCTGCAGCGGGTAAACAGACTGTAACGTCTGCAGGTAAACAGACTGTAACGTCTGCAGCAGTTAAACAGGCTTTAACGTCTGCAGCAGTTAAACAGACTGTAACGTCTGCAGGTAAACAGAATGTAAAGTCTGCAGGTAAACAGACTGTAACGTCTGCAGCAGGTAAACAGACTGTAACGTCTGCAGCAGGTAAACAGACTGTAAACTCTGCAGGTAAACAGACTGTAACGTCTGCAGCAGGTAAACAGACTGTAACGTCTGCAGGTAAACAGACTGTAACGTCTGCAGCAGGTAAACAGACTGTAATGTCTGCAGCAGGTAAACAGGCTGTAACGTCTGCAGCAGGTAAACAGACTGTAACGTCTGCAGTTAAACAGACTGTAACGTCTGCAGCAGGTAAACAGACTGTAACTGTTCAGCGGGTAAACAGACTGTAACGTCTGCAGGTAAACAGACTGTAACGTCTGCAGCAGTTAAACAGACTGTAACGTCTGCAGCAGGTAAACAGGCTGTAACGCCTGCAGCAGGTAAACAGACTGTAACGTCTGCAGTTAAACAGACTGTAATGTCTGCAGGTAAACAGACTGTAATGTCTGCAGCAGTTAAACAGACTGTAACGTCTGCAGGTAAACAGACTGTATTGTCTGCAGGTAAACAGACTGTAATGTCTGCAACAGGTAAACAGACTGTAAAGTCTGCAGCGGGTAATCAGAGTAACGTCTGCAGCGGGTAAACAGACTGTAACGTCTGCAGGTAAACAGACTGTAAAGTCTGCAGGTAAACAGACTGTAACGTCTGCAGCAGGTAAACAGACTGTAACGTCTGCAGCAGGTAAACAGACTGTAAACTCTGCAGGTATACAGACTGTAACGTCTGCAGCAGGTAAACAGACTGTAACTGTTCAGCGGGTAAACAGACTGTAACGTCTGCAGCGGGTAAACAGACTGTAACGTCTGCAGTTAAACAGACTGTAACATCTGCAGCAGGTAAACAGACTGTAACGTCTACAGGTAAACAGACTGTAACGTCTGCAGTAGGTAAACAGACTGTAACGTCAGCAGCAGGTAAACAGACTGTAACGTCTGCAGTAGGTAAACAGACTGTAACGTCAGCAGCAGGTAAACAGACTATAACGTCTGCAGCAGGTAAACAGACTGTAACGTCTGCAGCAGGTAAACAGACTGTAACGTCTGCAGGTAAACAGACTGTAATGTCTGCAGCAGGTAAACAGACTGTAACGTCTGCAGCAGGTAAACAGACTGTAACGTCTGCAGCAGGTAAACAGACTGTAACGTCTGCAGGTAAACAGACTGTAACGTCTGCAGCAGGAAAACAGACTGTAATGTCTGCAGTAGGTAAACAGGCTTTAACGCCTGCAGCAGGTGAACAGACTGTAACGTCTGCAGTTAAACAGACTGTAACGTCTGCAGCAGGTAAACAGACTGTAACTGTTCAGCGGGTAAACAGACTGTAACGTCTGCAGCGGGTAAACAGACTGTAACGTCTGCAGTTAAACAGACTGTAACGTCTGCAGCAGGTAAACAGACTGTAACGTCTACAGCAGGTAAACAGACTGTAACGTCTGCAGCAGGTAAACAGACTGTAACGTCTACAGGTAAACAGACTGTGACGTCTGCAGCAGGTAAACAGACTGTAACGTCTGCAGCAGGTAAACAGACTGTAACGTCTGCAGGTAAACAGACTGTAACGTCTGCAGCGGGTAAACAGACTGTAACGTCTGCAGGTAAACAGACTGTAACGTCTGCAGCTGGTAAACAGACAGTAACGTCTGCAGCGGGTAAACAGACTGTAAAGTCTGCAGCGGGTAAACAGACTGTAACGTCTGCAGGTAAACAGACTGTAATGTCTGCAGGTAAACAGACTGTAATGTCTGCAACAGGTAAACAGACTGTAAAGTCTGCAGCGGGTAATCAGAGTAACGTCTGCAGCGGGTAAACAGACTGTAACGTCTGCAGGTAAACAGACTGTAACGTCTGCAGCAGTTAAACAGGCATTAACGTCTGCAGCAGGTAAACAGACTGTAACGTCTGCAGCAGGTAAAGAGACTGTAACGTCTGCAGGTAAACAGACTGTAACGTCTGCAGGTAAAGAGACTGTAACGTCTGCAGCAGGTAAACAGACTGTAACGACTGCAGCAGGTAAACAGGCTGTAACGCCTGCAGTTAAACAGACTGTAACGTCTGCAGGTAAACAGACTGTAACGTCTGCAGCGGGTAAACAGACTGTAACGTCTGCAGCGGGTAAACAGACTGTAACGTCTACAGCAGGTAAACAGACTGTAACGTCTGCAGCAGGTAAACAGACTGTAACGTCTGCAGGTAAACAGACTGTAGCGTCTGCAGCAGGTAAACAGACTGTAACGTCTGCAGCAAATAAACAGACAGTAACGTCTGCAGCGGGTAAACACACTGTAACGTCTGCAGCAGGTAAACAGACTGTAAACTCTGCAGGTAAACAGACTGTAACGTCTGCAGCAGGTAAACAGACTGTAACGTCTGCAGGTAAACGGACTGTAACGTCTGCAGCAGGTAAACAGACTGTAATGTCTGCAGCAGGTAAACAGGCTGTAACGTCTGCAGCAGGTACACAGACTGTAACGCCTGCAGGTAAACAGACTGTAACGTCTGCAGCAGGTAAACAGACTGTAACTGTTCAGCAGGTAAACAGACTGTAACGTCTGCAGGTAAACAGACTGTAACGTCTGCAGGTAAACAGACTGTAACGTCTGCAGCAGGGAAACAGACTGTAACGTCTGCAGCAGGTAAACAGGCTGTAACGCCTGCAGCGGGTAAACAGACTGTAACGTCTGCAGCGGGTAAACAGACTGTAACGTCTGCAGCGGGTAAACAGACTGTAACGTCTGCAGGTAAACAGACTGTAGCGTCTGCAGGTAAACAGACTGTAATGTCTGCAGGTAAACAGACTGTAATGTCTGCAACAGGTAAACAGACTGTAAAGTCTGCAGCAGGTAAACAGACTGTAACGCCTGCAGATAAACAGACTGTAACGTCTGCAACAGGTAAACAGAATGTAACTGTTCAGCACTTAAACAGACTTAACTACTGCAGCAGGTAAACAGATTGTAACGTCTGCAGGTAAACAGACTGTAACGTCTGCAGGTAAACAGACTGTAATGTCTGCAGCAGGTAAAGAGACTGTAATGTCTGCAGCAGGTAAACAGACTGTAACGTCTGCAGGTAAACAGACTGTAACGTCTGCAGCGGGTAAACAGACTGTAACGTCTGCAGCGGGTAAACAGACTGTAGCGTCTGCAGCAGGTAAACAGACTGTAACGTCTGCAGCAGTTAAACAGACTGTAACGTCTGCAGCAGGTAAACAGGCTGTAACGCCTGCAGCAGGTAAACAGACTGTAACGTCTGCAGTTAAACAGACTGTAATGTCTGCAGGTAAACAGACTGTAATGTCTGCAGCAGTTAAACAGACTGTAACGTCTGCAGGTAAACAGACTGTAATGTCTGCAGGTAAACAGACTGTAATGTCTGCAACAGGTAAACAGACTGTAAAGTCTGCAGCGGGTAATCAGAGTAACGTCTGCAGCGGGTAAACAGACTGTAACGTCTGCAGGTAAACAGACTGTAACGTCTGCAGCAGTTAAACAGGCTTTAACGTCTGCAGCAGTTAAACAGACTGTAACGTCTGCAGGTAAACAGAATGTAAAGTCTGCAGGTAAACAGACTGTAACGTCTGCAGCAGGTAAACAGACTGTAACGTCTGCAGCAGGTAAACAGACTGTAAACTCTGCAGGTAAACAGACTGTAACGTCTGCAGCAGGTAAACAGACTGTAACGTCTGCAGGTAAACAGACTGTAACGTCTGCAGCAGGTAAACAGACTGTAATGTCTGCAGCAGGTAAACAGGCTGTAACGTCTGCAGCAGGTAAACAGACTGTAACGTCTGCAGTTAAACAGACTGTAACGTCTGCAGCAGGTAAACAGACTGTAACTGTTCAGCGGGTAAACAGACTGTAACGTCTGCAGGTAAACAGACTGTAACGTCTGCAGCAGTTAAACAGACTGTAACGTCTGCAGCAGGTAAACAGGCTGTAACGCCTGCAGCAGGTAAACAGACTGTAACGTCTGCAGTTAAACAGACTGTAATGTCTGCAGGTAAACAGACTGTAATGTCTGCAGCAGTTAAACAGACTGTAACGTCTGCAGGTAAACAGACTGTATTGTCTGCAGGTAAACAGACTGTAATGTCTGCAACAGGTAAACAGACTGTAAAGTCTGCAGCGGGTAATCAGAGTAACGTCTGCAGCGGGTAAACAGACTGTAACGTCTGCAGGTAAACAGACTGTAAAGTCTGCAGGTAAACAGACTGTAACGTCTGCAGCAGGTAAACAGACTGTAACGTCTGCAGCAGGTAAACAGACTGTAAACTCTGCAGGTATACAGACTGTAACGTCTGCAGCAGGTAAACAGACTGTAACTGTTCAGCGGGTAAACAGACTGTAACGTCTGCAGCGGGTAAACAGACTGTAACGTCTGCAGTTAAACAGACTGTAACATCTGCAGCAGGTAAACAGACTGTAACGTCTACAGGTAAACAGACTGTAACGTCTGCAGTAGGTAAACAGACTGTAACGTCAGCAGCAGGTAAACAGACTGTAACGTCTGCAGTAGGTAAACAGACTGTAACGTCAGCAGCAGGTAAACAGACTATAACGTCTGCAGCAGGTAAACAGACTGTAACGTCTGCAGCAGGTAAACAGACTGTAACGTCTGCAGGTAAACAGACTGTAATGTCTGCAGCAGGTAAACAGACTGTAACGTCTGCAGCAGGTAAACAGACTGTAACGTCTGCAGCAGGTAAACAGACTGTAACGTCTGCAGGTAAACAGACTGTAACGTCTGCAGCAGGAAAACAGACTGTAATGTCTGCAGTAGGTAAACAGGCTTTAACGCCTGCAGCAGGTGAACAGACTGTAACGTCTGCAGTTAAACAGACTGTAACGTCTGCAGCAGGTAAACAGACTGTAACTGTTCAGCGGGTAAACAGACTGTAACGTCTGCAGCGGGTAAACAGACTGTAACGTCTGCAGTTAAACAGACTGTAACGTCTGCAGCAGGTAAACAGACTGTAACGTCTACAGCAGGTAAACAGACTGTAACGTCTGCAGCAGGTAAACAGACTGTAACGTCTACAGGTAAACAGACTGTGACGTCTGCAGCAGGTAAACAGACTGTAACGTCTGCAGCAGGTAAACAGACTGTAACGTCTGCAGGTAAACAGACTGTAACGTCTGCAGCGGGTAAACAGACTGTAACGTCTGCAGGTAAACAGACTGTAACGTCTGCAGCTGGTAAACAGACAGTAACGTCTGCAGCGGGTAAACAGACTGTAAAGTCTGCAGCGGGTAAACAGACTGTAACGTCTGCAGGTAAACAGACTGTAATGTCTGCAGGTAAACAGACTGTAATGTCTGCAACAGGTAAACAGACTGTAAAGTCTGCAGCGGGTAATCAGAGTAACGTCTGCAGCGGGTAAACAGACTGTAACGTCTGCAGGTAAACAGACTGTAACGTCTGCAGCAGTTAAACAGGCATTAACGTCTGCAGCAGGTAAACAGACTGTAACGTCTGCAGCAGGTAAAGAGACTGTAACGTCTGCAGGTAAACAGACTGTAACGTCTGCAGGTAAAGAGACTGTAACGTCTGCAGCAGGTAAACAGACTGTAACGACTGCAGCAGGTAAACAGGCTGTAACGCCTGCAGTTAAACAGACTGTAACGTCTGCAGGTAAACAGACTGTAACGTCTGCAGCGGGTAAACAGACTGTAACGTCTGCAGCGGGTAAACAGACTGTAACGTCTACAGCAGGTAAACAGACTGTAACGTCTGCAGCAGGTAAACAGACTGTAACGTCTGCAGGTAAACAGACTGTAGCGTCTGCAGCAGGTAAACAGACTGTAACGTCTGCAGCAAATAAACAGACAGTAACGTCTGCAGCGGGTAAACACACTGTAACGTCTGCAGCAGGTAAACAGACTGTAAACTCTGCAGGTAAACAGACTGTAACGTCTGCAGCAGGTAAACAGACTGTAACGTCTGCAGGTAAACGGACTGTAACGTCTGCAGCAGGTAAACAGACTGTAATGTCTGCAGCAGGTAAACAGGCTGTAACGTCTGCAGCAGGTACACAGACTGTAACGCCTGCAGGTAAACAGACTGTAACGTCTGCAGCAGGTAAACAGACTGTAACTGTTCAGCAGGTAAACAGACTGTAACGTCTGCAGGTAAACAGACTGTAACGTCTGCAGGTAAACAGACTGTAACGTCTGCAGCAGGGAAACAGACTGTAACGTCTGCAGCAGGTAAACAGGCTGTAACGCCTGCAGCGGGTAAACAGACTGTAACGTCTGCAGCGGGTAAACAGACTGTAACGTCTGCAGCGGGTAAACAGACTGTAACGTCTGCAGGTAAACAGACTGTAGCGTCTGCAGCAGGTAAACAGACTGTAACGTCTGCAGCAAATAAACAGACAGTAACGTCTGCAGCGGGTAAACAGAATGTAACTGTTCAGCACTTAAACAGACTGTAACTACTGCAGCAGGTAAACAGATTGTAACATCTGCAGGTAAACAGACTGTAACGTCTGCAGGTAAACAGACTGTAATGTCTGCAGCAGGTAAAGAGAATGTAACGTCTGCAGCAGGTAAACAGACTGTAACGTCTGCAGGTAAACAGACTGTAACGTCTGCAGCGGTTAAACAGACTGTAACGTCTGCAGCGGGTAAACAGACTGTAGCGTCTGCAGCAGGTAAACAGACTGTAACGTCTGCAGCAGTTAAACAGACTGTAACGTCTGCAGCAGGTAAACAGGCTGTAACGCCTGCAGCAGGTAAACAGACTGTAACGTCTGCAGTTAAACAGACTGTAATGTCTGCAAGTAAACAGACTGTAATGTCTGCAGCAGTTAAACAGACTGTAACGTCTGCAGGTAAACAGACTGTAATGTCTGCAGGTAAACAGACTGTAATGTCTGCAACAGGTAAACAGACTGTAAAGTCTGCAGCGGGTAATCAGAGTAACGTCTGCAGCGGGTAAACAGACTGTAACGTCTGCAGGTAAACAGACTGTAACGTCTGCAGCAGTTAAACAGGCTTTAACGTCTGCAGCAGTTAAACAGGCTTTAACGTCTGCAGCAGTTAAACAGACTGTAACGTCTGCAGGTAAACAGACTGTAAAGTCTGCAGGTAAACAGACTGTAACGTCTGCAGCAGGTAAACAGACTGTAACGTCTGCAGCAGGTAAACAGACTGTAAACTCTGCAGGTAAACGGACTCTAACGTCTGCAGCAGGTAAACAGACTGTAACGTCTGCAGGTAAACAGACTGTAACGTCTGCAGCAGGTAAACAGACTGTAACGTCTGCAGTTAAACAGACTGTAACGTCTGCAGGTAAACAGACTGAAACGCCTGCAGCAGGTAAACAGACTGTAACGTCTGCAGCGGTTAAACAGGCTGTAATGTCTGCAGCGGGTAAACAGACTGTAACGTCTGCAGCAGTCAAACAGGCTGTAACGTCTGCAGCAGGTACACAGACTATAACGCCTGCAGGTAAACAGACTGTAACGTCTGCAGCAGGTAAACAGACTGTAACTGTTCAGCAGGTAAACAGACTGTAACGTCTGCAGGTAAACAGACTGTAACGTCTACAGGTAAACAGACTGTAACGTCTGCAGCGGGTAAACAGATTGTAACGTCTGCAGCAGGTAAACAGACTGTAACGTCTACAGGTAAACAGACTGTAACGTCTGCAGCGGGTAAACAGACTGTAACGTCTGCAGCGGATAAACAGACTGTAGCGTCTGCAGCAGGTAAACAGACTGTAACGTCTGCAGCGGGTAAACAGACAGCAACGTCTGCAGCGGGTAAACAGACTGTAACGTCTACAGCGGGTAAACAGACTGTAATGTCTGCAGGTAAACAGACTGTAACGTCTGCAGCAGGTAAACAGGCTGTAACGTCTGCAGCGGGTAAACAGACAGTAACGTCTGCAGCGGGTAAAAAGACTGTAACGTCTGCAGGTAAACAGACTGTAACTGTTCAGCAGGTAAACAGATTGTAACGTCTGCAGCGGGTAAACAGACTGTAACGTCTGCAGCGGGTAAACAGGCTGTAACGTCTGCAAAGGGTAAACAGACTGTAACGTCTGCAGTAGGTAAACAGACTGTAACGTCTGCAGCAGGTAAACAGACTGTAACGCCTGCAGGTAAACAGACTGTAACGTCTGCAGCAGGTAAACCAGACTGTAACTGTTCAGCAGGTAAACAGACTGTAACGTCTGCAGGTAAACAGACTGTAACGTCTGCAGCAGGTAAAGAGACTGTAACGTCTGCAGGTAAACAGACTTTAACGTCTGCAGGTAAACAGACTGTAACGTCTGCAGCAGGTAAACAGACTGTAACGTCTGCAGCAGGTAAACAGGCTGTAACGCCTGCAGTTAAACAGACTGTAACGTCTGCAGGTAAACAGACTGTAACGTCTGCAGCGGGTAAACAGACTGTAACGTCTGCAGCGGGTAAACAGACTGTAACGTCTGCAGCGGGTAAACAGACTGTAACGTCTGCAGCAGGTAAACAGACTGTAACGTCTGCAGGTAAACAGACTGTAGCGTCTGCAGCAGGTAAACAGACTGTAATGTCTGCAGCAAATAAACAGACAGTAACGTCTGCAGCGGGTAAACACACTGTAACGTCTGCAGGTAAACAGACTGTAACGTCTGCAGTGGGTAAACAGACTGTAACGTCTGCAGCAGGTAAACAGACTGTAACGTCTGCAGCAGTTAAACAGACTGTAACGTCTGCAGGTAACAGACTGTAATGTCTGCAGGTAAACAGACTGTAATGTCTGCAAAAGGTAAACAGACTGTAAAGTCTGCAGCGGGTAATCAGAGTAACGTCTGCAGCGGGTAAACAGACTGTAACGTCTGCAGTGGGTAAGAAGACTGTAACGTCTGCAGCAGGTAAACAGACTGTAACGTCTGCAGCAGTTAAACAGACTGTAACGTCTGCAGGTAAACAGACTGTAATGTCTGCAGGTAAACAGACTGTAATGTCTGCAACAGGTAAACAGACTGTAAAGTCTTCAGCGGGTAATCAGAGTAACGTCTGCAGCGGGTAAACAGACTGTAACGTCTGCAGGTAAACAGACTGTAACGTCTGCAGCAGTTAAACAGGCTTTAACGTCTGCAGCAGGTAAACAGACTGTAACGTCTGCAGCAGGTAAACAGACTGTAACGTCTGCAGGTAAACAGACTGTAACGCCTGAAGGTAAACAGACTGTAACGTCTGCAGCAGGTAAACAGACTGTAACTGTTCAGAAGGTAAACAGACTGTAACGTCTGAAGGTAAACAGACTGTAACGTCTACAGGTAAACAGACTGTAACGTCTGCAGTGGGTAAACAGACTGTAACGTCTGCAGGTAAACAGACTGTAACGTCTGCAGCAGGTAAACAGACTGTAACGTCTACAGGTAAACAGACTGTAACGTCTGCAGCAGGTAAACAGACTGTAACGTCTGCAGGTAAACAGACTGTAACGTCTGCAGCAGGTAAACAGACTGTAACGTCTACAGGTAAACAGACTGTAACGTCTGCAGCAGGTAAACAGACTGTAACGTCTGCAGCAGGTAAACAGACTGTAACGTCTGCAGGTAAACAGACTGTAACGTCTGCAGCGGGTAAACAGACTGTAACGTCTGCAGGTAAACAGACTGTAACGTCTGCAGCAGGTAAACAGGCTTCAACGTCTGCAGCAGGTAAACAGACTGTAACGTCTGCAGTTAAACAGACTGTAACGTCTGCAGGTAAACAGACTGTAACGTCTGCAGCGGTTAAACAGACTGTAACGCCTGCAGGTAAACAGACTGTATCGTCTGCAGCAGGTAAACAGACTGTAACGTCTGCAGTTAAACAGACTGTAATGTCTGCAAGTAAACAGACTGTAATGTCTGCAGCAGTTAAACAGACTTTAACGTCTGCAGGTAAACAGACTGTAATGTCTGCAGGTAAACAGACTGTAATGTCTGCAACAGGTAAACAGACTGTAAAGTCTGCAGCGGGTAATCAGAGTAACGTCTGCAGCGGGTAAACAGACTGTAACGTCTGCAGGTAAACAGACTGTAACGTCTGCAGCAGTTAAACAGGCTTTAACGTCTGCAGCAGTTAAACAGGCTTTAACGTCTGCAGCAGTTAAACAGACTGTAACGTCTGCAGGTAAACAGACTGTAAAGTCTGCAGGTAAACAGACTGTAACGTCTGCAGCAGGTAAACAGACTGTAACGTCTGCAGCAGGTAAACAGACTGTAAACTCTGCAGGTAAACGGACTGTAACGTCTGCAGCAGGTAAACAGACTGTAACGTCTGCAGGTAAACAGACTGTAACGTCTGCAGCAGGTAAACAGACTGTAACGTCTGCAGCAGGTAAACAGGCTGTAACGCCTGCAGCAGGTAAACAGACTGTAACGTCTGCAGTTAAACAGACTGTAACGTCTGCAGGTAAACAGACTGAAACGCCTGCAGCAGGTAAACAGACTGTAACGTCTGCAGCGGGTAAACAGGCTGTAATGTCTGCAGCGGGTAAACAGACTGTAACGTCTGCAGCAGTCAAACAGGCTGTAACGTCTGCAGCAGGTACACAGACTATAACGCCTGCAGGTAAACAGACTGTAACGTCTGCAGCAGGTAAACAGACTGTAACTGTTCAGCAGGTAAACAGACTGTAACGTCTGCAGGTAAACAGACTGTAACGTCTACAGGTAAACAGACTGTAACGTCTGCAGCGGGTAAACAGATTGTAACGTCTGCAGCAGGTAAACAGACTGTAACGTCTACAGGTAAACAGACTGTAACGTCTGCAGCGGGTAAACAGACTGTAACGTCTGCAGCGGATAAACAGACTGTAGCGTCTGCAGCAGGTAAACAGACTGTAACGTCTGCAGCGGGTAAACAGACAGCAACGTCTGCAGCGGGTAAACAGACTGTAACGTCTGCAGCGGGTAAACAGACTGTAATGTCTGCAGGTAAACAGACTGTAACGTCTGCAGCAGGTAAACAGGCTGTAACGTCTGCAGCGGGTAAACAGACAGTAACGTCTGCAGCGGGTAAACAGACTGTAACGTCTGCAGGTAAACAGACTGTAACTGTTCAGCAGGTAAACAGATTGTAACGTCTGCAGCGGGTAAACAGACTGTAACGTCTGCAGCGGGTAAACAGGCTGTAACGTCTGCAGAGGGTAAACAGACTGTAACGTCTGCAGTAGGTAAACAGACTGTAACGTCTGCAGCAGGTAAACAGACTGTAACGCCTGCAGGTAAACAGACTGTAACGTCTGCAGCAGGTAAACCAGACTGTAACTGTTCAGCAGGTAAACAGACTGTAACGTCTGCAGGTAAACAGACTGTAACGTCTGCAGCAGGTAAAGAGACTGTAACGTCTGCAGGTAAACAGACTGTAACGTCTGCAGCAGGTAAACAGACTGTAACGTCTGCAGCAGTTAAACAGACTGTAACGTCTGCAGGTAAACAGACTGTAACGTCTGCAGCGGGTAAACAGACTGTAACGTCTGCAGCGGGTAAACAGACTGTAACGTCTGCAGCGGGTAAACAGACTGTAACGTCTGCAGCAGGTAAACAGACTGTAACGTCTGCAGGTAAACAGACTGTAGCGTCTGCAGCAGGTAAACAGACTGTAATGTCTGCAGCAAATAAACAGACAGTAACGTCTGCAGCGGGTAAACACACTGTAACGTCTGCAGGTAAACAGACTGTAACGTCTGCAGTGGGTAAACAGACTGTAACGTCTGCAGCAGGTAAACAGACTGTAACGTCTGCAGCAGTTAAACAGACTGTAACGTCTGCAGGTAAACAGACTGTAATGTCTGCAGGTAAACAGACTGTAAAGTCTGCAGCGGGTAATCAGAGTAACGTCTGCAGCGGGTAAACAGACTGTAACGTCTGCAGTGGGTAAAAAGACTGTAACGTCTGCAGCAGGTAAACAGACTGTAACGTCTGCAGCAGTTAAACAGACTGTAACGTCTGCAGGTAAACAGACTGTAATGTCTGCAGGTAAACAGACTGTAATGTCTGCAACAGGAAAACAGACTGTAAAGTCTTCAGCGGGTAATCAGAGTAACGTCTGCAGCGGGTAAACAGACTGTAACGTCTGCAGGTAAACAGACTGTAACGTCTGCAGCAGTTAAACAGGCTTTAACGTCTGCAGCAGGTAAACAGACTGTAACGTCTGCAGCAGGTAAACAGACTGTAACGTCTGCAGGTAAACAGACTGTAACGCCTGAAGGTAAACAGACTGTAACGTCTGCAGCAGGTAAACGGACTGTAACTGTTCAGCAGGTAAACAGACTGTAACGTCTGAAGGTAAACAGACTGTAACGTCTACAGGTAAACAGACTGTAACGTCTGCAGTGGGTAAACAGACTGTAACGTCTGCAGGTAAACAGACTGTAAAGTCTGCAGCAGGTAAACAGACTGTAACGTCTACAGGTAAACAGACTGTAACGTCTGCAGCAGGTAAACAGGCTGTAACGTCTGCAGCGGGTAAACAGACAGTAACGTCTGCAGCGGGTAAACAGACTGTAACGTCTGCAGGTAAACAGACTGTAACTGTTCAGCAGGTAAACAGATTGTAACGTCTGCAGCGGGTAAACAGACTGTAACGTCTGCAGCGGGTAAACAGGCTGTAACGTCTGCAGAGGGTAAACAGACTGTAACGTCTGCAGTAGGTAAACAGACTGTAACGTCTGCAGCAGGTAAACAGACTGTAACGCCTGCAGGTAAACAGACTGTAACGTCTGCAGCAGGTAAACCAGACTGTAACTGTTCAGCAGGTAAACAGACTGTAACGTCTGCAGGTAAACAGACTGTAACGTCTGCAGCAGGTAAAGAGACTGTAACGTCTGCAGGTAAACAGACTGTAACGTCTGCAGCAGGTAAACAGACTGTAACGTCTGCAGCAGTTAAACAGACTGTAACGTCTGCAGGTAAACAGACTGTAACGTCTGCAGCGGGTAAACAGACTGTAACGTCTGCAGCGGGTAAACAGACTGTAACGTCTGCAGCGGGTAAACAGACTGTAACGTCTGCAGCAGGTAAACAGACTGTAACGTCTGCAGGTAAACAGACTGTAGCGTCTGCAGCAGGTAAACAGACTGTAATGTCTGCAGCAAATAAACAGACAGTAACGTCTGCAGCGGGTAAACACACTGTAACGTCTGCAGGTAAACAGACTGTAACGTCTGCAGTGGGTAAACAGACTGTAACGTCTGCAGCAGGTAAACAGACTGTAACGTCTGCAGCAGTTAAACAGACTGTAACGTCTGCAGGTAAACAGACTGTAATGTCTGCAGGTAAACAGACTGTAATGTCTGCAAAAGGTAAACAGACTGTAAAGTCTGCAGCGGGTAATCAGAGTAACGTCTGCAGCGGGTAAACAGACTGTAACGTCTGCAGTGGGTAAAAAGACTAACGTCTGCAGCAGGTAAACAGACTGTAACGTCTGCAGCAGTTAAACAGACTGTAACGTCTGCAGGTAAACAGACTGTAATGTCTGCAGGTAAACAGACTGTAATGTCTGCAACAGGTAAACAGACTGTAAAGTCTTCAGCGGGTAATCAGAGTAACGTCTGCAGCGGGTAAACAGACTGTAACGTCTGCAGGTAAACAGACTGTAACGTCTGCAGCAGTTAAACAGGCTTTAACGTCTGCAGCAGGTAAACAGACTGTAACGTCTGCAGCAGGTAAACAGACTGTAACGTCTGCAGGTAAACAGACTGTAACGCCTGAAGGTAAACAGACTGTAACGTCTGCAGCAGGTAAACGGACTGTAACTGTTCAGCAGGTAAACAGACTGTAACGTCTGAAGGTAAACAGACTGTAACGTCTACAGGTAAACAGACTGTAACGTCTGCAGTGGGTAAACAGACTGTAACGTCTGCAGGTAAACAGACTGTAACGTCTGCAGCAGGTAAACAGACTGTAACGTCTACAGGTAAACAGACTGTAACGTCTGCAGCAGGTAAACAGACTGTAACGTCTGCAGGTAAACAGACTGTAACGTCTGCAGCAGGTAAACAGACTGTAACGTCTACCGGTAAACAGACTGTAACGTCTGCAGCAGGTAAACAGACTGTAACGTCTGCAGCAGGTAAACAGACTGTAACGTCTGCAGGTAAACAGACTGTAACGTCTGCAGCGGGTAAACAGACTGTAACGTCTGCAGCAGGTAAACAGGCTTCAACGTCTGCAGCAGGTAAACAGACTGTAACGTCTGCAGTTAAACAGACTGTAACGTCTGCAGGTAAACAGACTGTAACGTCTGCAGCGGTTAAACAGACTGTAACGCCTGCAGGTAAACAGACTGTATCGTCTGCAGCAGGTAAACAGACTGTAACTGTTCAGCGGGTAAACAGACTGTAACGTCTGCAGCAGGTAAACAGGCTTTAACGTCTGCAGCAGGTAAACAGACTGTAACGTCTGCAGTTAAACAGACTGTAACGTCTGCAGGTAAACAGACTGTAAAGTCTGCAGGTAAACAGACTATAACGTCTGCAGCAGGTAAACAGACTGTAACGTCTGCAGCAGGTAAACAGACTGTAACGTCTGCAGGTAAACAGACTGTAACGTCTGCAGCAGGTAAACAGACTGTAACGTCTGCAGCAGGTAAACAGGCTGTAACGTCTGCAGCAGGTAAACAGACTGTAACGTCTGCAGCAGGTAAACAGGCTGTAAAGCCTGCAGCAGGTAAACAGACTGTAATGTCTGCAGGTAAACAGACTGTAATGTCTGCAACAGGTATACAGACTGTAAAGTCTGCAGCGGGTAAACAGACTGTAACGTCTGCAGCAGGTAAACAGGCTGTAACGTCTGCAGCAGGTAAACAGACTGTAATGTCTGCAACAGGTAAACAGACTGTAATGTCTGCAACAGGTAAACAGACTGTAAAGTCTGCAGCAGGTAAACAGACTGTAACGCCTGCAGATAAACAGACTGTAACGTCTGCAACAGGTAAACAGAATGTAACTGTTCAGCACTTAAACAGACTTAACTACTGCAGCAGGTAAACAGATTGTAACGTCTGCAGGTAAACAGACTGTAACGTCTGCAGGTAAACAGACTGTAATGTCTGCAGCAGGTAAAGAGACTGTAATGTCTGCAGCAGGTAAACAGACTGTAACGTCTGCAGGTAAACAGACTGTAACGTCTGCAGCGGGTAAACAGACTGTAACGTCTGCAGCGGGTAAACAGACTGTAGCGTCTGCAGCAGGTAAACAGACTGTAACGTCTGCAGCAGTTAAACAGGCTTTAACGTCTGCAGCAGTTAAACAGACTGTAACGTCTGCAGGTAAACAGAATGTAAAGTCTGCAGGTAAACAGACTGTAACGTCTGCAGCAGGTAAACAGACTGTAACGTCTGCAGCAGGTAAACAGACTGTAAACTCTGCAGGTAAACAGACTGTAACGTCTGCAGCAGGTAAACAGACTGTAACGTCTGCAGGTAAACAGACTGTAACGTCTGCAGCAGGTAAACAGACTGTAATGTCTGCAGCAGGTAAACAGGCTGTAACGTCTGCAGCAGGTAAACAGACTGTAACGTCTGCAGTTAAACAGACTGTAACGTCTGCAGCAGGTAAACAGACTGTAACTGTTCAGCGGGTAAACAGACTGTAACGTCTGCAGGTAAACAGACTGTAACGTCTGCAGCAGTTAAACAGACTGTAACGTCTGCAGCAGGTAAACAGGCTGTAACGCCTGCAGCAGGTAAACAGACTGTAACGTCTGCAGTTAAACAGACTGTAATGTCTGCAGGTAAACAGACTGTAATGTCTGCAGCAGTTAAACAGACTGTAACATCTGCAGGTAAACAGACTGTAATGTCTGCAGGTAAACAGACTGTAATGTCTGCAACAGGTAAACAGACTGTAAAGTCTGCAGCGGGTAATCAGAGTAACGTCTGCAGCGGGTAAACAGACTGTAACGTCTGCAGGTAAACAGACTGTAAAGTCTGCAGGTAAACAGACTGTAACGTCTGCAGCAGGTAAACAGACTGTAACGTCTGCAGCAGGTAAACAGACTGTAAACTCTGCAGGTATACAGACTGTAACGTCTGCAGCAGGTAAACAGACTGTAACTGTTCAGCGGGTAAACAGACTGTAACGTCTGCAGCGGGTAAACAGACTGTAACGTCTGCAGTTAAACAGACTGTAACATCTGCAGCAGGTAAACAGACTGTAACGTCTACAGGTAAACAGACTGTAACGTCTGCAGTAGGTAAACAGACTGTAACGTCAGCAGCAGGTAAACAGACTATAACGTCTGCAGCAGGTAAACAGACTGTAACGTCTGCAGCAGGTAAACAGACTGTAACGTCTGCAGGTAAACAGACTGTAATGTCTGCAGCAGGTAAACAGACTGTAACGTCTGCAGCAGGTAAACAGAATGTAAAGTCTGCAGTTAAACAGACTGTAACGTCTGCAGCAGGTAAACAGACTGTAACTGTTCAGCGGGTAAACAGACTGTATCGTCTGCAGGTAAACAGACTGTAACGTCTGCAGCAGTTAAACAGACTGTAACGTCTGCAGCAGGTAAACAGGCTGTAACGCCTGCAGCAGGTAAACAGACTGTAACGTCTGCAGTTAAACAGACTGTAATGTCTGCAGGTAAACAGACTGTAATGTCTGCAGCAGTTAAACAGACTGTAACATCTGCAGGTAAACAGACTGTAATGTCTGCAGGTAAACAGACTGTAATGTCTGCAGCAGTTAAACAGACTGTAACATCTGCAGGTAAACAGACTGTAATGTCTGCAGGTAAACAGACTGTAATGTCTGCAACAGGTAAACAGACTGTAAAGTCTGCAGCGGGTAATCAGAGTAACGTCTGCAGCGGGTAAACAGACTGTAACGTCTGCAGGTAAACAGACTGTAAAGTCTGCAGGTAAACAGACTGTAACGTCTGCAGCAGGTAAACAGACTGTAACGTCTGCAGCAGGTAAACAGACTGTAAACTCTGCAGGTATACAGACTGTAACGTCTGCAGCAGGTAAACAGACTGTAACTGTTCAGCGGGTAAACAGACTGTAACGTCTGCAGCGGGTAAACAGACTGTAACGTCTGCAGTTAAACAGACTGTAACATCTGCAGCAGGTAAACAGACTGTAACGTCTACAGGTAAACAGACTGTAACGTCTGCAGTAGGTAAACAGACTGTAACGTCAGCAGCAGGTAAACAGACTATAACGTCTGCAGCAGGTAAACAGACTGTAACGTCTGCAGCAGGTAAACAGACTGTAACGTCTGCAGGTAAACAGACTGTAATGTCTGCAGCAGGTAAACAGACTGTAACGTCTGCAGCAGGTAAACAGAATGTAAAGTCTGCAGGTAAACAGACTGTAACGTCTGCAGCAGGTAAACAGACTGTAACGTCTGCAGCGGGTAAACAGACTGTAAACTCTGCAGGTAAACAGACTGTAACGTCTGCAGCAGGTAAACAGACTGTAACGTCTGCAGGTAAACAGACTGTAACGTCTGCAGCAGGTAAACAGACTGTAATGTCTGCAGCAGGTAAACAGGCTGTAACGTCTGCAGCAGGTAAACAGACTGTAACGTCTGCAGTTAAACAGACTGTAACGTCTGCAGCAGGTAAACAGACTGTAACTGTTCAGCGGGTAAACAGACTGTAACGTCTGCAGGTAAACAGACTGTAACGTCTGCAGCAGTTAAACAGACTGTAACGTCTGCAGCAGGTAAACAGGCTGTAACGCCTGCAGCAGGTAAACAGACTGTAACGTCTGCAGTTAAACAGACTGTAATGTCTGCAGGTAAACAGACTGTAATGTCTGCAGCAGTTAAACAGACTGTAACGTCTGCAGGTAAACAGACTGTAATGTCTGCAGGTAAACAGACTGTAATGTCTGCAACAGGTAAACAGACTGTAAAGTCTGCAGCGGGTAATCAGAGTAACGTCTGCAGCGGGTAAACAGACTGTAACGTCTGCAGGTAAACAGACTGTAAAGTCTGCAGGTAAACAGACTGTAACGTCTGCAGCAGGTAAACAGACTGTAACGTCTGCAGCAGGTAAACAGACTGTAAACTCTGCAGGTATACAGACTGTAACGTCTGCAGCAGGTAAACAGACTGTAACTGTTCAGCGGGTAAACAGACTGTAACGTCTGCAGCGGGTAAACAGACTGTAACGTCTGCAGTTAAACAGACTGTAACATCTGCAGCAGGTAAACAGACTGTAACGTCTACAGGTAAACAGACTGTAACGTCTGCAGTAGGTAAACAGACTGTAACGTCAGCAGCAGGTAAACAGACTATAACGTGTGCAGCAGGTAAACAGACTGTAACGTCTGCAGCAGGTAAACAGACTGTAACGTCTGCAGGTAAACAGACTGTAATGTCTGCAGCAGGTAAACAGACTGTAACGTCTGCAGCAGGTAAACAGAATGTAAAGTCTGCAGGTAAACAGACTGTAACGTCTGCAGCAGGTAAACAGACTGTAACGTCTGCAGCAGGTAAACAGACTGTAAACTCTGCAGGTAAACAGACTGTAACGTCTGCAGCAGGTAAACAGACTGTAACGTCTGCAGGTAAACAGACTGTAACGTCTGCAGCAGGTAAACAGACTGTAATGTCTGCAGCAGGTAAACAGGCTGTAACGTCTGCAGCAGGTAAACAGACTGTAACGTCTGCAGCAGGTAAACAGACTGTAACGTCTGCAGGTAAACAGACTGTAATGTCTGCAGCAGGTAAACAGACTGTAACGTCTGCAGCAGGTAAACAGAATGTAAAGTCTGCAGGTAAACAGACTGTAACGTCTGCAGCAGGTAAACAGACTGTAACGTCTGCAGCAGGTAAACAGACTGTAAACTCTGCAGGTAAACAGACTGTAACGTCTGCAGCAGGTAAACAGACTGTAACGTCTGCAGGTAAACAGACTGTAACGTCTGCAGCAGGTAAACAGACTGTAATGTCTGCAGCAGGTAAACAGGCTGTAACGTCTGCAGCAGGTAAACAGACTGTAACGTCTGCAGTTAAACAGACTGTAACGTCTGCAGCAGGTAAACAGACTGTAACTGTTCAGCGGGTAAACAGACTGTAACGTCTGCAGGTAAACAGACTGTAACGTCTGCAGCAGTTAAACAGACTGTAACGTCTGCAGCAGGTAAACAGGCTGTAACGCCTGCAGCAGGTAAACAGACTGTAACGTCTGCAGTTAAACAGACTGTAATGTCTGCAGGTAAACAGACTGTAATGTCTGCAGGTAAACAGACTGTAATGTCTGCAGGTAAACAGACTGTAATGTCTGCAACAGGTAAACAGACTGTAAAGTCTGCAGCGGGTAATCAGAGTAACGTCTGCAGCGGGTAAACAGACTGTAACGTCTGCAGGTAAACAGACTGTAAAGTCTGCAGGTAAACAGACTGTAAAGTCTGCAGCAGGTAAACAGACTGTAACGTCTGCAGCAGGTAAACAGACTGTAAACTCTGCAGGTATACAGACTGTAACGTCTGCAGCAGGTAAACAGACTGTAACTGTTCAGCGGGTAAACAGACTGTAACGTCTGCAGCGGGTAAACAGACTGTAACGTCTGCAGTTAAACAGACTGTAACATCTGCAGCAGGTAAACAGACTGTAACGTCTACAGGTAAACAGACTGTAACGTCTGCAGTAGGTAAACAGACTGTAACGTCAGCAGCAGGTAAACAGACTGTAACGTCTGCAGCAGGTAAACAGACTGTAACGTCTGCAGGTAAACAGACTGTAATGTCTGCAGCAGGTAAACAGACTGTAACGTCTGCAGCAGGTAAACAGAATGTAAAGTCTGCAGGTAAACAGAATGTAACGTCTGCAGCAGGTAAACAGACTGTAACGTCTGCAGCAGGTAAACAGACTGTAAACTCTGCAGGTAAACAGACTGTAACGTCTGCAGCAGGTAAACAGACTGTAACGTCTGCAGGTAAACAGACTGTAACGTCTGCAGCAGGTAAACAGACTGTAATGTCTGCAGCAGGTAAACAGGCTGTAACGTCTGCAGCAGGTAAACAGACTGTAACGTCTGCAGTTAAACAGACTGTAACGTCTGCAGCAGGTAAACAGACTGTAACTGTTCAGCGGGTAAACAGACTGTAACGTCTGCAGGTAAACAGACTGTAACGTCTGCAGCAGTTAAACAGACTGTAACGTCTGCAGCAGGTAAACAGGCTGTAACGCCTGCAGCAGGTAAACAGACTGTAACGTCTGCAGTTAAACAGACTGTAATGTCTGCAGGTAAACAGACTGTAATGTCTGCAGCAGTTAAACAGACTGTAACGTCTGCAGGTAAACAGACTGTAATGTCTGCAGGTAAACAGACTGTAATGTCTGCAACAGGTAAACAGACTGTAAAGTCTGCAGCGGGTAATCAGAGTAACGTCTGCAGCGGGTAAACAGACTGTAACGTCTGCAGGTAAACAGACTGTAAAGTCTGCAGGTAAACAGACTGTAACGTCTGCAGCAGGTAAACAGACTGTAACGTCTGCAGCAGGTAAACAGACTGTAAACTCTGCAGGTATACAGACTGTAACGTCTGCAGCAGGTAAACAGACTGTAACTGTTCAGCGGGTAAACAGACTGTAACGTCTGCAGCGGGTAAACAGACTGTAACGTCTGCAGTTAAACAGACTGTAACATCTGCAGCAGGTAAACAGACTGTAACGTCTACAGGTAAACAGACTGTAACGTCTGCAGTAGGTAAACAGACTGTAACGTCAGCAGCAGGTAAACAGACTATAACGTCTGCAGCAGGTAAACAGACTGTAACGTCTGCAGCAGGTAAACAGACTGTAACGTCTGCAGGTAAACAGACTGTAATGTCTGCAGCAGGTAAACAGACTGTAACGTCTGCAGCAGGTAAACAGACTGTAACGTCTGCAGCAGGTAAACAGACTGTAACGTCTGCAGGTAAACAGACTGTAACGTCTGCAGCAGGAAAACAGACTGTAATGTCTGCAGTAGGTAAACAGGCTGTAACGCCTGCAGCAGGTGAACAGACTGTAACGTCTGCAGTTAAACAGACTGTAACGTCTGCAGCAGGTAAACAGACTGTAACTGTTCAGCGGGTAAACAGACTGTAACGTCTGCAGCGGGTAAACAGACTGTAACGTCTGCAGTTAAACAGACTGTAACGTCTGCAGCAGGTAAACAGACTGTAACGTCTACAGGTAAACAGACTGTAACGTCTACAGCAGGTAAACAGACTGTAACGTCTGCAGCAGGTAAACAGACTGTAACGTCTACAGGTAAACAGACTGTGACGTCTGCAGCAGGTAAACAGACTGTAACGTCTGCAGCAGGTAAACAGACTGTAACGTCTGCAGGTAAACAGACTGTAACGTCTGCAGCGGGTAAACAGACTGTAACGTCTGCAGGTAAACAGACTGTAACGTCTGCAGCTGGTAAACAGACAGTAACGTCTGCAGCGGGTAAACAGACTGTAAAGTCTGCAGCGGGTAAACAGACTGTAACGTCTGCAGGTAAACAGACTGTAATGTCTGCAGGTAAACAGACTGTAATGTCTGCAACAGGTAAACAGACTGTAAAGTCTGCAGCGGGTAATCAGAGTAACGTCTGCAGCGGGTAAACAGACTGTAACGTCTGCAGGTAAACAGACTGTAACGTCTGCAGCAGTTAAACAGGCATTAACGTCTGCAGCAGGTAAACAGACTGTAACGTCTGCAGCAGGTAAAGAGACTGTAACGTCTGCAGGTAAACAGACTGTAACGTCTGCAGGTAAAGAGACTGTAACGTCTGCAGCAGGTAAACAGACTGTAACGACTGCAGCAGGTAAACAGGCTGTAACGCCTGCAGTTAAACAGACTGTAACGTCTGCAGGTAAACAGACTGTAACGTCTGCAGCGGGTAAACAGACTGTAACGTCTGCAGCGGGTAAACAGACTGTAACGTCTGCAGCAGGTAAACAGACTGTAACGTCTGCAGCAGGTAAACAGACTGTAACGTCTGCAGGTAAACAGACTGTAGCGTCTGCAGCAGGTAAACAGACTGTAACGTCTGCAGCAAATAAACAGACAGTAACGTCTGCAGCGGGTAAACACACTGTAACGTCTGCAGCAGGTAAACAGACTGTAAACTCTGCAGGTAAACAGACTGTAACGTCTGCAGCAGGTAAACAGACTGTAACGTCTGCAGGTAAACGGACTGTAACGTCTGCAGCAGGTAAACAGACTGTAATGTCTGCAGCAGGTAAAAAGGCTGTAACGTCTGCAGCAGGTACACAGACTGTAACGCCTGCAGGTAAACAGACTGTAACGTCTGCAGCAGGTAAACAGACTGTAACTGTTCAGCAGGTAAACAGACTGTAACGTCTGCAGGTAAACAGACTGTAACGTCTGCAGCAGGGAAACAGACTGCAACGTCTGCAGCAGGTAAACAGGCTGTAACGCCTGCAGCGGGTAAACACACTGTAACGTCTGCAGCGGGTAAACAGACTGTAACGTCTGCAGCGGGTAAACAGACTGTAACGTCTGCAGGTAAACAGACTGTAGCGTCTGCAGCAGGTAAACAGACTGTAACGTCTGCAGCAAATAAACAGACAGTAACGTCTGCAGCGGGTAAACACACTGTAACGTCTGCAGGTAAACAGACTGTAACGTCTGCAGTGGGTAAACAGACTGTAACGTCTGCAGCAGGTAAACAGACTGTAACGTCTGCAGCAGTTAAACAGACTGTAACGTCTGCAGGTAAACAGACTGTAATGTCTGCAGGTAAACAGACTGTAAAGTCTGCAGCGGGTAATCAGAGTAACGTCTGCAGCGGGTAAACAGACTGTAACGTCTGCAGGTAAACAGACTGTAACGTCTGCAGCAGTTAAACAGGCTTTAACGTCTGCAGCAGGTAAACAGACTGTAACGTCTGCAGCAGGTAAACAGACTGTAACGTCTGCAGGTAAACAGACTGTAACGCCTGAAGGTAAACAGACTGTAACGTCTGCAGCAGGTAAACAGACTGATACTGTTCAGCAGGTAAACAGACTGTAACGTCTGCAGGTAAACAGACTGTAACGTCTACAGGTAAACAGACTGTAACGTCTGCAGCAGGTAAACAGACTGTAACTGTTTAGCGGGTAAACAGACTGTAACGTCCGCAGCGGGTAAACAGACTGTAACGTCTGCAGGTAAACAGACTGTAACGTCCGCAGCAGGTAAACAGACTGTAACGTCTGCAGCAGGTAAACAGACTGTAACGTCTGCAGGTAAACAGACTGTAACGTCTGCAGCAGGTAAACAGGCTTTAACGTCTGCAGCAGGTAAACAGACTGTAACGTCTGCAGTTAAACAGACTGTAACGTCTGCAGGTAAACAGACTGTAATGTCTGCAGCGGTTAAACAGACTGTAACGCCTGCAGGTAAACAGACTGTATCGTCTGCAGCAGGTAAACAGACTGTAACTGTTCAGCGGGTAAACAGACTGTAACGTCTGCAGCAGGTAAACAGGCTTTAACGTCTGCAGCAGGTAAACAGACTGTAACGTCTGCAGTTAAACAGACTGTAACGTCTGAGGGTAAACAGACTGTAAAGTCTGCAGGTAAACAGACTATAACGTCTGCAGCAGGTAAACAGACTGTAACGTCTGCAGCAGGTAAACAGACTGTAACGTCTGCAGGTAAACAGACTGTAACGTCTGCAGCAGGTAAACAGACTGTAACGTCTGCAGCAGGTAAACAGGCTGTAACGTCTGCAGCAGGTAAACAGACTGTAACGTCTGCAGCAGGTAAACAGGCTGTAAAGCCTGCAGCAGGTAAACAGACTGTAATGTCTGCAGGTAAACAGACTGTAATGTCTGCAACAGGTATACAGACTGTAAAGTCTGCAGCGGGTAAACAGACTGTAACGTCTGCAGCAGGTAAACAGGCTGTAACGTCTGCAGCAGGTAAACAGACTGTAATGTCTGCAGGTAAACAGACTGTAATGTCTGCAACAGGTAAACAGACTGTAAAGTCTGCAGCAGGTAAACAGACTGTAACGCCTGCAGATAAACAGACTGTAACGTCTGCAACAGGTAAACAGAATGTAACTGTTCAGCACTTAAACAGACTTAACTACTGCAGCAGGTAAACAGATTGTAACGTCTGCAGGTAAACAGACTGTAACGTCTGCAGGTAAACAGACTGTAATGTCTGCAGCAGGTAAAGAGACTGTAATGTCTGCAGCAGGTAAACAGACTGTAACGTCTGCAGGTAAACAGACTGTAACGTCTGCAGCGGGTAAACAGACTGTAACGTCTGCAGCGGGTAAACAGACTGTAGCGTCTGCAGCAGGTAAACAGACTGTAACGTCTGCAGCAGTTAAACAGGCTTTAACGTCTGCAGCAGTTAAACAGACTGTAACGTCTGCAGGTAAACAGAATGTAAAGTCTGCAGGTAAACAGACTGTAACGTCTGCAGCAGGTAAACAGACTGTAACGTCTGCAGCAGGTAAACAGACTGTAAACTCTGCAGGTAAACAGACTGTAACGTCTGCAGCAGGTAAACAGACTGTAACGTCTGCAGGTAAACAGACTGTAACGTCTGCAGCAGGTAAACAGACTGTAATGTCTGCAGCAGGTAAACAGGCTGTAACGTCTGCAGCAGGTAAACAGACTGTAACGTCTGCAGTTAAACAGACTGTAACGTCTGCAGCAGGTAAACAGACTGTAACTGTTCAGCGGGTAAACAGACTGTAACGTCTGCAGGTAAACAGACTGTAACGTCTGCAGCAGTTAAACAGACTGTAACGTCTGCAGCAGGTAAACAGGCTGTAACGCCTGCAGCAGGTAAACAGACTGTAACGTCTGCAGTTAAACAGACTGTAATGTCTGCAGGTAAACAGACTGTAATGTCTGCAGCAGTTAAACAGACTGTAACATCTGCAGGTAAACAGACTGTAATGTCTGCAGGTAAACAGACTGTAATGTCTGCAACAGGTAAACAGACTGTAAAGTCTGCAGCGGGTAATCAGAGTAACGTCTGCAGCGGGTAAACAGACTGTAACGTCTGCAGGTAAACAGACTGTAAAGTCTGCAGGTAAACAGACTGTAACGTCTGCAGCAGGTAAACAGACTGTAACGTCTGCAGCAGGTAAACAGACTGTAAACTCTGCAGGTATACAGACTGTAACGTCTGCAGCAGGTAAACAGACTGTAACTGTTCAGCGGGTAAACAGACTGTAACGTCTGCAGCGGGTAAACAGACTGTAACGTCTGCAGTTAAACAGACTGTAACATCTGCAGCAGGTAAACAGACTGTAACGTCTACAGGTAAACAGACTGTAACGTCTGCAGTAGGTAAACAGACTGTAACGTCAGCAGCAGGTAAACAGACTATAACGTCTGCAGCAGGTAAACAGACTGTAACGTCTGCAGCAGGTAAACAGACTGTAACGTCTGCAGGTAAACAGACTGTAATGTCTGCAGCAGGTAAACAGACTGTAACGTCTGCAGCAGGTAAACAGAATGTAAAGTCTGCAGTTAAACAGACTGTAACGTCTGCAGCAGGTAAACAGACTGTAACTGTTCAGCGGGTAAACAGACTGTAACGTCTGCAGGTAAACAGACTGTAACGTCTGCAGCAGTTAAACAGACTGTAACGTCTGCAGCAGGTAAACAGGCTGTAACGCCTGCAGCAGGTAAACAGACTGTAACGTCTGCAGTTAAACAGACTGTAATGTCTGCAGGTAAACAGACTGTAATGTCTGCAGCAGTTAAACAGACTGTAACATCTGCAGGTAAACAGACTGTAATGTCTGCAGGTAAACAGACTGTAATGTCTGCAACAGGTAAACAGACTGTAAAGTCTGCAGCGGGTAATCAGAGTAACGTCTGCAGCGGGTAAACAGACTGTAACGTCTGCAGGTAAACAGACTGTAAAGTCTGCAGGTAAACAGACTGTAACGTCTGCAGCAGGTAAACAGACTGTAACGTCTGCAGCAGGTAAACAGACTGTAAACTCTGCAGGTATACAGACTGTAACGTCTGCAGCAGGTAAACAGACTGTAACTGTTCAGCGGGTAAACAGACTGTAACGTCTGCAGCGGGTAAACAGACTGTAACGTCTGCAGTTAAACAGACTGTAACATCTGCAGCAGGTAAACAGACTGTAACGTCTACAGGTAAACAGACTGTAACGTCTGCAGTAGGTAAACAGACTGTAACGTCAGCAGCAGGTAAACAGACTATAACGTCTGCAGCAGGTAAACAGACTGTAACGTCTGCAGCAGGTAAACAGACTGTAACGTCTGCAGGTAAACAGACTGTAATGTCTGCAGCAGGTAAACAGACTGTAACGTCTGCAGCAGGTAAACAGAATGTAAAGTCTGCAGGTAAACAGACTGTAACGTCTGCAGCAGGTAAACAGGCTGTAACGCCTGCAGCAGGTAAACAGACTGTAACGTCTGCAGTTAAACAGACTGTAATGTCTGCAGGTAAACAGACTGTAATGTCTGCAGCAGTTAAACAGACTGTAACGTCTGCAGGTAAACAGACTGTAATGTCTGCAGGTAAACAGACTGTAATGTCTGCAACAGGTAAACAGACTGTAAAGTCTGCAGCGGGTAATCAGAGTAACGTCTGCAGCGGGTAAACAGACTGTAACGTCTGCAGGTAAACAGACTGTAAAGTCTGCAGGTAAACAGACTGTAACGTCTGCAGCAGGTAAACAGACTGTAACGTCTGCAGCAGGTAAACAGACTGTAAACTCTGCAGGTATACAGACTGTAACGTCTGCAGCAGGTAAACAGACTGTAACTGTTCAGCGGGTAAACAGACTGTAACGTCTGCAGCGGGTAAACAGACTGTAACGTCTGCAGTTAAACAGACTGTAACATCTGCAGCAGGTAAACAGACTGTAACGTCTACAGGTAAACAGACTGTAACGTCTGCAGTAGGTAAACAGACTGTAACGTCAGCAGCAGGTAAACAGACTATAACGTGTGCAGCAGGTAAACAGACTGTAACGTCTGCAGCAGGTAAACAGACTGTAACGTCTGCAGGTAAACAGACTGTAATGTCTGCAGCAGGTAAACAGACTGTAACGTCTGCAGCAGGTAAACAGAATGTAAAGTCTGCAGGTAAACAGACTGTAACGTCTGCAGCAGGTAAACAGACTGTAACGTCTGCAGCAGGTAAACAGACTGTAAACTCTGCAGGTAAACAGACTGTAACGTCTGCAGCAGGTAAACAGACTGTAACGTCTGCAGGTAAACAGACTGTAACGTCTGCAGCAGGTAAACAGACTGTAATGTCTGCAGCAGGTAAACAGGCTGTAACGTCTGCAGCAGGTAAACAGACTGTAACGTCTGCAGCAGGTAAACAGACTGTAACGTCTGCAGGTAAACAGACTGTAATGTCTGCAGCAGGTAAACAGACTGTAACGTCTGCAGCAGGTAAACAGAATGTAAAGTCTGCAGGTAAACAGACTGTAACGTCTGCAGCAGGTAAACAGACTGTAACGTCTGCAGCAGGTAAACAGACTGTAAACTCTGCAGGTAAACAGACTGTAACGTCTGCAGCAGGTAAACAGACTGTAACGTCTGCAGGTAAACAGACTGTAACGTCTGCAGCAGGTAAACAGACTGTAATGTCTGCAGCAGGTAAACAGGCTGTAACGTCTGCAGCAGGTAAACAGACTGTAACGTCTGCAGTTAAACAGACTGTAACGTCTGCAGCAGGTAAACAGACTGTAACTGTTCAGCGGGTAAACAGACTGTAACGTCTGCAGGTAAACAGACTGTAACGTCTGCAGCAGTTAAACAGACTGTAACGTCTGCAGCAGGTAAACAGGCTGTAACGCCTGCAGCAGGTAAACAGACTGTAACGTCTGCAGTTAAACAGACTGTAATGTCTGCAGGTAAACAGACTGTAATGTCTGCAGCAGTTAAACAGACTGTAACGTCTGCAGGTAAACAGACTGTAATGTCTGCAGGTAAACAGACTGTAATGTCTGCAACAGGTAAACAGACTGTAAAGTCTGCAGCGGGTAATCAGAGTAACGTCTGCAGCGGGTAAACAGACTGTAACGTCTGCAGGTAAACAGACTGTAAAGTCTGCAGGTAAACAGACTGTAAAGTCTGCAGCAGGTAAACAGACTGTAACGTCTGCAGCAGGTAAACAGACTGTAAACTCTGCAGGTATACAGACTGTAACGTCTGCAGCAGGTAAACAGACTGTAACTGTTCAGCGGGTAAACAGACTGTAACGTCTGCAGCGGGTAAACAGACTGTAACGTCTGCAGTTAAACAGACTGTAACATCTGCAGCAGGTAAACAGACTGTAACGTCTACAGGTAAACAGATTGTAACGTCTGCAGTAGGTAAACAGACTGTAACGTCAGCAGCAGGTAAACAGACTGTAACGTCTGCAGCAGGTAAACAGACTGTAACGTCTGCAGGTAAACAGACTGTAATGTCTGCAGCAGGTAAACAGACTGTAACGTCTGCAGCAGGTAAACAGAATGTAAAGTCTGCAGGTAAACAGAATGTAACGTCTGCAGCAGGTAAACAGACTGTAACGTCTGCAGCAGGTAAACAGACTGTAAACTCTGCAGGTAAACAGACTGTAACGTCTGCAGCAGGTAAACAGACTGTAACGTCTGCAGGTAAACAGACTGTAACGTCTGCAGCAGGTAAACAGACTGTAATGTCTGCAGCAGGTAAACAGGCTGTAACGTCTGCAGCAGGTAAACAGACTGTAACGTCTGCAGTTAAACAGACTGTAACGTCTGCAGCAGGTAAACAGACTGTAACTGTTCAGCGGGTAAACAGACTGTAACGTCTGCAGGTAAACAGACTGTAACGTCTGCAGCAGTTAAACAGACTGTAACGTCTGCAGCAGGTAAACAGGCTGTAACGCCTGCAGCAGGTAAACAGACTGTAACGTCTGCAGTTAAACAGACTGTAATGTCTGCAGGTAAACAGACTGTAATGTCTGCAGCAGTTAAACAGACTGTAACGTCTGCAGGTAAACAGACTGTAATGTCTGCAGGTAAACAGACTGTAATGTCTGCAACAGGTAAACAGACTGTAAAGTCTGCAGCGGGTAATCAGAGTAACGTCTGCAGCGGGTAAACAGACTGTAACGTCTGCAGGTAAACAGACTGTAAAGTCTGCAGGTAAACAGACTGTAACGTCTGCAGCAGGTAAACAGACTGTAACGTCTGCAGCAGGTAAACAGACTGTAAACTCTGCAGGTATACAGACTGTAACGTCTGCAGCAGGTAAACAGACTGTAACTGTTCAGCGGGTAAACAGACTGTAACGTCTGCAGCGGGTAAACAGACTGTAACGTCTGCAGTTAAACAGACTGTAACATCTGCAGCAGGTAAACAGACTGTAACGTCTACAGGTAAACAGACTGTAACGTCTGCAGTAGGTAAACAGACTGTAACGTCAGCAGCAGGTAAACAGACTATAACGTCTGCAGCAGGTAAACAGACTGTAACGTCTGCAGCAGGTAAACAGACTGTAACGTCTGCAGGTAAACAGACTGTAATGTCTGCAGCAGGTAAACAGACTGTAACGTCTGCAGCAGGTAAACAGACTGTAACGTCTGCAGCAGGTAAACAGACTGTAACGTCTGCAGGTAAACAGACTGTAACGTCTGCAGCAGGAAAACAGACTGTAATGTCTGCAGTAGGTAAACAGGCTGTAACGCCTGCAGCAGGTGAACAGACTGTAACGTCTGCAGTTAAACAGACTGTAACGTCTGCAGCAGGTAAACAGACTGTAACTGTTCAGCGGGTAAACAGACTGTAACGTCTGCAGCGGGTAAACAGACTGTAACGTCTGCAGTTAAACAGACTGTAACGTCTGCAGCAGGTAAACAGACTGTAACGTCTACAGGTAAACAGACTGTAACGTCTACAGCAGGTAAACAGACTGTAACGTCTGCAGCAGGTAAACAGACTGTAACGTCTACAGGTAAACAGACTGTGACGTCTGCAGCAGGTAAACAGACTGTAACGTCTGCAGCAGGTAAACAGACTGTAACGTCTGCAGGTAAACAGACTGTAACGTCTGCAGCGGGTAAACAGACTGTAACGTCTGCAGGTAAACAGACTGTAACGTCTGCAGCTGGTAAACAGACAGTAACGTCTGCAGCGGGTAAACAGACTGTAAAGTCTGCAGCGGGTAAACAGACTGTAACGTCTGCAGGTAAACAGACTGTAATGTCTGCAGGTAAACAGACTGTAATGTCTGCAACAGGTAAACAGACTGTAAAGTCTGCAGCGGGTAATCAGAGTAACGTCTGCAGCGGGTAAACAGACTGTAACGTCTGCAGGTAAACAGACTGTAACGTCTGCAGCAGTTAAACAGGCATTAACGTCTGCAGCAGGTAAACCGACTGTAACGTCTGCAGCAGGTAAAGAGACTGTAACGTCTGCAGGTAAACAGACTGTAAAGTCTGCAGGTAAACAGAATGTAACGTCTGCAGCAGGTAAACAGACTGTAACGTCTGCAGCAGGTAAACAGACTGTAAACTCTGCAGGTAAACAGACTGTAACGTCTGCAGCAGGTAAACAGACTGTAACGTCTGCAGGTAAACAGACTGTAACGTCTGCAGCAGGTAAACAGACTGTAATGTCTGCAGCAGGTAAACAGGCTGTAACGTCTGCAGCAGGTAAACAGACTGTAACGTCTGCAGTTAAACAGACTGTAACGTCTGCAGCAGGTAAACAGACTGTAACTGTTCAGCGGGTAAACAGACTGTAACGTCTGCAGGTAAACAGACTGTAACGTCTGCAGCAGTTAAACAGACTGTAACGTCTGCAGCAGGTAAACAGGCTGTAACGCCTGCAGCAGGTAAACAGACTGTAACGTCTGCAGTTAAACAGACTGTAATGTCTGCAGGTAAACAGACTGTAATGTCTGCAGCAGTTAAACAGACTGTAACGTCTGCAGGTAAACAGACTGTAATGTCTGCAGGTAAACAGACTGTAATGTCTGCAACAGGTAAACAGACTGTAAAGTCTGCAGCGGGTAATCAGAGTAACGTCTGCAGCGGGTAAACAGACTGTAACGTCTGCAGGTAAACAGACTGTAAAGTCTGCAGGTAAACAGACTGTAACGTCTGCAGCAGGTAAACAGACTGTAACGTCTGCAGCAGGTAAACAGACTGTAAACTCTGCAGGTATACAGACTGTAACGTCTGCAGCAGGTAAACAGACTGTAACTGTTCAGCGGGTAAACAGACTGTAACGTCTGCAGCGGGTAAACAGACTGTAACGTCTGCAGTTAAACAGACTGTAACATCTGCAGCAGGTAAACAGACTGTAACGTCTACAGGTAAACAGACTGTAACGTCTGCAGTAGGTAAACAGACTGTAACGTCAGCAGCAGGTAAACAGACTATAACGTCTGCAGCAGGTAAACAGACTGTAACGTCTGCAGCAGGTAAACAGACTGTAACGTCTGCAGGTAAACAGACTGTAATGTCTGCAGCAGGTAAACAGACTGTAACGTCTGCAGCAGGTAAACAGACTGTAACGTCTGCAGCAGGTAAACAGACTGTAACGTCTGCAGGTAAACAGACTGTAACGTCTGCAGCAGGAAAACAGACTGTAATGTCTGCAGTAGGTAAACAGGCTGTAACGCCTGCAGCAGGTGAACAGACTGTAACGTCTGCAGTTAAACAGACTGTAACGTCTGCAGCAGGTAAACAGACTGTAACTGTTCAGCGGGTAAACAGACTGTAACGTCTGCAGCGGGTAAACAGACTGTAACGTCTGCAGTTAAACAGACTGTAACGTCTGCAGCAGGTAAACAGACTGTAACGTCTACAGGTAAACAGACTGTAACGTCTACAGCAGGTAAACAGACTGTAACGTCTGCAGCAGGTAAACAGACTGTAACGTCTACAGGTAAACAGACTGTGACGTCTGCAGCAGGTAAACAGACTGTAACGTCTGCAGCAGGTAAACAGACTGTAACGTCTGCAGGTAAACAGACTGTAACGTCTGCAGCGGGTAAACAGACTGTAACGTCTGCAGGTAAACAGACTGTAACGTCTGCAGCTGGTAAACAGACAGTAACGTCTGCAGCGGGTAAACAGACTGTAAAGTCTGCAGCGGGTAAACAGACTGTAACGTCTGCAGGTAAACAGACTGTAATGTCTGCAGGTAAACAGACTGTAATGTCTGCAACAGGTAAACAGACTGTAAAGTCTGCAGCGGGTAATCAGAGTAACGTCTGCAGCGGGTAAACAGACTGTAACGTCTGCAGGTAAACAGACTGTAACGTCTGCAGCAGTTAAACAGGCATTAACGTCTGCAGCAGGTAAACAGACTGTAACGTCTGCAGCAGGTAAAGAGACTGTAACGTCTGCAGGTAAACAGACTGTAACGTCTGCAGGTAAAGAGACTGTAACGTCTGCAGCAGGTAAACAGACTGTAACGACTGCAGCAGGTAAACAGGCTGTAACGCCTGCAGTTAAACAGACTGTAACGTCTGCAGGTAAACAGACTGTAACGTCTGCAGCGGGTAAACAGACTGTAACGTCTGCAGCGGGTAAACAGACTGTAACATCTGCAGCGGGTAAACAGACTGTAACGTCTGCAGCAGGTAAACAGACTGTAACGTCTGCAGGTAAACAGACTGTAGCGTCTGCAGCAGGTAAACAGACTGTAACGTCTGCAGCAAATAAACAGACAGTAACGTCTGCAGCGGGTAAACACACTGTAACGTCTGCAGCAGGTAAACAGACTGTAAACTCTGCAGGTAAACAGACTGTAACGTCTGCAGCAGGTAAACAGACTGTAACGTCTGCAGGTAAACGGACTGTAACGTCTGCAGCAGGTAAACAGACTGTAATGTCTGCAGCAGGTAAAAAGGCTGTAACGTCTGCAGCAGGTACACAGACTGTAACGCCTGCAGGTAAACAGACTGTAACGTCTGCAGCAGGTAAACAGACTGTAACTGTTCAGCAGGTAAACAGACTGTAACGTCTGCAGGTAAACAGACTGTAACGTCTGCAGCAGGGAAACAGACTGCAACGTCTGCAGCAGGTAAACAGGCTGTAACGCCTGCAGCGGGTAAACACACTGTAACGTCTGCAGCGGGTAAACAGACTGTAACGTCTGCAGCGGGTAAACAGACTGTAACGTCTGCAGGTAAACAGACTGTAGCGTCTGCAGCAGGTAAACAGACTGTAACGTCTGCAGCAAATAAACAGACAGTAACGTCTGCAGCGGGTAAACACACTGTAACGTCTGCAGGTAAACAGACTGTAACGTCTGCAGTGGGTAAACAGACTGTAACGTCTGCAGCAGGTAAACAGACTGTAACGTCTGCAGCAGTTAAACAGACTGTAACGTCTGCAGGTAAACAGACTGTAATGTCTGCAGGTAAACAGACTGTAAAGTCTGCAGCGGGTAATCAGAGTAACGTCTGCAGCGGGTAAACAGACTGTAACGTCTGCAGGTAAACAGACTGTAACGTCTGCAGCAGTTAAAAAGGCTTTAACGTCTGCAGCAGGTAAACAGACTGTAACGTCTGCAGCAGGTAAACAGACTGTAACGTCTGCAGGTAAACAGACTGTAACGCCTGAAGGTAAACAGACTGTAACGTCTGCAGCAGGTAAACAGACTGATACTGTTCAGCAGGTAAACAGACTGTAACGTCTGCAGGTAAACAGACTGTAACGTCTACAGGTAAACAGACTGTAACGTCTGCAGCAGGTAAACAGACTGTAACTGTTTAGCGGGTAAACAGACTGTAACGTC
The DNA here is from genome assembly GCF_963584025.1 of Labrus mixtus. NCBI lineage: Eukaryota > Metazoa > Chordata > Actinopteri > Labriformes > Labridae > Labrus > Labrus mixtus. The sequence continues at coordinate 110,712 of NW_026870068.1, read as the reverse complement.
CGCAGCGGGTAAACAGACTGTAACGTCTGCAGGTAAACAGACTGTAACGTCCGCAGCAGGTAAACAGACTGTAACGTCTGCAGCAGGTAAACAGACTGTAACGTCTGCAGGTAAACAGACTGTAACGTCTGCAGCAGGTAAACAGGCTTTAACGTCTGCAGCAGGTAAACAGACTGTAACGTCTGCAGTTAAACAGACTGTAACGTCTGCAGGTAAACAGACTGTAATGTCTGCAGCGGTTAAACAGACTGTAACGCCTGCAGGTAAACAGACTGTATCGTCTGCAGCAGGTAAACAGACTGTAACTGTTCAGCGGGTAAACAGACTGTAACGTCTGCAGCGGGTAAACAGACTGTAACGTCTGCAGCAGGTAAACAGACTGTAACGTCTGCAGCGGGTAAACAGACAGTAACGTCTGCAGCAGGTAAACACACTGTAACGTCTGCAGGTAAACAGACTGTAACGTCTGCAGTGGGTAAACAGACTGTAACGTCTGCAGCAGGTAAACAGACTGTAACATCTGCAGCAGGTAAACAGACTGTAACGTCTGCAGCAGGTAAACAGACTGTAACGTCTGCAGCGGGTAATCAGAGTAACGTCTGCAGCGGGTAAACAGACTGTAACGTCTGCAGCTAAACAGACTGTAACGTCTGCAGGTAAACAGACTGTAAAGTCTGCAGCAGGTAAACAGACTGTAACGTCTGCAGCAGGTAAACAGACTGTAACTGTTCAGCAGGTAAACAGACTGTAACGTCTGCAGGTAAACAGACTGTAACGTCTACAGGTAAACAGACTGTAACGTCTGCAGCAGGTAAACAGACTGTAACTGTTTAGCGGGTAAACAGACTGTAACGTCCGCAGCGGGTAAACAGACTGTAACGTCTGCAGGTAAACAGACTGTAACGTCTGCAGCAGGTAAACAGACTGTAACGTCTACAGGTAAACAGACTGTAACGTCTGCAGCAGGTAAACAGACTGTAACGTCTGCAGCAGGTAAACAGACTGTAATGTCTGCAGGTAAACAGACTGTAACGTCTGCAGCGGGTAAACAGACTGTAACGTCTGCAGCGGGTAAACAGACTGTAACGTCTGCAGCAGGTAAACAGACTGTAACGTCTGCAGCGGGTAAACAGACAGTAACGTCTGCAGCAGGTAAACACACTGTAACGTCTGCAGGTAAACAGACTGTAACGTCTGCAGTGGGTAAACAGACTGTAACGTCTGCAGCAGGTAAACAGACTGTAACGTCAGCAGCAGGTAAACAGACTGTAACGTCTGCAGCGGGTAATCAGAGTAACGTCTGCAGCGGGTAAACAGACTGTAACGTCTGCACCTAAACAGACTGTAACGTCTGCAGCAGGTAAACAGGCTTTAACGTCTGTAGCAGGTAAACAGACTGTAACGTCTGCAGTTAAACAGACTGTAACGTCTGCAGGTAAACAGACTGTAAAGTCTGCAGCAGGTAAACAGACTGTAACGTCTGCAGCAGGTAAACAGACTGTAACGTCTGCAGCAGGTAAACAGACTGTAACGTGTGCAGCAGGTAAACAGACTGTAACGTCTGCAGCAGGTAAACAGGCTGTAACGCCTGCAGCAGGTAAACAGACTGTAATGTCTGCAACAGGTAAACAGACTGTAACGTCTCAAGCGGGTAAACAGACTGTAACGCCTGCAGGTAAACAGACTGTAACGCCTGCAGCAGGTAAACAGAATGTAACTGTTCAGCACTTAAACAGACTGTAACGTCTGCAGCACGTAAACAGACTGTAACGTCTGCAGCAGGTAAACAGGCTTTAACGTCTGCAGCAGGTAAACAGACTGTAACGTCTGCAGTTAAACAGACTGTAACATCTGCAGGTAAAAAGACTGTAAAGTCTGCAGGTAAACAGACTATAACGTCTGCAGCAGGTAAACAGACTTTAACGTCTGCAGCAGGTAAACAGACTGTAACGTCTGCAGGTAAACAGACTGTAACGTCTGCAGCAGGTAAACAGACTGTAACGTCTGTAGCAGGTAAACAGACTGTAACGTCTGCAGCAGGTAAACAGACTGTAACGTCTGCAGCAGGTAAACAGGCTGTAAAGCCTGCAGCAGGTAAACAGACTGTAATGTCTGCAGGTAAACAGACTGTAATGTCTGCAGCGGGTAAACAGACTGTAACGCCTGCAGGTAAACAGACTGTAACGTCTGCAACAGGTAAACAGAATGTAACTGTTCAGCACTTAAACAGACTGTAACGTCTGCAGCAGGTAAACAGACTGTAACGTCTACAGGTAAACAGACTGTAACGTCTGCAGCAGGTAAACAGACTGTAACGTCTGCAGCAGGTAAACAGACTGTAATGTCTGCAGGTAAACAGACTGTAACGTCTGCAGCGGGTAAACAGACTGTAACGTCTGCAGCGGGTAAACAGACTGTAACGTCTGCAGCAGGTAAACAGACTGTAACGTCTGCAGCGGGTAAACAGACAGTAACGTCTGCAGCGGGTAAACAGACTGTAACGTCTGCAGCAGGTAAACAGACTGTAACGTCTGCAGCAGGTAAACAGACTGTAACGTCTGCAGCGGGTAATCAGAGTAACGTCTGCAGCGGGTAAACAGACTGTAACGTCTGCACCTAAACAGACTGTAACGTCTGCAGCAGGTAAACAGGCTTTAACGTCTGCAGCAGGTAAACAGACTGTAACGTCTGCAGTTAAACAGACTGTAACGTCTGCAGGTAAACAGACTGTAACGTCTGCAGCAGGTAAACAGACTGTAACTGTTCAGCGGGTAAACAGACTGTAACGTCTGCAGCGGGTAAACAGACTGTAACGTCTGCAGCAGGTAAACAGACTGTAACGTCTGCAGCGGGTAAACAGACAGTAACGTCTGCAGCAGGTAAACACACTGTAACGTCTGCAGGTAAACAGACTGTAACGTCTGCAGTGGGTAAACAGACTGTAACGTCTGCAGCAGGTAAACAGACTGTAACATCTGCAGCAGGTAAACAGACTGTAACGTCTGCAGCAGGTAAACAGACTGTAACGTCTGCAGCGGGTAATCAGAGTAACGTCTGCAGCGGGTAAACAGACTGTAACGTCTGCAGCTAAACAGACTGTAACGTCTGCAGCAGGTAAACAGGCTTTAACCTCTGCAGCAGGTAAACAGACTGTAACGTCTGCAGTTAAACAGACTGTAACGTCTGCAGGTAAACAGACTGTAAAGTCTGCAGCAGGTAAACAGACTGTAACGTCTGCAGCAGGTAAACAGACTGTAACTGTTCAGCAGGTAAACAGACTGTAACGTCTGCAGGTAAACAGACTGTAACGTCTACAGGTAAACAGACTGTAACGTCTGCAGCAGGTAAACAGACTGTAACTGTTTAGCGGGTAAACAGACTGTAACGTCCGCAGCGGGTAAACAGACTGTAACGTGTGCAGGTAAACAGACTGTAACGTCTGCAGCAGGTAAACAGACTGTAACGTCTACAGGTAAACAGACTGTAACGTCTGCAGCAGGTAAACAGACTGTAACGTCTGCAGCAGGTAAACAGACTGTAATGTCTGCAGGTAAACAGACTGTAACGTCTGCAGCGGGTAAACAGACTGTAACGTCTGCAGCGGGTAAACAGACTGTAACGTCTGCAGCAGGTAAACAGACTGTAACGTCTGCAGCGGGTAAACAGACAGTAACGTCTGCAGCAGGTAAACACACTGTAACGTCTGCTGGTAAACAGACTGTAACGTCTGCAGTGGGTAAACAGACTGTAACGTCTGCAGCAGGTAAACAGACTGTAACGTCAGCAGCAGGTAAACAGACTGTAACGTCTGCAGCGGGTAATCAGAGTAACGTCTGCAGCGGGTAAACAGACTGTAACGTCTGCACCTAAACAGACTGTAACGTCTGCAGCAGGTAAACAGGCTTTAACGTCTGTAGCAGGTAAACAGACTGTAACGTCTGCAGTTAAACAGACTGTAACGTCTGCAGGTAAACAGACTGTAAAGTCTGCAGCAGGTAAACAGACTGTAACGTCTGCAGCAGGTAAACAGACTGTAACGTCTGCAGCAGGTAAACAGACTGTAACGTGTGCAGCAGGTAAACAGACTGTAACGTCTGCAGCAGGTAAACAGGCTGTAACGCCTGCAGCAGGTAAACAGACTGTAATGTCTGCAACAGGTAAACAGACTGTAACGTCTCAAGCGGGTAAACAGACTGTAACGCCTGCAGGTAAACAGACTGTAACGCCTGCAGCAGGTAAACAGAATGTAACTGTTCAGCACTTAAACAGACTGTAACGTCTGCAGCACGTAAACAGACTGTAACGTCTGCAGCAGGTAAACAGGCTTTAACGTCTGCAGCAGGTAAACAGACTGTAACGTCTGCAGTTAAACAGACTGTAACATCTGCAGGTAAAAAGACTGTAAAGTCTGCAGGTAAACAGACTATAACGTCTGCAGCAGGTAAACAGACTTTAACGTCTGCAGCAGGTAAACAGACTGTAACGTCTGCAGGTAAACAGACTGTAACGTCTGCAGCAGGTAAACAGACTGTAACGTCTGTAGCAGGTAAACAGACTGTAACGTCTGCAGCAGGTAAACAGACTGTAACGTCTGCAGCAGGTAAACAGGCTGTAAAGCCTGCAGCAGGTAAACAGACTGTAATGTCTGCAGGTAAACAGACTGTAATGTCTGCAGCGGGTAAACAGACTGTAACGCCTGCAGGTAAACAGACTGTAACGTCTGCAACAGGTAAACAGAATGTAACGTCTACAGGTAAACAGACTGTAACGTCTGCAGCAGGTAAACAGACTGTAACGTCTGCAGCAGGTAAACAGACTGTAATGTCTGCAGGTAAACAGACTGTAACGTCTGCAGCGGGTAAACAGACTGTAACGTCTGCAGCGGGTAAACAGACTGTAACGTCTGCAGCAGGTAAACAGACTGTAACGTCTGCAGCGGGTAAACAGACAGTAACGTCTGCAGCGGGTAAACAGACTGTAACGTCTGCAGCAGGTAAACAGACTGTAACGTCTGCAGCAGGTAAACAGACTGTAACGTCTGCAGCGGGTAATCAGAGTAACGTCTGCAGCGGGTAAACAGACTGTAACGTCTGCACCTAAACAGACTGTAACGTCTGCAGCAGGTAAACAGGCTTTAACGTCTGCAGCAGGTAAACAGACTGTAACATCTGCAGTTAAACAGACTGTAACGTCTGCAGGTAAACAGACTGTAAAGTCTGCAGCAGGTAAACAGACTGTAACGTCTGCAGCAGGTAAACAGACTGTAACGTCTGCAGCAGGTAAACAGACTGTAACGTGTGCAGCAGGTAAACAGACTGTAACGTCTGCAGCAGGTAAACAGGCTGTAACGCCTGCAGCAGGTAAACAGACTGTAATGTCTGCAGGTAAACAGACTGTAATGTCTGCAACAGGTAAACAGACTGTAACGTCTCAAGCGGGTAAAGAGACTGTAACGCCTGCAGGTAAACAGACTGTAACGCCTGCAGCAGGTAAACAGAATGTAACTGTTCAGCACTTAAACAGACTGTAACGTCTGCAGCACGTAAACAGACTGTAACGTCTGCAGCAGGTAAACAGATTGTAACGTCTGTAGCAGGTAAACAGACTGTAACGTCTGCAGCAGGTAAACAGACTGTAACGTCTGCAGCAGGTAAACAGGCTGTAAAGCCTGCAGCAGGTAAACAGACTGTAATGTCTGCAGGTAAACAGACTGTAATGTCTGCAGCGGGTAAACAGACTGTAACGCCTGCAGGTAAACAGACTGTAACGTCTGCAACAGGTAAACAGAATGTAACGTCTACAGGTAAACAGACTGTAACGTCTGCAGCAGGTAAACAGACTGTAACGTCTGCAGCAGGTAAACAGACTGTAATGTCTGCAGGTAAACAGACTGTAACATCTGCAGCGGGTAAACAGACAGTAACGTCTGCAGCGGGTAAACAGACTGTAACGTCTGCAGCAGGTAAACAGACTGTAACGTCTGCAGCAGGTAAACAGACTGTAACGTCTGCAGCGGGTAATCAGAGTAACGTCTGCAGCGGGTAAACAGACTGTAACGTCTGCACCTAAACAGACTGTAACGTCTGCAGCAGGTAAACAGGCTTTAACGTCTGCAGCAGGTAAACAGACTGTAACGTCTTCAGTTAAACAGACTGTAACGTCTGCAGGTAAACAGACTGTAAAGTCTGCAGCAGGTAAACAGACTGTAACGTCTGCAGCAGGTAAACAGACTGTAACGTCTGCAGCAGGTAAACAGACTGTAACGTGTGCAGCAGGTAAACAGACTGTAACGTCTGCAGCAGGTAAACAGGCTGTAACGCCTGCAGCAGGTAAACAGACTGTAATGTCTGCAGGTAAACAGACTGTAATGTCTGCAACAGGTAAACAGACTGTAAAGTCTCAAGCGGGTAAAGAGACTGTAACGCCTGCAGGTAAACAGACTGTAACGCCTGCAGCAGGTAAACAGAATGTAACTGTTCAGCACTTAAACAGACTGTAACGTCTGCAGCACGTAAACAGACTGTAACGTCTGCAGCAGGTAAACAGGCTTTAACGTCTGCAGCAGGTAAACAGACTGTAACGTCTGCAGTTAAACAGACTGTAACATCTGCAGGTAAACAGACTGTAAAGTCTGCAGGTAAACAGACTATAACGTCTGCAGCAGGTAAACAGACTTTAACGTCTGCAGCAGGTAAACAGACTGTAACGTCTGCAGGTAAACAGACTGTAACGTCTGCAGCAGGTAAACAGACTGTAACGTCTGTAGCAGGTAAACAGACTGTAACGTCTGCAGCAGGTAAACAGACTGTAACGTCTGCAGCAGGTAAACAGGCTGTAAAGCCTGCAGCAGGTAAACAGACTGTAATGTCTGCAGGTAAACAGACTGTAACGTCTGCAGTGGGTAAACAGACTGTAAAGTCTGCAGCAGGTAAACAGACTGTAACGTCAGCAGCAGGTAAACAGACTGTAACGTCTGCAGCGGGTAATCAGAGTAACGTCTGCAGCGGGTAAACAGACTGTAACGTCTGCACCTAAACAGACTGTAACGTCTGCAGCAGGTAAACAGGCTTTAACGTCTGCAGCAGGTAAACAGACTGTAACGTCTGCAGTTAAACAGACTGTAACGTCTGCAGGTAAACAGACTGTAAAGTCTGCAGCAGGTAAACAGACTGTAACGTCTGCAGCAGGTAAACAGACTGTAACGTCTGCAGCAGGTAAACAGACTGTAACGTGTGCAGCAGGTAAACAGACTGTAACGTCTGCAGCAGGTAAACAGGCTGTAACGCCTGCAGCAGGTAAAAAGACTGTAATGTCTGCAGGTAAACAGACTGTAATGTCTGCAACAGGTAAACAGACTGTAACGTCTCAAGCGGGTAAACAGACTGTAACGCCTGCAGGTAAACAGACTGTAACGCCTGCAGCAGGTAAACAGAATGTAACTGTTCAGCACTTAAACAGACTGTAACGTCTGCAGCACGTAAACAGACTGTAACGTCTGCAGCAGGTAAACAGGCTTTAACGTCTGCAGCAGGTAAACAGACTGTAACGTCTGCAGTTAAACAGACTGTAACATCTGCAGGTAAACAGACTGTAAAGTCTGCAGGTAAACAGACTATAACGTCTGCAGCAGGTAAACAGACTTTAACGTCTGCAGCAGGTAAACAGACTGTAACGTCTGCAGGTAAACAGACTGTAACGTCTGCAGCAGGTAAACAGACTGTAACGTCTGTAGCAGGTAAACAGACTGTAACGTCTGCAGCAGGTAAACAGACTGTAACGTCTGCAGCAGGTAAACAGGCTGTAAAGCCTGCAGCAGGTAAACAGACTGTAATGTCTGCAGGTAAACAGACTGTAATGTCTGCAGCGGGTAAACAGACTGTAACGCCTGCAGGTAAACAGACTGTAACGTCTGCAACAGGTAAACAGAATGTAACTGTTCAGCACTTAAACAGACTGTAACGTCTGCAGCAGGTAAACAGACTGTAACGTCTACAGGTAAACAGACTGTAACGTCTGCAGCAGGTAAACAGACTGTAACGTCTGCAGCAGGTAAACAGACTGTAATGTCTGCAGGTAAACAGACTGTAACGTCTGCAGCGGGTAAACAGACTGTAACGTCTGCAGCGGGTAAACAGACTGTAACGTCTGCAGCAGGTAAACAGACTGTAACGTCTGCAGCGGGTAAACAGACAGTAACGTCTGCAGCAGGTAAACACACTGTAACGTCTGCAGGTAAACAGACTGTAACGTCTGCAGTGGGTAAACAGACTGTAACGTCTGCAGCAGGTAAACAGACTGTAACGTCTGCACCTAAACAGACTGTAACGTCTGCAGCAGGTAAACAGGCTTTAACGTCTGCAGCAGGTAAACAGACTGTAACGTCTTCAGTTAAACAGACTGTAACGTCTGCAGGTAAACAGACTGTAAAGTCTGCAGCAGGTAAACAGACTGTAACGTCTGCAGCAGGTAAACAGACTGTAACGTCTGCAGCAGGTAAACAGACTGTAACGTGTGCAGCAGGTAAACAGACTGTAACGTCTGCAGCAGGTAAACAGGCTGTAACGCCTGCAGCAGGTAAACAGACTGTAATGTCTGCAGGTAAACAGACTGTAATGTCTGCAACAGGTAAACAGACTGTAAAGTCTCAAGCGGGTAAAGAGACTGTAACGCCTGCAGGTAAACAGACTGTAACGCCTGCAGCAGGTAAACAGAATGTAACTGTTCAGCACTTAAACAGACTGTAACGTCTGCAGCACGTAAACAGACTGTAACGTCTGCAGCAGGTAAACAGGCTTTAACGTCTGCAGCAGGTAAACAGACTGTAACGTCTGCAGTTAAACAGACTGTAACATCTGCAGGTAAACAGACTGTAAAGTCTGCAGGTAAACAGACTATAACGTCTGCAGCAGGTAAACAGACTTTAACGTCTGCAGCAGGTAAACAGACTGTAACGTCTGCAGGTAAACAGACTGTAACGTCTGCAGCAGGTAAACAGACTGTAACGTCTGTAGCAGGTAAACAGACTGTAACGTCTGCAGCAGGTAAACAGACTGTAACGTCTGCAGCAGGTAAACAGGCTGTAAAGCCTGCAGCAGGTAAACAGACTGTAATGTCTGCAGGTAAACAGACTGTAACGTCTGCAGTGGGTAAACAGACTGTAAAGTCTGCAGCAGGTAAACAGACTGTAACGTCAGCAGCAGGTAAACAGACTGTAACGTCTGCAGCGGGTAATCAGAGTAACGTCTGCAGCGGGTAAACAGACTGTAACGTCTGCACCTAAACAGACTGTAACGTCTGCAGCAGGTAAACAGGCTTTAACGTCTGCAGCAGGTAAACAGACTGTAACGTCTGCAGTTAAACAGACTGTAACGTCTGCAGGTAAACAGACTGTAAAGTCTGCAGCAGGTAAACAGACTGTAACGTCTGCAGCAGGTAAACAGACTGTAACGTCTGCAGCAGGTAAACAGACTGTAACGTGTGCAGCAGGTAAACAGACTGTAACGTCTGCAGCAGGTAAACAGGCTGTAACGCCTGCAGCAGGTAAAAAGACTGTAATGTCTGCAGGTAAACAGACTGTAATGTCTGCAACAGGTAAACAGACTGTAACGTCTCAAGCGGGTAAACAGACTGTAACGCCTGCAGGTAAACAGACTGTAACGCCTGCAGCAGGTAAACAGAATGTAACTGTTCAGCACTTAAACAGACTGTAACGTCTGCAGCACGTAAACAGACTGTAACGTCTGCAGCAGGTAAACAGGCTTTAACGTCTGCAGCAGGTAAACAGACTGTAACGTCTGCAGTTAAACAGACTGTAACATCTGCAGGTAAACAGACTGTAAAGTCTGCAGGTAAACAGACTATAACGTCTGCAGCAGGTAAACAGACTTTAACGTCTGCAGCAGGTAAACAGACTGTAACGTCTGCAGGTAAACAGACTGTAACGTCTGCAGCAGGTAAACAGACTGTAACGTCTGTAGCAGGTAAACAGACTGTAACGTCTGCAGCAGGTAAACAGACTGTAACGTCTGCAGCAGGTAAACAGGCTGTAAAGCCTGCAGCAGGTAAACAGACTGTAATGTCTGCAGGTAAACAGACTGTAATGTCTGCAGCGGGTAAACAGACTGTAACGCCTGCAGGTAAACAGACTGTAACGTCTGCAACAGGTAAACAGAATGTAACTGTTCAGCACTTAAACAGACTGTAACGTCTGCAGCAGGTAAACAGACTGTAACGTCTACAGGTAAACAGACTGTAACGTCTGCAGCAGGTAAACAGACTGTAACGTCTGCAGCAGGTAAACAGACTGTAATGTCTGCAGGTAAACAGACTGTAACGTCTGCAGCGGGTAAACAGACTGTAACGTCTGCAGCGGGTAAACAGACTGTAACGTCTGCAGCAGGTAAACAGACTGTAACGTCTGCAGCGGGTAAACAGACAGTAACGTCTGCAGCAGGTAAACACACTGTAACGTCTGCAGGTAAACAGACTGTAACGTCTGCAGTGGGTAAACAGACTGTAACGTCTGCAGCAGGTAAACAGACTGTAACGTCTGCAGCCGGTAAACAGACTGTAACGTCTGCAGCGGGTAATCAGAGTAACGTCTGCAGCGGGTAAACAGACTGTAACGTCTGCACCTAAACAGACTGTAACGTCTGCAGCAGGTAAACAGGCTTTAACGTCTGCAGCAGGTAAACAGACTGTAACGTCTGCAGTTAAACAGACTGTAACGTCTGCAGGTAAACAGACTGTAAAGTCTGCAGCAGGTAAACAGACTGTAACGTCTGCAGCAGGTAAACAGACTGTAACGTCTGCTGCAGGTAAACAGACTGTAACGTGTGCAGCAGGTAAACAGACTGTAACGTCTGCAGCAGGTAAACAGGCTGTAACGCCTGCAGCAGGTAAACAGACTGTAATGTCTGCAGGTAAACAGACTGTAATGTCTGCAACAGGTAAACAGACTGTAACGTCTCAAGCGGGTAAAGAGACTGTAACGCCTGCAGGTAAACAGACTGTAACGCCTGCAGCAGGTAAACAGAATGTAACTGTTCAGCACTTAAACAGACTGTAACGTCTGCAGCACGTAAACAGACTGTAACGTCTGCAGCAGGTAAACAGGCTTTAACGTCTGCAGCAGGTAAACAGACTGTAACGTCTGCAGTTAAACAGACTGTAACATCTGCAGGTAAACAGACTGTAAAGTCTGCAGGTAAACAGACTATAACGTCTGCAGAAGGTAAACAGACTTTAACGTCTGCAGCAGGTAAACAGACTGTAACGTCTGCAGGTAAACAGACTGTAACGTCTGCAGCAGGTAAACAGACTGTAACGTCTGTAGCAGGTAAACAGACTGTAACGTCTGCAGCAGGTAAACAGACTGTAACGTCTGCAGCAGGTAAACAGGCTGTAAAGCCTGCAGCAGGTAAACAGACTGTAATGTCTGCAGGTAAACAGACTGTAATGTCTGCAGCGGGTAAACAGACTGTAACGCCTGCAGGTAAACAGACTGTAACGTCTGCAACAGGTAAAAAGAATGTAACTGTTCAGCACTTAAACAGACTGTAACTACTGCAGCAGGTAAACAGATTGTAACGTCTGCAGGTAAACAGACTGTAACGTCTGCAGTTAAACAGACTGTAACGTCTGCAGTTAAACAGACTGTAACGTCTGCAGGTAAACAGACTGTAATGTCTGCAGCAGGTAAAGAGACTGTAACGTCTGCAGCAGGTAAACAGACTGTAACGTCTGCAGGTAAACAGACTGTAACGTCTGCAGCGGGTAAACAGACTGTAACGTCTGCAGCGGGTAAACAGACTGTAACGTCTGCAGCGGGTAAACAGACTGTAACTGTTCAGCACTTAAACAGACTGTAACTACTGCAGCAGGTAAACAGATTGTAACGTCTGCAGGTAAACAGACTGTAACGTCTGCAGTTAAACAGACTGTAACGTCTGCAGTTAAACAGACTGTAACGTCTGCAGGTAAACAGACTGTAATGTCTGCAGCAGGTAAAGAGACTGTAACGTCTGCAGCAGGTAAACAGACTGTAACGTCTGCAGGTAAACAGACTGTAACGTCTGCAGCGGGTAAACAGACTGTAACGTCTGCAGCGGGTAAACAGACTGTAACGTCTGCAGCGGGTAAACAGACTGTAGCGTCTGCAGCAGGTAAACAGACTGTAACGTCTGCAGCAGTTAAACAGACTGTAACGTCTGCAGCAGGTAAACAGGATGTAACGCCTGCAGCAGGTAAACAGACTGTAACGTCTGCAGTTAAACAGACTGTAATGTCTGCAGGTAAACAGACTGTAATGTCTGCAGCAGTTAAACAGACTGTAACGTCTGCAGGTAAACAGACTGTAATGTCTGCAGGTAAACAGACTGTAATGTCTGCAACAGGTAAACAGACTGTAAAGTCTGCAGCGGGTAATCAGAGTAACGTCTGCAGGTAAACAGACTGTAACGTCTGCAGCAGTTAAACAGGCTTTAACGTCTGCAGCAGTTAAACAGACTGTAACGTCTGCAGGTAAACAGACTGTAACGTCTGCAGGTAAACAGACTATAACGTCTGCAGCAGGTAAACAGACTGTAACGTCTGCAGCAGGTAAACAGACTGTAAACTCTGCAGGTAAACAGACTGTAACGTCTGCAGCAGGTAAACAGACTGTAACGTCTGCAGGTAAACAGACTGTAACGTCTGCAGCAGGTAAACAGACTGTAATGTCTGCAGCAGGTAAACAGGCTGTAACGCCTGCAGCAGGTAAACAGACTGTAACGTCTGCAGTTAAACAGACTGTAACGTCTGCAGGTAAACAGACTGTAACGCCTGCAGCAGGTAAACAGACTGTAACGTCTGCAGCGGGTAAACAGACTGTAACGTCTGCAGCAGGTAAACAGGCTTTAACGTCTGCAGCAGGGACACAGACTGTAACGCCTGCAGGTAAACAGACTGTAACGTCTGCAGCAGGTAAACAGACTGTAACTGTTCAGAAGGTAAACAGACTGTAACGTCTGCAGGTAAACAGACTGTAACGTCTACAGGTAAACAGACTGTAACGTCTGCAGCGGGTAAACAGATTGCAACGTCTGCAGCAGGTAAACAGACTGTAACGTCTACAGGTAAACAGACTGTAACGTCTGCAGCGGGTAAACAGACTGTAACGTCTGCAGCGGATAAACAGACTGTAGCGTCTGCAGCAGGTAAACAGACTGTAACGTCTGCAGTTAAACAGACTGTAACGTCTGCAGGTAAACAGACTGTAAAGTCTGCAGGTAAACAGACTGTAACGTCTGCAACGGGTAAACAGACTGTAACGTCTGCAGCAGGTAAACAGACTGTAACGTCTGCAGCAGGTAAACGGACTGTAACGTCTGCAGCGGGTAAACAGACAGTAACGTCTGCAGCAGGTAAACAGACTGTAACGTCTGCAGGTAAACAGACTGTAACGTCTGCAGCGGGTAAACAGACTGTAACGTCTGCAGCGGGTAAACAGACTGTAACGTCTGCAGCGGATAAACAGACTGTAGCGTCTGCAGCAGGTAAACAGACTGTAACGTCTGCAGCGGGTAAACAGACAGTAACGTCTGCAGCGGGTAAACAGACTGTAATGTCTGCAGGTAAACATAATGTAACGTCTGCAGCAGGTAAACAGGCTGTAACATCTGCAGCAGGTACACAGACTGTATCGTCTGCAGGTAAACAGACTGTAACGTCTGCAGCAGGTAAACAGACTGTAACGTCTGCAGCGGGTAAACAGACAGTAACGTCTGCAGCGTGTAAACAGACTGTAACGTCTGCAGGTAAACAGACTGTATCTTCTGCAGCAGGTAAACAGACTGTAACGTCTGCAGGTAAACAGACTGTAACATCTGAAGCAGGTAAACAGACTGTAACGTCTGCAGCAGGTAAACAGACTGTAACGTCTGCAGGTAAACAGACTGTAACGTCTGCAGTGGGTAAACAGGCTGTAACGTCTGCAGCAGGTAAACAGACTGTAACGTCTGCAGCAGGTAAACAGACTGTAACGTCTGCAGTGGTTAATCAGAGTAACGTCTGCAGCAAGTAAACAGACTGTAACTGTTCAGCAGGTAAACAGACTGTAACATCTGCAGCGGGTAAACAGACTGTAACGTCTGCACCGGGTAAACAGACTGTAACGTCTGCAGGTAAACAGACTGTAACGTCTGCAGCAGGTAAAAAGACTGTAACGTCTGCAGCGGGTAAACAGACTGTAACGTCTGCAGCGGGTAATCAGAGTAACGTCTGCAGCGGGCAAACAGACTGTAACGTCTGCAGCAGGTAAACAGACTGTAACGTCTGCAGGTAAACAGACTGTAACGTCTGCAGGTAAACAGACTGTAACGTCTGCAGCAGGGAAACAGACTGTAACGCCTGCAGCAGGTAAACAGGCTGTAACGCCTGCAGCAGGTAAACAGACTGTAACGTCTGCAGTTAAACAGACTGTAATGTCTGCAGCAGGAAAACAGGCTGTAACGTCTGCAGGAGGTAAACAGACTGTAACGTCTGCAGCAGGTAAACAGACTGTAACTGTTCAGCAGGTAAACAGATTGTAACGTCTGCATCGGGTAAACAGACTGTAACGTCTGCAGCGGGTAAACAGACTGTAACGTCTGCAGCAGGTAAACAGACTGTAACGTCTGCAGCAGGTAAACAGACTGTAACGCCTGCAGGTAAACAGACTGTAACGTCTGCAGCCGGTAAACAGACTGTAACTGTTCAGCAGGTAAACAGACTGTAACGTCTACAGGTAAACAGACTGTAACGTCTGCAGCAGGTAAACAGACTGTAACGTCTGCAGCGGGTAAACAGACTGTAACGTCTTCAGCGGGTAATCAGAGTAACGTCTGCAGCGGGTAAACAGACTGTAACGTCTGCAGCGTGTAAACAGACTGTAACGTCTGCAGGTAAACAGACTGTATCGTCTGCAGCAGGTAAACAGACTGTAACGTCTGCAGGTAAACAGACTGTAACATCTGAAGCAGGTAAACAGACTGTAACGTCTGCAGTGGTTAATCAGAGTAACGTCTGCAGCGGGTAAACAGACTGTAACTGTTCAGCAGGTAAAAAGACTGTAACGTCTGCAGCGGGTAATCAGAGTAACGTCTGCAGCGGGTAAACAGACTGTAACGTCTGCAGGTAAACAGACTGTAACGTCTGCAGGTAAACAGACTGTAACGTCTGCAGCAGGGAAACAGACTGTAACGTCTGCAGCAGGTAAACAGGCTGTAACGCCTGCAGCAGGTAAACAGACTGTAACGTCTGCAGTTAAACAGACTGTAATGTCTGCAGCAGGAAAACAGGCTGTAACGTCTGCAGCAGGTAAACAGACTGGAACGTCTGCAGCAGGTAAACAGACTGTAACGTCTGCAGCAGGTAAACAGACTGTAACTGTTCAGCAGGTAAACAGATTGTAACGTCTGCAGCGGGTAAACAGACTGTAACGTCTGCAGCGGGTAAACAGACTGTAACGTCTGCAGCAGGTAAACAAACTGTAACGTCTGCAGCAGGTAAACAGACTGTAACGCCTGCAGGTAAACAGACTGTATCGTCTGCAGCAGGTAAACAGACTGTAACATCTGCAGGTAAACAGATTGTAACATCTGCACGTAAACAGACTGTAACGTCTGCCGCGGGTAAACAAACAGTAACGTCTGCAGCGTGTTAACAGACTGTAACGTCTGCAGGTAAACAGACTGTATCGTCTGCAGCAGGTAAACAGACTGTAACATCTGCAGGTAAACAGATTGTAACATCTGAAGCAGGTAAACAGACTGTAACGTCTGCAGCAGGTAAACAGACTGTAACGTCTGCAGGTAAACAGACTGTAACGTCTGCAGTGGGTAAACAGGCTGTAACGTCTGCAGCAGGTAAACAGACTGTAACGTCTGCAGCAGGTAAACAGACTGTAACGTCTGCAGTGGTTAATCAGAGTAACGTCTGCAGCGGGTAAACAGACTGTAACGTCTGCAGCGGGCAAACAGACTGTAACGTCTGCAGCAGGTAAACAGGCTGTAACGTCTGCAGCAGGTAAACAGACTGTAACGTCTGCAGTTAAACAGACTGTAACGTCCGCAGGTAAACAGACTGTAAAGTCTGCAGGTAAACAGACTGTAACGTCTGCAGCGGGTAAACAGACTGTAACGTCTGCAGCGGGTAAACAGACTGTAACGTCTGCAGGTAAACAGACTGTAACGTCTGCAGCAGGTAAACAGACTGTAACGTCTGCAGCGGGTAAACAGACTGTAACGTCTGCAGCGGGAAATCAGAGTAACGTCTGCAGCGGGTAAACAGACTGTAACGTCTGCAGCAGGTAAACAGACTGTAACGTCTGCAGGTAAACAGACTGTAACGTCTGCAGGTAAACAGACTGTAACGTCTGCAGCAGGGAAACAGACTGTAACGTCTGCAGCAGGTAAACAGGCTGTAACGCCTGCAGCAGGTAAACAGACTGTAACGTCTGCAGTTAAACAGACTGTAATGTCTGCAGCAGGAAAACAGGCTGTAACGTCTGCAGCAGGTAAACAGACTGGAACGTCTGCAGCAGGTAAACAGACTGTAACGTCTGCAGCAGGTAAACAGACTGTAACTGTTCAGCAGGTAAACAGATTGTAACGTCTGCAGCGGGTAAACAGACTGTAAAGTCTGCAGCGGGTAAACAGACTGTAACGTCTGCAGCAGGTAAACAGACTGTAACGCATGCAGGTAAACAGACTGTAACGTCTGCAGCAGGTAAACAGACTGTAACTGTTCAGCAGGTAAATAGACTGTAACGTCTGCAGGTAAACAGACTGTAACGTCTACAGGTAAACAGACTGTAACATCTGCAGCAGGTAAACAGACTGTAACTGTTCAGCGGGTAAACAGACTGTAACGTCTGCAGCAGGTAAACAGACTGTAACGTCTGCAGGTAAACAGACTGTAACGTCTGCAGCAGGTAAACAGACTGTAACGTCTGCAGTTAAACAGACTGTAATGTCTGCAGGTAAACAGACTGTAACGTCTGCAGCAGGTAAACAGACTGTAACGTCTGCAGGTAAACAGACTGTAACGTCTGCAGTGGGTAAACAGGCTGTAACGTCTGCAGCAGGTAAACAGACTGTAACGTCTGCAGCAGGTAAACAGACTGTAACGTCTGCAGTGGTTAATCAGAGTAACGTCTGCAGCGGGTAAACAGACTGTAACTGTTCAGCAGGTAAAAAGACTGTAACGTCTGCAGCGGGTAATCAGAGTAACGTCTGCAGCGGGTAAACAGACTGTAACGTCTGCAGGTAAACAGACTGTAACGTCTGCAGGTAAACAGACTGTAACGTCTGCAGCAGGGAAACAGACTGTAACGTCTGCAGCAGGTAAACAGGCTGTAACGCCTGCAGCAGGTAAACAGACTGTAACGTCTGCAGTTAAACAGACTGTAATGTCTGCAGCAGGAAAACAGGCTGTAACGTCTGCAGCAGGTAAACAGACTGGAACGTCTGCAGCAGGTAAACAGACTGTAACGTCTGCAGCAGGTAAACAGACTGTAACTGTTCAGCAGGTAAACAGATTGTAACGTCTGCAGCGGGTAAACAGACTGTAACGTCTGCAGCGGGTAAACAGACTGTAACGTCTGGAGCAGGTAAACAAACTGTAACGTCTGCAGCAGGTAAACAGACTGTAACGCCTGCAGGTAAACAGACTGTATCGTCTGCAGCAGGTAAACAGACTGAAACATCTGCAGGTAAACAGATTGTAACATCTGCACGTAAACAGACTGTAACGTCTGCCGCGGGTAAACAAACAGTAACGTCTGCAGCGTGTTAACAGACTGTAACGTCTGCAGGTAAACAGACTGTATCGTCTGCAGCAGGTAAACAGACTGTAACGTCTGCAGCAGGTAAACAGACTGTAACGTCTGCAGGTAAACAGACTGTAACGTCTGCAGTGGGTAAACAGGCTGTAACGTCTGCAGCAGGTAAACAGACTGTAACGTCTGCAGCAGGTAAACAGACTGTAACGTCTGCAGTGGTTAATCAGAGTAACGTCTGCAGCGGGTAAACAGACTGTAACGTCTGCAGCGGGCAAACAGACTGTAACGTCTGCAGCAGGTAAACAGGCTGTAACGTCTGCAGCAGGTAAACAGACTGTAACGTCTGCAGTTAAACAGACTGTAACGTCCGCAGGTAAACAGACTGTAAAGTCTGCAGGTAAACAGACTGTAACGTCTGCAGCGGGTAAACAGACTGTAACGTCTGCAGCGGGTAAACAGACTGTAACGTCTGCAGGTAAACAGACTGTAACGTCTGCAGCAGGTAAACAGACTGTAACGTCTGCAGCGGGTAAACAGACTGTAACGTCTGCAGCGGGAAATCAGAGTAACGTCTGCAGCGGGTAAACAGACTGTAACGTCTGCAGCAGGTAAACAGACTGTAACGTCTGCAGGTAAACAGACTGTAACGTCTGCAGGTAAACAGACTGTAACGTCTGCAGCAGGGAAACAGACTGTAACGTCTGCAGCAGGTAAACAGGCTGTAACGCCTGCAGCAGGTAAACAGACTGTAACGTCTGCAGTTAAACAGACTGTAATGTCTGCAGCAGGAAAACAGGCTGTAACGTCTGCAGCAGGTAAACAGACTGGAACGTCTGCAGCAGGTAAACAGACTGTAACGTCTGCAGCAGGTAAACAGACTGTAACTGTTCAGCAGGTAAACAGATTGTAACGTCTGCAGCGGGTAAACAGACTGTAACGTCTGCAGCGGGTAAACAGACTGTAACGTCTGCAGCAGGTAAACAGACTGTAACGCATGCAGGTAAACAGACTGTAACGTCTGCAGCAGGTAAACAGACTGTAACTGTTCAGCAGGTAAATAGACTGTAACGTCTGCAGGTAAACAGACTGTAACGTCTACAGGTAAACAGACTGTAACATCTGCAGCAGGTAAACAGACTGTAACTGTTCAGCGGGTAAACAGACTGTAACGTCTGCAGCAGGTAAACAGACTGTAACGTCTGCAGGTAAACAGACTGTAACGTCTGCAGCAGGTAAACAGACTGTAACGTCTGCAGTTAAACAGACTGTAATGTCTGCAGGTAAACAGACTGTAACGTCTGCAGCAGGTAAACAGACTGTAACGTCTGCAGGTAAACAGACTGTAACGTCTGCAGTGGGTAAACAGGCTGTAACGTCTGCAGCAGGTAAACAGACTGTAACGTCTGCAGCAGGTAAACAGACTGTAACGTCTGCAGTGGTTAATCAGAGTAACGTCTGCAGCGGGTAAACAGACTGTA
Organism: Labrus mixtus; assembly: GCF_963584025.1. Lineage (NCBI taxonomy): Eukaryota > Metazoa > Chordata > Actinopteri > Labriformes > Labridae > Labrus > Labrus mixtus. The sequence goes on along the minus strand of NW_026870068.1, from coordinate 91,434 downwards.
ACTGTTCAGCAGGTAAAAAGACTGTAACGTCTGCAGCGGGTAATCAGAGTAACGTCTGCAGCGGGTAAACAGACTGTAACGTCTGCAGGTAAACAGACTGTAACGTCTGCAGGTAAACAGACTGTAACGTCTGCAGCAGGGAAACAGACTGTAACATCTGCAGCAGGTAAACAGGCTGTAACGCCTGCAGCAGGTAAACAGACTGTAACGTCTGCAGTTAAACAGACTGTAATGTCTGCAGCAGGAAAACAGGCTGTAACGTCTGCAGCAGGTAAACAGACTGGAACGTCTGCAGCAGGTAAACAGACTGTAACGTCTGCAGCAGGTAAACAGACTGTAACTGTTCAGCAGGTAAACAGATTGTAACGTCTGCAGCGGGTAAACAGACTGTAACGTCTGCAGCGGGTAAACAGACTGTAACGTCTGCAGCAGGTAAACAAACTGTAACGTCTGCAGCAGGTAAACAGACTGTAACGCCTGCAGGTAAACAGACTGTAACGTCTGCAGCAGGTAAACAGACTGTAACTGTTCAGCAGGTAAACAGACTGTAACGTCTGCAGGTAAACAGACTGTAACGTCTACAGGTAAACAGACTGTAACATCTGCAGCAGGTAAACAGACTGTAACTGTTCAGCGGGTAAACAGACTGTAACGTCTGCAGCAGGTAAACAGACTGTAACGTCTGCAGGTAAACAGACTGTAACGTCTGCAGCGTGTAAGCAGACTGTAACGTCTGCAGGTAAACAGACTGTATCGTCTGCAGCAGGAAAACAGGCTGTAACGTCTGCAGCAGGTAAACAGACTGGAACGTCTGCAGCAGGTAAACAGACTGTAACGTCTGCAGCAGGTAAACAGACTGTAACTGTTCAGCAGGTAAACAGATTGTAACGTCTGCAGCGGGTAAACAGACTGTAACGTCTGCAGCGGGTAAACAGACTGTAACGTCTGCAGCAGGTAAACAAACTGTAACGTCTGCAGCAGGTAAACAGACTGTAACGCCTGCAGGTAAACAGACTGTAACGTCTGCAGCAGGTAAACAGACTGTAACTGTTCAGCAGGTAAACAGACTGTAACGTCTGCAGGTAAACAGACTGTAACGTCTACAGGTAAACAGACTGTAACATCTGCAGCGGGTAAACAGACTGTAACGTCTGCAGCAGGTAAACAGACTGTAACGTCTGCAGGTAAACAGACTGTAACGTCTGCAGCAGGTAAACAGACTGTAACGTCTGCAGCAGGTAAACAGACTGTAACGTCTGCAGCGGGTAAACAGACAGTAACGTCTGCAGCAGGTAAACAGACTGTAACGTCTGCATGTAAAAAGACTGTAACGTCTGCAGCGGGTAAACAGACTGTAACGTCTGCAGCTGGTAAACAGACTGTAGCGTCTGCAGGAGGTAAACAGACTGTAACGTCTGCAGCGGGTAAACAGACAGTAACGTCTGCAGCGGGTAAACAGACTGTAACGTCTGCAGCGGGTAAACAGACTGTAATGTCTGCAGGTAAACAGACTGTAACGTCTGCAGCAGGTAAACAGGCTGTAACGTCTGCAGCAGATAAACAGACTGTAACGTCTGCACGTAAACAGACTGTAACGTCTGCAGCAGGTAAACAGACTGTAACGTCTGCAGCGGGTAAACAAACAGTAACGTCTGCAGCGTGTAAACAGACTGTAACGTCTGCAGGTAAACAGACTGTATCGTCTGCAGCAGGTAAACAGACTGTAACATCTGCAGGTAAACAGATTGTAACATCTGCACGTAAACAGACTGTAACGTCTGCAGCGTGTAAACAGACTGTAACGTCTGCAGGTAAACAGACTGTATCGTCTGCAGCAGGTAAACAGACTGTAACATCTGCAGGTAAACAGATTGTAACATCTGAAGCAGGTAAACAGACTGTAACGTCTGCAGCAGGTAAACAGACTGTAACGTCTGCAGGTAAACAGACTGTAACGTCTGCAGTGGGTAAACAGGCTGTAACGTCTGCAGCAGGTAAACAGACTGTAACGTCTGCAGCAGGTAAACAGACTGTAACGTCTGCAGTGGTTAATCAGAGTAACGTCTGCAGCGGGTAAACAGACTGTAACGTCTGCAGCGGGCAAACAGACTGTAACGTCTGCAGCAGGTAAACAGGCTGTAACGTCTGCAGCAGGTAAACAGACTGTAACGTCTGCAGTTAAACAGACTGTAACGTCCGCAGGTAAACAGACTGTAAAGTCTGCAGGTAAACAGACTGTAACGTCTGCAGCGGGTAAACAGACTGTAACGTCTGCAGCGGGTAAACAGACTGTAACGTCTGCAGGTAAACAGACTGTAACGTCTGCAGCAGGTAAACAGACTGTAACGTCTGCAGCGGGTAAACAGACTGTAACGTCTGCAGCGGGAAATCAGAGTATCGTCTGCAGCGGGTAAACAGACTGTAACGTCTGCAGCAGGTAAACAGACTGTAACGTCTGCAGGTAAACAGACTGTAACGTCTGCAGGTAAACAGACTGTAACGTCTGCAGCAGGGAAACAGACTGTAACGTCTGCAGCGGGTAAACAGACTGTAACGTCTGTAGCAGGTAAACAGACTGTAACGCATGCAGGTAAACAGACTGTAACGTCTGCAGCAGGTAAACAGACTGTAACTGTTCAGCAGGTAAATAGACTGTAACGTCTGCAGGTAAACAGACTGTAACGTCTACAGGTAAACAGACTGTAACATCTGCAGCAGGTAAACAGACTGTAACTGTTCAGCGGGTAAACAGACTGTAACGGCTGCAGCAGGTAAACAGACTGTAACGTCTGCAGGTAAACAGACTGTAACGTCTGCAGCAGGTAAACAGACTGTAACGTCTGCAGTTAAACAGACTGTAATGTCTGCAGGTAAACAGACTGTAACGTCTGCAGCAGGTAAACAGACTGTAACGTCTGCAGGTAAACAGACTGTAACGTCTGCAGTGGGTAAACAGGCTGTAACGTCTGCAGCAGGTAAACAGACTGTAACGTCTGCAGCAGCTAAACAGACTGTAACGTCTGCAGTGGTTAATCAGAGTAACGTCTGCAGCGGGTAAACAGACTGTAACTGTTCAGCAGGTAAAAAGACTGTAACATCTGCAGCGGGTAATCAGAGTAACGTCTGCAGCGGGTAAACAGACTGTAACGTCTGCAGGTAAACAGACTGTAACGTCTGCAGGTAAACAGACTGTAACGTCTGCAGCAGGGAAACAGACTGTAACATCTGCAGCAGGTAAACAGGCTGTAACGCCTGCAGCAGGTAAACAGACTGTAACGTCTGCAGTTAAACAGACTGTAATGTCTGCAGCAGGAAAACAGGCTGTAACGTCTGCAGCAGGTAAACAGACTGGAACGTCTGCAGCAGGTAAACAGACTGTAACGTCTGCAGCAGGTAAACAGACTGTAACTGTTCAGCAGGTAAACAGATTGTAACGTCTGCAGCGGGTAAACAGACTGTAACGTCTGCAGCGGGTAAACAGACTGTAACGTCTGCAGCAGGTAAACAAACTGTAACGTCTGCAGCAGGTAAACAGACTGTAACGCCTGCAGGTAAACAGACTGTAACGTCTGCAGCAGGTAAACAGACTGTAACTGTTCAGCAGGTAAACAGACTGTAACGTCTGCAGGTAAACAGACTGTAACGTCTACAGGTAAACAGACTGTAACATCTGCAGCAGGTAAACAGACTGTAACTGTTCAGCGGGTAAACAGACTGTAACGTCTGCAGCAGGTAAACAGACTGTAACGTCTGCAGGTAAACAGACTGTAACGTCTGCAGCAGGTAAACAGACTGTAACGTCTGCAGCAGGTAAACAGACTGTAACGTCTGCAGCGGGTAAACAGACAGTAACGTCTGCAGCAGGTAAACAGACTGTAACGTCTGCATGTAAACAGACTGTAACGTCTGCAGCGGGTAAACAGACTGTAACGTCTGCAGCGGGTAAACAGACTGTAGCGTCTGCAGGAGGTAAACAGACTGTAACGTCTGCAGCGGGTAAACAGACAGTAACGTCTGCAGCGGGTAAACAGACTGTAACGTCTGCAGCGGGCAAACAGACTGTAATGTCTGCAGGTAAACAGACTGTAACGTCTGCAGCAGGTAAACAGGCTGTAACGTCTGCAGCAGATAAACAGACTGTAACGTCTGCACGTAAACAGACTGTAACGTCTGCAGCAGGTAAACAGACTGTAACGTCTGCAGCAGGTAAACAGACTGTAACGTCTGCAGTGGTTAATCAGAGTAACGTCTGCAGCGGGAAAACAGACTGTAACGTCTGCAGCGGGTAAACAAACAGTAACGTCTGCAGCGTGTAAACAGACTGTAACGTCTGCAGGTAAACAGACTGTATCGTCTGCAGCAGGTAAACAGACTGTAACATCTGCAGGTAAACAGATTGTAACATCTGAAGCAGGTAAACAGACTGTAACGTCTGCAGCAGGTAAACAGACTGTAACGTCTGTAGATAAACAGACTGTAACGTCTGCAGTGGGTAAACAGGCTGTAACGTCTGCAGCAGGTAAACAGACTGTAACGTCTGCAGCAGGTAAACAGACTGTAACGTCTGCAGTGGTTAATCAGAGTAACGTCTGCAGCGGGAAAACAGACTGTAACGTCTGCAGCGGGCAAACAGACTGTAACGTCTGCAGCAGGTAAACAGGCTGTAACGTCTGCAGCAGGTAAACAGACTGTAACGTCTGCAGTTAAACAGACTGTAACGTCCGCAGGTAAACAGACTGTAAAGTCTGCAGGTAAACAGACTGTAACGTCTGCAGCGGGTAAACAGACTGTAACGTCTGCAGGTAAACAGACTGTAACGTCTGAAGCAGGTAAACAGACTGAAACGTCTGCAGCGGGTAAACAGACTGTAACGTCTGCAGCGGGAAATCAGAGAAACGTCTGCAGCGGGTAAACAGACTGTAACGTCTGCAGCAGGTAAAAAGACTGTAACGTCTGCAGGTAAACAGACTGTAACGTCTGCAGGTAAACAGACTGTAACGTCTGCAGCAGGGAAACAGACTGTAACGTCTGCAGCAGGTAAACAGGCTGTAACGCCTACAGCAGGTAAACAGACTGTAACGTCTGCAGTTAAACAGACTGTAATGTCTGCAGCAGGAAAACAGGCTGTAACGTCTGCAGCAGGTAAACAGACTGGAACGTCTGCAACAGGTAAACAGACTGTAACGTCTGCAGCAGGTAAACAGACTGTAACTGTTCAGCAGGTAAACAGATTGTAACGTCTGCAGCGGGTAAACAGACTGTAACGTCTGCAGTTAAACAGACTGTAATGTCTGCAGCAGGAAAACAGGCTGTAACGTCTGCAGCAGGTAAACAGACTGGAACGTCTGCAGCAGGTAAACAGACTGTAACGTCTGCAGCAGGTAAACAGACAGTAACGTCTGCAGCGGGTAAAAAGACAGTAACGTCTGCAGCAGGTAAACAGACTGTAACGTCTGCATGTAAACAGACTGTAACGTCTGCAGCGGGTAAACAGACTGTAACGTCTGCAGCGGGTAAACAGACTGTAGCGTCTGCAGGAGGTAAACAGACTGTAACGTCTGCAGCGGGTAAACAGACAGTAACGTCTGCAGCGGGTAAACAGACTGTAACGTCTGCAGCGGGTAAACAGACTGTAATGTCTGCAGGTAAACAGACTGTAACGTCTGCAGCAGGTAAACAGGCTGTAACGTCTGCAGCAGATAAACAGACTGTAACGTCTGCACGTAAACAGACTGTAACGTCTGCAGCAGGTAAACAGACTGTAACGTCTGCAGCGGGTAAACAAACAGTAACGTCTGCAGCGTGTAAACAGACTGTAACGTCTGCAGGTAAACAGACTGTATCGTCTGCAGCAGGTAAACAGACTGTAACATCTGCAGGTAAACAGATTGTAACATCTGCACGTAAACAGACTGTAACGTCTGCAGCGGGTAAACAAACAGTAACGTCTGCAGCGTGTAAACAGACTGTAACGTCTGCAGGTAAACAGACTGTATCGTCTGCAGCAGGTAAACAGACTGTAACATCTGCAGGTAAACAGACTGTAACGTCTGCAGCAGGTAAACAGACTGTAACGTCTGCAGTGGTTAATCAGAGTAACGTCTGCAGCGGGTAAACAGACTGTAACGTCTGCAGCGGGCAAACAGACTGTAACGTCTGCAGCAGGTAAACAGGCTGTAACGTCTGCAGCAGGTAAACAGACTGTAACGTCTGCAGTTAAACAGACTGTAACGTCCGCAGGTAAACAGACTGTAAAGTCTGCAGGTAAACAGACTGTAACGTCTGCAGCGGGTAAACAGACTGTAACGTCTGCAGCGGGAAATCAGAGAAACGTCTGCAGCGGGTAAACAGACTGTAACGTCTGCAGCAGGTAAACAGACTGTAACGTCTGCAGGTAAACAGACTGTAACGTCTGCAGGTAAACAGACTGTAACGTCTACAGGTAAACAGACTGTAACGTCTGCAGCGGGTAAACAGATTGCAACGTCTGCAGCAGGTAAACAGACTGTAACGTCTACAGGTAAACAGACTGTAACGTCTGCAGCGGGTAAACAGACTGTAACGTCTGCAGCGGATAAACAGACTGTAGCGTCTGCAGCAGGTAAACAGACTGTAACGTCTGCAGTTAAACAGACTGTAACGTCTGCAGGTAAACAGACTGTAAAGTCTGCAGGTAAACAGACTGTAATGTCTGCAACGGGTAAACAGACTGTAACGTCTGCAGCAGGTAAACAGACTGTAACGTCTGCAGCAGGTAAACGGACTGTAACGTCTGCAGCGGGTAAACAGACAGTAACGTCTGCAGCAGGTAAACAGACTGTAACGTCTGCAGGTAAACAGACTGTAACGTCTGCAGCGGGTAAACATACTGTAACGTCTGCAGCAGGTAAACAGACTGTAACGTCTGCAGTGGTTAATCAGAGTAACGTCTGCAGCAAGTAAACAGACTGTAACTGTTCAGCAGGTAAACAGACTGTAACATCTGCAGCGGGTAAACAGACTGTAACGTCTGCACCGGGTAAACAGACTGTAACGTCTGCAGGTAAACAGACTGTAACGTCTGCAGCAGGTAAAAAGACTGTAACGTCTGCAGCGGGTAAACAGACTGTAACGTCTGCAGCGGGTAATCAGAGTAACGTCTGCAGCGGGCAAACAGACTGTAACGTCTGCAGCAGGTAAACAGACTGTAACGTCTGCAGGTAAACAGACTGTAACGTCTGCAGCGGGTAAACAGACTGTAACGTCTGCAGCGGGTAAACAGACTGTAACGTCTGCAGTGGGTAAACAGACTGTAGCGTCTGCAGCAGGTAAACAGACTGTAACGTCTGCAGCAGTTAAACAGACTGTAACGTCTGCAGCAGGTAAACAGGCTGTAACGCCTGCAGCAGGTAAACAGACTGTAACGTCTGCAGTTAAACAGACTGTAATGTCTGCAGGTAAACAGACTGTAATGTCTGCAGCAGTTAAACAGACTGTAACGTCTGCAGGTAAACAGACTGTAATGTCTGCAGGTAAACAGACTGTAATGTCTGCAACAGGTAAACAGACTGTAAAGTCTGCAGCGGGTAATCAGAGTAACGTCTGCAGGTAAACAGACTGTAACGTCTGCAGCAGTTAAACAGGCTTTAACGTCTGCAGCAGTTAAACAGACTGTAACGTCTGCAGGTAAACAGACTGTAACGTCTGCAGGTAAAGAGACTATAACGTCTGCAGCAGGTAAACAGACTGTAACGTCTGCAGCAGGTAAACAGACTGTAAACTCTGCAGGTAAACAGACTGTAACGTCTGCAGCAGGTAAACAGACTGTAACGTCTGCAGGTAAACAGACTGTAACGGTTCAGAAGGTAAACAGACTGTAACGTCTGCAGGTAAACAGACTGTAACGTCTACAGGTAAACAGACTGTAACGTCTGCAGCGGGTAAACAGATTGCAACGTCTGCAGCAGGTAAACAGACTGTAACGTCTACAGGTAAACAGACTGTAACGTCTGCAGCGGGTAAACAGACTGTAACGTCTGCAGCGGATAAACAGACTGTAGCGTCTGCAGCAGGTAAACAGACTGTAACGTCTGCAGTTAAACAGACTGTAACGTCTGCAGGTAAACAGACTGTAAAGTCTGCAGGTAAACAGACTGTAACGTCTGCAACGGGTAAACAGACTGTAACGTCTGCAGCAGGTAAACAGACTGTAACGTCTGCAGCAGGTAAACGGACTGTAACGTCTGCAGCGGGTAAACAGACAGTAACGTCTGCAGCAGGTAAACAGACTGTAACGTCTGCAGGTAAACAGACTGTAACGTCTGCAGCGGGTAAACAGACTGTAACGTCTGCAGCGGGTAAACAGACTGTAACGTCTGCAGCGGGTAAACAGACTGTAGCGTCTGCAGCAGGTAAACAGACTGTAACGTCTGCAGCGGGTAAACAGACAGTAACGTCTGCAGCGGGTAAACAGACTGTAATGTCTGCAGGTAAACATACTGTAACGTCTGCAGCAGGTAAACAGGCTGTAACATCTGCAGCAGGTACACAGACTGTATCGTCTGCAGGTAAACAGACTGTAACGTCTGCAGCAGGTAAACAGACTGTAACGTCTGCAGCGGGTAAACAGACAGTAACGTCTGCAGCGTGTAAACAGACTGTAACGTCTGCAGGTAAACAGACTGTATCTTCTGCAGCAGGTAAACAGACTGTAACGTCTGCAGCAGGTAAACAGACTGTAACGTCTGCAGGTAAACAGACTGTAACGTCTGTAGTGGGTAAACAGGCTGTAAACTCTGCAGCAGGTAAACAGACTGTAACGTCTGCAGTGGTTAATCAGAGTAACGTCTGCAGCAAGTAAACAGACTGTAACTGTTCAGCAGGTAAACAGACTGTAACATCTGCAGCGCGTAAACAGACTGTAACGTCTGCACCGGGTAAACAGACTGTAACGTCTGCAGGTAAACAGACTGTAACGTCTGCAGCAGGTAAAAAGACTGTAACGTCTGCAGCGGGTAAACAGACTGTAACGTCTGCAGCGGGTAATCAGAGTAACGTCTGCAGCGGGCAAACAGACTGTAACGTCTGCAGCAGGTAAACAGACTGTAACGTCTGCAGGTAAACAGACTGTAACGTCTGCAGGTAAACAGACTGTAACGTCTGCAGCAGGGAAACAGACTGTAACGCCTGCAGCAGGTAAACAGGCTGTAACGCCTGCAGCAGGTAAACAGACTGTAACGTCTGCAGTTAAACAGACTGTAATGTCTGCAGCAGGAAAACAGGCTGTAACGTCTGCAGGAGGTAAACAGACTGTAACGTCTGCAGCAGGTAAACAGACTGTAACTGTTCAGCAGGTAAACAGATTGTAACGTCTGCATCGGGTAAACAGACTGTAACGTCTGCAGCGGGTAAACAGACTGTAACGTCTGCAGCAGGTAAACAGACTGTAACGTCTGCAGCAGGTAAACAGACTGTAACGCCTGCAGGTAAACAGACTGTAACGTCTGCAGCCGGTAAACAGACTGTAACTGTTCAGCAGGTAAACAGACTGTAACGTCTGCAGGTAAACAGACTGTAACGTCTGCAGGTAAACAGACTGTATCGTCTGCAGCAGGTAAACAGACTGTAACGTCTGCAGGTAAACAGACTGTAACATCTGAAGCAGGTAAACAGACTGTAACGTCTGCAGCAGGTAAACAGACTGTAACGTCTGCAGGTAAACAGACTGTAACGTCTGCAGTGGGTAAACAGGCTGTAACGTCTGCAGCAGGTAAACAGACTGTAACGTCTGCAGCAGGTAAACAGACTGTAACGTCTGCAGTGGTTAATCAGAGTAACGTCTGCAGCAGGTAAACAGACTGTAACGTCTGCAGCAGGTAAACAGACTGTAACGTCTGCAGCGGGTAATCAGAGTAACGTCTGCAGCGGGTAAACAGACTGTAACGTCTGCAGGTAAACAGACTGTAACGTCTGCAGGTAAACAGACTGTAACGTCTGCAGCAGGGAAACAGACTGTAACGTCTGCAGCAGGTAAACAGGCTGTAACGTCTGCAGCGGGTAAACAGACTGTAACGTCTGCAGGTAAACAGACTGTAACGTCTGCAGGTAAACAGACTGTAACGTCTGCAGCAGGGAAACAGACTGTAACGTCTGCAGCAGGTAAACAGACTGTAACGTCTGCAGCAGGTAAACAGACTGTAACGTCTGCAGTGGTTAATCAGAGTAACGTCTGCAGCGGGTAAACAGACTGTAACTGTTCAGCAGGTAAAAAGACTGTAACGTCTGCAGCGGGTAATCAGAGTAACGTCTGCAGCGGGTAAACAGACTGTAACGTCTGCAGCGGGTAAACAGACTGTAACGTCTGCAGCAGGTAAACAAACTGTAACGTCTGCAGCAGGTAAACAGACTGTAACGCCTGCAGGTAAACAGACTGTAACGTCTGCAGCAGGAAAACAGACTGTAACTGTTCAGCAGGTAAACAGACTGTAACGTCTGCAGGTAAACAGACTGTAACGTCTGCAGGTAAACAGACTGTAATGTCTGCAGCAGGTAAACAGACTGTAACGTCTGCAGGTAAACAGACTGTATCGTCTGCAGCAGGTAAACAGACTGTAACGCATGCAGGTAAACAGACTGTAACGTCTGCAGCAGGTAAACAGACTGTAACTGTTCAGCAGGTAAACAGACTGTAACGTCTGCAGGTAAACAGACTGTAACGTCTACAGGTAAACAGACTGTAACGTCTGCAGTTAAACAGACTGTAATGTCTGCAGGTAAACAGACTGTAACGTCTGCAGCAGGTAAACAGACTGTAACGTCTGCAGGTAAACAGACTGTAACGTCTGCAGGTAAACAGACTGTAACGTCTGCAGGTAAACAGACTGTATCGTCTGCAGCAGGTAAACAGACTGTAACGTCTGCAGCAGGTAAACAGACTGTAACGTCTGCAGTGGTTAATCAGAGTAACGTCTGCAGCGGGTAAACAGACTGTAACTGTTCAGCAGGTAAAAAGACTGTAACGTCTGCAGCGGGTAATCAGAGTAACGTCTGCAGCGGGTAAACAGACTGTAACGTCTGCAGGTAAACAGACTGTAACGTCTGCAGGTAAACAGACTGTAACGTCTGCAGCAGGGAAACAGACTGTAACGTCTGCAGCAGGTAAACAGGCTGTAACGCCTGCAGCAGGTAAACAGACTGTAACGTCTGCAGTTAAACAGACTGCAATGTCTGCAGCAGGAAAACAGGCTGTAACGTCTGCAGCAGGTAAACAGACTGGAACGTCTGCAGCAGGTAAACAGACTGTAACGTCTGCAGCAGGTAAACAGACTGTAACTGTTCAGCAGGTAAACAGATTGTAACGTCTGCAGCAGGTAAACAGACTGTAACGTCTGCAGCGGGTAAACAGACTGTAACGTCTGCAGCAGGTAAACAAACTGTAACGTCTGCAGCAGGTAAACAGACTGTAACGCCTGCAGGTAAACAGACTGTAACGTCTGCAGCAGGTAAACAGACTGTAACTGTTCAGCAGGTAAACAGACTGTAACGTCTGCAGGTAAACAGACTGTAACGTCTACAGGTAAACAGACTGTAACATCTGCAGCAGGTAAACAGACTGTAACTGTTCAGCGGGTAAACAGACTGTAACGTCTGCAGCAGGTAAACAGACTGTAACGTCTGCAGGTAAACAGACTGTAACGTCTGCAGCAGGTAAACAGACTGTAACGTCTGCAGCAGGTAAACAGACTGTAACGTCTGCAGCGGGTAAACAGACAGTAACGTCTGCAGCAGGTAAACAGACTGTAACGTCTGCATGTAAACAGACTGTAACGTCTGCAGCAGGTAAACAGACTGTAACGTCTGCAGCGGGTAAACAGACTGTAGCGTCTGCAGGAGGTAAACAGACTGTAACGTCTGTAGCGGGTAAACAGACAGTAAGGTATGCAGCGGGTAAACAGACTGTAACGTCTGCAGCGGGTAAACAGACTGTAATGTCTGCAGGTAAACAGACTGTAACGTCTGCAGCAGGTAAACAGGCTGTAACGTCTGCAGCAGATAAACAGACTGTAACGTCTGCACGTAAACAGACTGTAACGTCTGCAGCAGGTAAACAGACTGTAACGTCTGCAGCGGGTAAACAAACACTAACGTCTGCAGCGTGTAAACAGACTGTAACGTCTGCAGGTAAACAGACTGTATCGTCTGCAGCAGGTAAACAGACTGTAACATCTGCAGGTAAACAGATTGTAACATCTGAAGCAGGTAAACAGACTGTAACGTCTGCAGCAGGTAAACAGACTGTAACGTCTGCAGATAAACAGACTGTAACGTCTGCAGTGGGTAAACAGTCTGTAACGTCTGCAGCAGGTAAACAGACTGTAACGTCTGCAGCAGGTAAACAGACTGTAACGTCTGCAGTGGTTAATCAGAGTAACGTCTGCAGCGGGTAAACAGACTGTAACGTCTGCAGCGGGCAAACAGACTGTAACGTCTGCAGCAGGTAAACAGGCTGTAACGTCTGCAGCAGGTAAACAGACTGTAACGTCTGCAGTTAAACAGACTGTAACGTCCGCAGGTAAACAGACTGTAAAGTCTGCAGGTAAACAGACTGTAACGTCTGCAGCGGGTAAACAGACTGTAACGTCTGCAGCGGGTAAACAGACTGTAACGTCTGAAGCAGGTAAACAGACTGAAACGTCTGCAGCGGGTAAACAGACTGTAACGTCTGCAGCGGGAAATCAGAGAAACGTCTGCAGCGGGTAAACAGACTGTAACGTCTGCAGCAGGTAAACAGACTGTAACGTCTGCAGGTAAACAGACTGTAACATCTGCAGGTAAACAGACTGTAACATCTGCAGCAGGGAAATAGACTGTAACGTCTGCAGCAGGTAAACAGGCTGTAACGCCTGCAGCAGGTAAACAGACTGTAACGTCTGCAGTTAAACAGACTGTAATGTCTGCAGCAGGAAAACAGGCTGTAACGTCTGCAGCAGGTAAACAGACTGTAACGTCTGCAACAGGTAAACAGACTGTAACGTCTGCAGCAGGTAAACAGACTGTAACTGTTCAGCAGGTAAACAGATTGTAACGTCTGCAGCGGGTAAACAGACTGTAACGTCTGCAGTTAAACAGACTGTAATGTCTGCAGCAGGAAAACAGGCTTTAACGTCTGCAGCAGGTAAACAGACTGGAACGTCTGCAGCAGGTAAACAGACTGTAACGTCTGCAGCAGGTAAACAGACTGTAACTGTTCAGCAGGTAAACAGATTGTAACGTCTGCAGCGGGTAAACAGACTGTAACGTCTGCAGCGGGTAAACAGACTGTAACGTCTGCAGCAGGTAAACAAACTGTAACGTCTGCAGCAGGTAAACAGACTGTAACGCCTGCAGGTAAACAGACTGTAACGTCTGCAGCAGGTAAACAGACTGTAACTGTTCAGCAGGTAAACAGACTGTAACGTCTGCAGGTAAACAGACTGTAACGTCTACAGGTAAACAGACTGTAACATCTGCAGCAGGTAAACAGACTGTAACTGTTCAGCGGGTAAACAGACTGTAACGTCTGCAGCAGGTAAACAGACTGTAACGTCTGCAGGTAAACAGACTGTAACGTCTGCAGCAGGTAAACAGACTGTAACGTCTGCAGCAGGTAAACAGACTGTAACGTCTGCAGCGGGTAAACAGACAGTAACGTCTGCAGCAGGTAAACAGACTGTAACGTCTGCATGTAAACAGACTGTAACGTCTGCAGCGGGTAAACAGACTGTAACGTCTGCAGCGGGTAAACAGACTGTAGCGTCTGCAGGAGGTAAACAGACTGTAACGTCTGCAGCGGGTAAACAGACAGTAACGTCTGCAGCGGGTAAACAGACTGTAACGTCTGCTGCGGGTAAACAGACTGTAATGTCTGCAGGTAAACAGACTGTAACGTCTGCAGCAGGTAAACAGGCTGTAACGTCTGCAGCAGATAAACAGACTGTAACGTCTGCACGTAAACAGACTGTAACGTCTGCAGCAGGTAAACAGACTGTAACGTCTGCAGCGGGTAAACAAACAGTAACGTCTGCAGCGTGTAAACAGACTGTAACGTCTGCAGGTAAACAGACTGTATCGTCTGCAGCAGGTAAACAGACTGTAACATCTGCAGGTAAACAGATTGTAACATCTGCACGTAAACAGACTGTAACGTCTGCAGCGGGTAAACAAACAGTAACGTCTGCAGCGTGTAAACAGACTGTAACGTCTGCAGGTAAACAGACTGTATCGTCTGCAGCAGGTAAACAGACTGTAACATCTGCAGGTAAACAGATTGTAACATCTGAAGCAGGTAAACAGACTGTAACGTCTGCAGCAGGTAAACAGACTGTAACGTCTGCAGGTAAACAGACTGTAACGTCTGCAGTGGGTAAACAGGCTGTAACGTCTGCAGCAGGTAAACAGACTGTAACGTCTGCAGCAGGTAAACAGACTGTAACGTCTGCAGTGGTTAATCAGAGTAACGTCTGCAGCGGGTAAACAGACTGTAACGTCTGCAGCGGGCAAACAGACTGTAACGTCTGCAGCAGGTAAACAGGCTGTAACGTCTGCAGCAGGTAAACAGACTGTAACGTCTGCAGTTAAACAGACTGTAACGTCCGCAGGTAAACAGACTGTAAAGTCTGCAGGTAAACAGACTGTAACGTCTGCAGCGGGTAAACAGACTGTAACGTCTGCAGCGGGTAAACAGACTGTAACGTCTGCAGGTAAACAGACTGTAACGTCTGCAGCAGGTAAACAGACTGTAACGTCTGCAGCGGGTAAACAGACTGTAACGTCTGCAGCGGGAAATCAGAGTAACGTCTGCAGCGGGTAAACAGACTGTAACGTCTGCAGCAGGTAAACAGACTGTAACGTCTGCAGGTAAACAGACTGTAACGTCTGCAGGTAAACAGACTGTAACGTCTGCAGCAGGGAAACAGACTGTAACGTCTGCAGCAGGTAAACAGGCTGTAACGCCTGCAGCAGGTAAACAGACTGTAACGTCTGCAGTTAAACAGACTGTAATGTCTGCAGCAGGAAAACAGGCTGTAACGTCTGCAGCAGGTAAACAGACTGTAACTGTTCAGCAGGTAACCAGATTGTAACGTCTGCAGCGGGTAAACAGACTGTAACGTCTGCAGTTAAACAGACTGTAATGTCTGCAGCAGGAAAACAGGCTTTAACGTCTGCAGCAGGTAAACAGACTGGAACGTCTGCAGCAGGTAAACAGACTGTAACGTCTGCAGCAGGTAAACAGACTGTAACGTCTGCAGCAGGTAAACAAACTGTAACGTCTGCAGCAGGTAAACAGACTGTAACGCCTGCAGGTAAACAGACTGTAACGTCTGCAGCAGGTAAACAGACTGTAACTGTTCAGCAGGTAAACAGACTGTAACGTCTGCAGGTAAACAGACTGTAACGTCTACAGGTAAACAGACTGTAACATCTGCAGCAGGTAAACAGACTGTAACTGTTCAGCGGGTAAACAGACTGTAACGTCTGCAGCAGGTAAACAGACTGTAACGTCTGCAGGTAAACAGA
This sequence comes from Labrus mixtus, assembly GCF_963584025.1. Lineage (NCBI taxonomy): Eukaryota > Metazoa > Chordata > Actinopteri > Labriformes > Labridae > Labrus > Labrus mixtus. The sequence goes on along the minus strand of NW_026870068.1, from coordinate 75,900 downwards.
CTGTAACGTCTGCAGCAGGTAAACAGACTGTAACGTCTGCAGCAGGTAAACAGACTGTAACGTCTGCAGCGGGTAAACAGACAGTAACGTCTGCAGCAGGTAAACAGACTGTAACGTCTGCAGTGGTTAATCAGAGTAACGTCTGCAGCGGGTAAACAGACTGTAACGTCTGCAGCGGGCAAACAGACTGTAACGTCTGCAGCAGGTAAACAGGCTGTAACGTCTGCAGCAGGTAAACAGACTGTAAAGTCTGCAGGTAAACAGACTGTAACGTCTGCAGCGGGTAAACAGACTGTAACGTCTGCAGCGGGTAAACAGACTGTAACGTCTGCAGGTAAACAGACTGTAACGTCTGCAGCAGGTAAACAGACTGTAACGTCTGCAGCGGGTAAACAGACTGTAACGTCTGCAGCGGGAAATCAGAGTAACGTCTGCAGCGGGTAAACAGACTGTAACGTCTGCAGCAGGTAAACTGACTGTAACGTCTGCAGGTAAACAGACTGTAACGTCTGCAGGTAAACAGACTGTAACGTCTGCAGCAGGGAAACAGACTGTAACGTCTGCAGCAGGTAAACAGGCTGTAACGCCTGCAGCAGGTAAACAGACTGTAACGTCTGCAGTTAAACAGACTGTAATGTCTGCAGCAGGAAAACAGGCTGTAACGTCTGCAGCAGGTAAACAGACTGGAACGTCTGCAGCAGGTAAACAGACTGTAACGTCTGCAGCAGGTAAACAGACTGTAACTGTTCAGCAGGTAAACAGATTGTAACGTCTGCAGCGGGTAAACAGACTGTAACGTCTGCAGCGGGTAAACAGACTGTAACGTCTGCAGCAGGTAAACAGACTGTAACGCATGCAGGTAAACAGACTGTAACGTCTGCAGCAGGTAAACAGACTGTAACTGTTCAGCAGGTAAATAGACTGTAACGTCTGCAGGTAAACAGACTGTAACGTCTACAGGTAAACAGACTGTAACATCTGCAGCAGGTAAACAGACTGTAACTGTTCAGCGGGTAAACAGACTGTAACGTCTGCAGCAGGTAAACAGACTGTAACGTCTGCAGGTAAACAGACTGTAACGTCTGCAGCAGGTAAACAGACTGTAACGTCTGCAGTTAAACAGACTGTAATGTCTGCAGGTAAACAGACTGTAACGTCTGCAGCAGGTAAACAGACTGTAACGTCTGCAGGTAAACAGACTGTAACGTCTGCAGTGGGTAAACAGGCTGTAACGTCTGCAGCAGGTAAACAGACTGTAACGTCTGCAGCAGGTAAACAGACTGTAACGTCTGCAGTGGTTAATCAGAGTAACGTCTGCAGCGGGTAAACAGACTGTAACTGTTCAGCAGGTAAAAAGACTGTAACGTCTGCAGCGGGTAATCAGAGTAACGTCTGCAGCGGGTAAACAGACTGTAACGTCTGCAGGTAAACAGACTGTAACGTCTGCAGCAGGGAAACAGACTGTAACATCTGCAGCAGGTAAACAGGCTGTAACGCCTGCAGCAGGTAAACAGACTGTAACGTCTGCAGTTAAACAGACTGTAATGTCTGCAGCAGGAAAACAGGCTGTAACGTCTGCAGCAGGTAAACAGACTGGAACGTCTGCAGCAGGTAAACAGACTGTAACGTCTGCAGCAGGTAAACAGACTGGAACTGTTCAGCAGGTAAACAGATTGTAACGTCTGCAGCGGGTAAACAGACTGTAACGTCTGCAGCGGGTAAACAGACTGTAACGTCTGCAGCAGGTAAACAAACTGTAACGTCTGCAGAAGGTAAACAGACTGTAACGCCTGCAGGTAAACAGACTGTAACGTCTGCAGCAGGTAAACAGACTGTAACTGTTCAGCAGGTAAACAGACTGTAACGTCTGCAGGTAAACAGACTGTAACGTCTACAGGTAAACAGACTGTAACATCTGCAGCAGGTAAAAAGACTGTAACTGTTCAGCGGGTAAACAGACTGTAACGTCTGCAGCAGGTAAACAGACTGTAACGTCTGCAGGTAAACAGACTGTAACGTCTGCAGCGTGTAAGCAGACTGTAACGTCTGCAGGTAAACAGACTGTATCGTCTGCAGCAGGAAAACAGGCTGTAACGTCTGCAGCAGGTAAACAGACTGGAACGTCTGCAGCAGGTAAACAGACTGTAACGTCTGCAGCAGGTAAACAGACTGTAACTGTTCAGCAGGTAAACAGATTGTAACGTCTGCAGCGGGTAAACAGACTGTAACGTCTGCAGCGGGAAAACAGACTGTAACGTCTGCAGCAGGTAAACAAACTGTAACGTCTGCAGCAGGTAAACAGACTGTAACGCCTGCAGGTAAACAGACTGTAACGTCTGCAGCAGGTAAACAGACTGTAACTGTTCAGCAGGTAAACAGACTGTAACGTCTGCAGGTAAACAGACTGTAACGTCTACAGGTAAACAGACTGTAACATCTGCAGCAGGTAAACAGACTGTAACGTCTGCAGGTAAACAGACTGTAACGTCTGCAGCAGGTAAACAGACTGTAACGTCTGCAGCAGGTAAACAGACTGTAACGTCTGCAGCGGGTAAACAGACAGTAACGTCTGCAGCAGGTAAACAGACTGTAACGTCTGCATGTAAAAAGACTGTAACGTCTGCAGCAGGTAAACAGACTGTAACGTCTGCAGCTGGTAAACAGACTGTAGCGTCTGCAGGAGGTAAACAGACTGTAACGTCTGCAGCGGGTAAACAGACAGTAACGTCTGCAGCGGGTAAACAGACTGTAACGTCTGCAGCGGGTAAACAGACTGTAATGTCTGCAGGTAAACAGACTGTAACGTCTGCAGCAGGTAAACAGGCTGTAACGTCTGCAGCAGATAAACAGACTGTAACGTCTGCACGTAAACAGACTGTAACGTCTGCAGCAGGTAAACAGACTGTAACGTCTGCAGCGGGTAAACAAACAGTAACGTCTGCAGCGTGTAAACAGACTGTAACGTCTGCAGGTAAACAGACTGTATCGTCTGCAGCAGGTAAACAGACTATAACATCTGCAGGTAAACAGATTGTAACATCTGCACGTAAACAGACTGTAACGTCTGCAGCGGGTAAACAAACAGTAACGTCTGCAGCGTGTAAACAGACTGTAACGTCTGCAGGTAAACAGACTGTATCGTCTGCAGCAGGTAAACAGACTGTAACATCTGCAGGTAAACAGATTGTAACATCTGAAGCAGGTAAACAGACTGTAACGTCTGCAGCAGGTAAACAGACTGTAACGTCTGCAGGTAAACAGACTGTAACGTCTGCAGGGGGTAAACAGGCTGTAACGTCTGCAGCAGGTAAACAGACTGTAACGTCTGCAGCAGGTAAACAGACTGTAACGTCTGCAGTGGTTAATCAGAGTAACGTCTGCAGCGGGTAAACAGACTGTAACGTCTGCAGCGGGCAAACAGACTGTAACGTCTGCAGCAGGTAAACAGGCTGTAACGTCTGCAGCAGGTAAACAGACTGTAACGTCTGCAGTTAAACAGACTGTAACGTCCGCAGGTAAACAGACTGTAAAGTCTGCAGGTAAACAGACTGTAACGTCTGCAGCGGGTAAACAGACTGTAACGTCTGCAGCGGGTAAACAGACTGTAACGTCTGCAGGTAAACAGACTGTAACGTCTGCAGCAGGTAAACAGATTGTAACGTCTGCAGCGGGTAAACAGACTGTAACGTCTGCAGCGGGAAATCAGAGTAACGTCTGCAGCGGGTAAACAGACTGTAACGTCTGCAGCAGGTAAACAGACTGTAACGTCTGCAGGTAAACAGACTGTAACGTCTGCAGGTAAACAGACTGTAACGTCTGCAGCAGGGAAACAGACTGTAACGTCTGCAGCAGGTAAACATGCTGTAACGCCTGCAGCAGGTAAACAGACTGTAACGTCTGCAGTTAAACAGACTGTAATGTCTGCAGCAGGAAAACAGGCTGTAACGTCTGCAGCAGGTAAACAGACTGGAACGTCTGCAGCAGGTAAACAGACTGTAACGTCTGCAGCAGGTAAACAGACTGTAACTGTTCAGCAGGTAAACAGATTGTAACGTCTGCAGCGGGTAAACAGACTGTAACGTCTGCAGCGGGTAAACAGACTGTAACGTCTGCAGCAGGTAAACAGACTGTAACGCATGCAGGTAAACAGACTGTAACGTCTGCAGCAGGTAAACAGACTGTAACTGTTCAGCAGGTAAATAGACTGTAACGTCTGCAGGTAAACAGACTGTAACGTCTACAGGTAAACAGACTGTAACATCTGCAGCAGGTAAACAGACTGTAACTGTTCAGCGGGTAAACAGACTGTAACGTCTGCAGCAGGTAAACAGACTGTAACGTCTGCAGGTAAACAGACTGTAACGTCTGCAGCAGGTAAACAGACTGTAACGTCTGCAGTTAAACAGACTGTAATGTCTGCAGGTAAACAGACTGTAACGTCTGCAGCAGGTAAACAGACTGTAACGTCTGCAGGTAAACAGACTGTAACGTCTGCAGTGGGTAAACAGGCTGTAACGTCTGCAGCAGGTAAACAGACTGTAACGTCTGCAGCAGCTAAACAGACTGTAACGTCTGCAGTGGTTAATCAGAGTAACGTCTGCAGCGGGTAAACAGACTGTAACTGTTCAGCAGGTAAAAAGACTGTAACATCTGCAGCGGGTAATCAGAGTAACGTCTGCAGCGGGTAAACAGACTGTAACGTCTGCAGGTAAACAGAGTGTAACGTCTGCAGGTAAACAGACTGTAACGTCTGCAGCAGGGAAACAGACTGTAACATCTGCAGCAGGTAAACAGGCTGTAACGCCTGCAGCAGGTAAACAGACTGTAACGTCTGCAGTTAAACAGACTGTAATGTCTGCAGCAGGAAAACAGGCTGTAACGTCTGCAGCAGGTAAACAGACTGGAACGTCTGCAGCAGGTAAACAGACTGTAACGTCTGCAGCAGGTAAACAGACTGTAACTGTTCAGCAGGTAAACAGATTGTAACGTCTGCAGCGGGTAAACAGACTGTAACGTCTGCAGCGGGTAAACAGACTGTAACGTCTGCAGCAGGTAAACAAACTGTAACGTCTGCAGCAGGTAAACAGACTGTAACGCCTGCAGGTAAACAGACTGTAACGTCTGCAGCAGGTAAACAGACTGTAACTGTTCAGCAGGTAAACAGACTGTAACGTCTGCAGGTAAACAGACTGTAACGTCTACAGGTAAACAGACTGTAACATCTGCAGCAGGTAAACAGACTGTAACTGTTCAGCAGGTAAACAGACTGTAACGTCTGCAGCAGGTAAACAGACTGTAACGTCTGCAGGTAAACAGACTGTAACGTCTGCAGCAGGTAAACAGACTGTAACGTCTGCAGCAGGTAAACAGACTGTAACGTCTGCAGCGGGTAAACAGACAGTAACGTCTGCAGCAGGTAAACAGACTGTAACGTCTGCATGTAAACAGACTGTAACGTCTGCAGCGGGTAAACAGACTGTAACGTCTGCAGCGGGTAAACAGACTGTAGCGTCTGCAGGAGGTAAACAGACTGTAACGTCTGCAGCGGGTAAACAGACAGTAACGTCTGCAGCGGGTAAACAGACTGTAACGTCTGCAGCGGGCAAACAGACTGTAATGTCTGCAGGTAAACAGACTGTAACGTCTGCAGCAGGTAAACAGGCTGTAACGTCTGCAGCAGGTAAACAGACTGTAACTGTTCAGCGGGTAAACAGACTGTAACGTCTGCAGCAGGTAAACAGACTGTAACGTCTGCAGGTAAACAGACTGTAACGTCTGCAGCAGGTAAACAGACTGTAACGTCTGCAGCAGGTAAACAGACTGTAACGTCTGCAGCGGGTAAACAGACAGTAACGTCTGCAGCAGGTAAACAGACTGTAACGTCTGCATGTAAACAGACTGTAACGTCTGCAGCGGGTAAACAGACTGTAACGTCTGCAGCGGGTAAACAGACTGTAGCGTCTGCAGGAGGTAAACAGACTGTAACGTCTGCAGCGGGTAAACAGACAGTAACGTCTGCAGCGGGTAAACAGACTGTAACGTCTGCAGCGGGCAAACAGACTGTAATGTCTGCAGGTAAACAGACTGTAACGTCTGCAGCAGGTAAACAGGCTGTAACGTCTGCAGCAGATAAACAGACTGTAACGTCTGCACGTAAACAGACTGTAACGTCTGCAGCAGGTAAACAGACTGTAACGTCTGCAGCGGGTAAACAAACAGTAACGTCTGCAGCGTGTAAACAGACTGTAACGTCTGCAGGTAAACAGACTGTATCGTCTGCAGCAGGTAAACAGACTGTAACATCTGCAGGTAAACAGATTGTAACATCTGAAGCAGGTAAACAGACTGTAACGTCTGCAGCAGGTAAACAGACTGTAACGTCTGTAGATAAACAGACTGTAACGTCTGCAGTGGGTAAACAGGCTGTAACGTCTGCAGCAGGTAAACAGACTGTAACGTCTGCAGCAGGTAAACAGACTGTAACGTCTGCAGTGGTTAATCAGAGTAACGTCTGCAGCGGGTAAACAGACTGTAACGTCTGCAGCGGGCAAACAGACTGTAACGTCTGCAGCAGGTAAACAGGCTGTAACGTCTGCAGCAGGTAAACAGACTGTAACGTCTGCAGTTAAACAGACTGTAACGTCCGCAGGTAAACAGACTGTAAAGTCTGCAGGTAAACAGACTGTAACGTCTGCAGCGGGTAAACAGACTGTAACGTCTGCAGGTAAACAGACTGTAACGTCTGAAGCAGGTAAACAGACTGAAACGTCTGCAGCGGGTAAACAGACTGTAACGTCTGCAGCGGGAAATCAGAGAAACGTCTGCAGCGGGTAAACAGACTGTAACGTCTGCAGCAGGTAAACAGACTGTAACGTCTGCAGGTAAACAGACTGTAACGTCTGCAGGTAAACAGACTGTAACGTCTGCAGCAGGGAAACAGACTGTAACGTCTGCAGCAGGTAAACAGGCTGTAACGCCTACAGCAGGTAAACAGACTGTAACGTCTGCAGTTAAACAGACTGTAATGTCTGCAGCAGGAAAACAGGCTGTAACGTCTGCAGCAGGTAAACAGACTGGAACGTCTGCAACAGGTAAACAGACTGTAACGTCTGCAGCAGGTAAACAGACTGTAACTGTTCAGCAGGTAAACAGATTGTAACGTCTGCAGCGGGTAAACAGACTGTAACGTCTGCAGTTAAACAGACTGTAATGTCTGCAGCAGGAAAACAGGCTGTAACGTCTGCAGCAGGTAAACAGACTGGAACGTCTGCAGCAGGTAAACAGACTGTAACGTCTGCAGCAGGTAAACAGACTGTAACTGTTCAGCAGGTAAACAGATTGTAACGTCTGCAGCGGGTAAACAGACTGTAACGTCTGCAGCGGGTAAACAGACTGTAACGTCTGCAGCAGGTAAACAAACTGTAACGTCTGCAGCAGGTAAACAGACTGTAACGCCTGCAGGTAAACAGACTGTAACGTCTGCAGCAGGTAAACAGACTGTAACTGTTCAGCAGGTAAACAGACTGTAACGTCTGCAGGTAAACAGACTGTAACGTCTACAGGTAAACAGACTGTAACATCTGCAGCAGGTAAACAGACTGTAACTGTTCAGCGGGTAAACAGACTGTAACGTCTGCAGCAGGTAAACAGACTGTAACGTCTGCAGGTAAACAGACTGTAACGTCTGCAGCAGGTAAACAGACTGTAACGTCTGCAGCAGGTAAACAGACAGTAACGTCTGCAGCGGGTAAAAAGACAGTAACGTCTGCAGCAGGTAAACAGACTGTAACGTCTGCATGTAAACAGACTGTAACGTCTGCAGCGGGTAAACAGACTGTAACGTCTGCAGCGGGTAAACAGACTGTAGCGTCTGCAGGAGGTAAACAGACTGTAACGTCTGCAGCGGGTAAACAGACAGTAACGTCTGCAGCGGGTAAACAGACTGTAACGTCTGCAGCGGGTAAACAGACTGTAATGTCTGCAGGTAAACAGACTGTAACGTCTGCAGCAGGTAAACAGGCTGTAACGTCTGCAGCAGATAAACAGACTGTAACGTCTGCACGTAAACAGACTGTAACGTCTGCAGCAGGTAAACAGACTGTAACGTCTGCATGTAAACAGACTGTAACGTCTGCAGCGGGTAAACAGACTGTAACGTCTGCAGCGGGTAAACAGACTGTAGCGTCTGCAGGAGGTAAACAGACTGTAACGTCTGCAGCGGGTAAACAGACAGTAACGTCTGCAGCGGGTAAACAGACTGTAACGTCTGCAGCGGGCAAACAGACTGTAATGTCTGCAGGTAAACAGACTGTAACGTCTGCAGCAGGTAAACAGGCTGTAACGTCTGCAGCAGATAAACAGACTGTAACGTCTGCACGTAAACAGACTGTAACGTCTGCAGCAGGTAAACAGACTGTAACGTCTGCAGCGGGTAAACAAACAGTAACGTCTGCAGCGTGTAAACAGACTGTAACGTCTGCAGGTAAACAGAGTGTATCGTCTGCAGCAGGTAAACAGACTGTAACATCTGCAGGTAAACAGATTGTAACATCTGAAGCAGGTAAACAGACTGTAACGTCTGCAGCAGGTAAACAGACTGTAACGTCTGTAGATAAACAGACTGTAACGTCTGCAGTGGGTAAACAGGCTGTAACGTCTGCAGCAGGTAAACAGACTGTAACGTCTGCAGCAGGTAAACAGACTGTAACGTCTGCAGTGGTTAATCAGAGTAACGTCTGCAGCGGGTAAACAGACTGTAACGTCTGCAGCGGGCAAACAGACTGTAACGTCTGCAGCAGGTAAACAGGCTGTAACGTCTGCAGCAGGTAAACAGACTGTAACGTCTGCAGTTAAACAGACTGTAACGTCCGCAGGTAAACAGACTGTAAAGTCTGCAGGTAAACAGACTGTAACGTCTGCAGCGGGTAAACAGACTGTAACGTCTGCAGGTAAACAGACTGTAACGTCTGAAGCAGGTAAACAGACTGAAACGTCTGCAGCGGGTAAACAGACTGTAACGTCTGCAGCGGGAAATCAGAGAAACGTCTGCAGCGGGTAAACAGACTGTAACGTCTGCAGCAGGTAAACAGACTGTAACGTCTGCAGGTAAACAGACTGTAACGTCTGCAGGTAAACAGACTGTAACGTCTGCAGCAGGGAAACAGACTGTAACGTCTGCAGCAGGTAAACAGGCTGTAACGCCTACAGCAGGTAAACAGACTGTAATGTCTGCAGTTAAACAGACTGTAATGTCTGCAGCAGGAAAACAGGCTGTAACGTCTGCAGCAGGTAAACAGACTGGAACGTCTGCAACAGGTAAACAGACTGTAACGTCTGCAGCAGGTAAACAGACTGTAACTGTTCAGCAGGTAAACAGATTGTAACGTCTGCAGCGGGTAAACAGACTGTAACGTCTGCAGTTAAACAGACTGTAATGTCTGCAGCAGGAAAACAGGCTGTAACGTCTGCAGCAGGTAAACAGACTGGAACGTCTGCAGCAGGTAAACAGACTGTAACGTCTGCAGCAGGTAAACAGACTGTAACTGTTCAGCAGGTAAACAGATTGTAACGTCTGCAGCGGGTAAACAGACTGTAACGTCTGCAGCGGGTAAACAGACTGTAACGTCTGCAGCAGGTAAACAAACTGTAACGTCTGCAGCAGGTAAACAGACTGTAACGCCTGCAGGTAAACAGACTGTAACGTCTGCAGCAGGTAAACAGACTGTAACTGTTCAGCAGGTAAACAGACTGTAACGTCTGCAGGTAAACAGACTGTAACGTCTACAGGTAAACAGACTGTAACATCTGCAGCAGGTAAACAGACTGTAACTGTTCAGCGGGTAAACAGACTGTAACGTCTGCAGCAGGTAAACAGACTGTAACGTCTGCAGGTAAACAGACTGTAACGTCTGCAGCAGGTAAACAGACTGTAACGTCTGCAGCAGGTAAACAGACAGTAACGTCTGCAGCGGGTAAAAAGACAGTAACGTCTGCAGCAGGTAAACAGACTGTAACGTCTGCATGTAAACAGACTGTAACGTCTGCAGCGGGTAAACAGACTGTAACGTCTGCAGCGGGTAAACAGACTGTAGCGTCTGCAGGAGGTAAACAGACTGTAACGTCTGCAGCGGGTAAACAGACAGTAACGTCTGCAGCGGGTAAACAGACTGTAACGTCTGCAGCGGGTAAACAGACTGTAATGTCTGCAGGTAAACAGACTGTAACGTCTGCAGCAGGTAAACAGGCTGTAACGTCTGCAGCAGATAAACAGACTGTAACGTCTGCACGTAAACAGACTGTAACGTCTGCAGCAGGTAAACAGACTGTAACGTCTGCAGCGGGTAAACAAACAGTAACGTCTGCAGCGTGTAAACAGACTGTAACGTCTGCAGGTAAACAGACTGTATCGTCTGCAGCAGGTAAACAGACTGTAACATCTGCAGGTAAACAGATTGTAACATCTGCACGTAAACAGACTGTAACGTCTGCAGCGGGTAAACAAACAGTAACGTCTGCAGCGTGTAAACAGACTGTAACGTCTTCAGGTAAACAGACTGTATCGTCTGCAGCAGGTAAACAGACTGTAACATCTGCAGGTAAACAGATTGTAACATCTGAAGCAGGTAAACAGACTGTAACGTCTGCAGCAGGTAAACAGACTGTAACGTCTGCAGGTAAACAGACTGTAACGTCTGCAGTGGGTAAACAGGCTGTAACGTCTGCAGCAGGTAAACAGACTGTAACGTCTGCAGCAGGAAAACAGACTGTAACGTCTGCAGTGGTTAATCAGAGTAACGTCTGCAGCGGGTAAACAGACTGTAACGTCTGCAGCGGGCAAACAGACTGTAACGTCTGCAGCAGGTAAACAGGCTGTAACGTCTGCAGCAGGTAAACAGACTGTAACGTCTGCAGTTAAACAGACTGTAACGTCCGCAGGTAAACAGACTGTAAAGTCTGCAGGTAAACAGACTGTAACGTCTGCAGCGGGTAAACAGACTGTAACGTCTGCAGCGGGAAATCAGAGAAACGTCTGCAGCGGGTAAACAGACTGTAACGTCTGCAGCAGGTAAACAGACTGTAACGTCTGCAGGTAAACAGACTGTAACGTCTGCAGGTAAACAGACTGTAACGTCTACAGGTAAACAGACTGTAACGTCTGCAGCGGGTAAACAGACTGTAACGTCTGCAGCGGATAAACAGACTGTAGCGTCTGCAGCAGGTAAACAGACTGTAACGTCTGCAGTTAAACAGACTGTAACGTCTGCAGGTAAACAGACTGTAAAGTCTGCAGGTAAACAGACTGTAATGTCTGCAACGGGTAAACAGACTGTAACGTCTGCAGCAGGTAAACAGACTGTAACGTCTGCAGCAGTTAAACGGACTGTAACGTCTGCAGCGGGTAAACAGACAGTAACGTCTGCAGCAGGTAAACAGACTGTAACGTCTGCAGGTAAACAGACTGTAACGTCTGCAGCGGGTAAACATACTGTAACGTCTGCAGCAGGTAAACAGACTGTAACGTCTGCAGTGGTTAATCAGAGTAACGTCTGCAGCAAGTAAACAGACTGTAACTGTTCAGCAGGTAAACAGACTGTAACATCTGCAGCGGGTAAACAGACTGTAACGTCTGCACCGGGTAAACAGACTGTAACGTCTGCAGGTAAACAGACTGTAACGTCTGCAGCAGGTAAAAAGACTGTAACGTCTGCAGCGGGTAAACAGACTGTAACGTCTGCAGCGGGTAATCAGAGTAACGTCTGCAGCGGGCAAACAGACTGTAACGTCTGCAGCAGGTAAACAGACTGTAACGTCTGCAGGTAAACAGAATGTAACGTCTGCAGCGGGTAAACAGACTGTAACGTCTGCAGCGGGTAAACAGACTGTAACGTCTGCAGCGGGTAAACAGACTGTAGCGTCTGCAGCAGGTAAACAGACTGTAACGTCTGCAGCAGTTAAACAGACTGTAACGTCTGCAGCAGGTAAACAGGCTGTAACGCCTGCAGCAGGTAAACAGACTGTAACGTCTGCAGTTAAACAGACTGTAATGTCTGCAGGTAAACAGACTGTAATGTCTGCAGCAGTTAAACAGACTGTAACGTCTGCAGGTAAACAGACTGTAATGTCTGCAGGTAAACAGACTGTAATGTCTGCAACAGGTAAACAGACTGTAAAGTCTGCAGCGGGTAATCAGAGTAACGTCTGCAGGTAAACAGACTGTAACGTCTGCAGCAGTTAAACAGGCTTTAACGTCTGCAGCAGTTAAACAGACTGTAACGTCTGCAGGTAAACAGACTGTAACGTCTGCAGGTAAACAGACTATAACGTCTGCAGCAGGTAAACAGACTGTAACGTCTGCAGCAGGTAAACAGACTGTAAACTCTGCAGGTAAACAGACTGTAACGTCTGCAGCAGGTAAACAGACTGTAACGTCTGCAGGTAAACAGACTGTAACGTCTGCAGCAGGTAAACAGACTGTAATGTCTGCAGCAGGTAAACAGGCTGTAACGCCTGCAGCAGGTAAACAGACTGTAACGTCTGCAGTTAAACAGACTGTAACGTCTGCAGGTAAACAGACTGTAACGCCTGCAGCAGGTAAACAGACTGTAACGTCTGCAGCGGGTAAACAGGCTGTAACGTCTGCAGCGGGTAAACAGACTGTAACGTCTGCAGCAGGTAAACAGGCTTTAACGTCTGCAGCAGGGACACAGACTGTAACGCCTGCAGGTAAACAGACTGTAACGTCTGCAGCAGGTAAACAGACTGTAACTGTTCAGAAGGTAAACAGACTGTAACGTCTGCAGGTAAACAGACTGTAACGTCTACAGGTAAACAGACTGTAACGTCTGCAGCGGGTAAACAGATTGCAACGTCTGCAGCAGGTAAACAGACTGTAACGTCTGCAGGTAAACAGACTGTAACGTCTGCAGCAGGTAAAAAGACTGTAACGTCTGCAGCAGGTAAAAAGACTGTAACGTCTGCAGCGGGTAAACAGACTGTAACGTCTGCAGCGGGTAATCAGAGTAACGTCTGCAGCGGGCAAACAGACTGTAACGTCTGCAGCAGGTAAACAGACTGTAACGTCTGCAGGTAAACAGACTGTAACGTCTGCAGCGGGTAAACAGACTGTAACGTCTGCAGCGGGTAAACAGACTGTAACGTCTGCAGCGGGTAAACAGACTGTAGCGTCTGCAGCAGGTAAACAGACTGTAACGTCTGCAGCAGTTAAACAGACTGTAACGTCTGCAGCAGGTAAACAGGCTGTAACGCCTGCAGCAGGTAAACAGACTGTAACGTCTGCAGTTAAACAGACTGTAATGTCTGCAGGTAAACAGACTGTAATGTCTGCAGCAGTTAAACAGACTGTAACGTCTGCAGGTAAACAGACTGTAATGTCTGCAGGTAAACAGACTGTAATGTCTGCAACAGGTAAACAGACTGTAAAGTCTGCAGCGGGTAATCAGAGTAACGTCTGCAGGTAAACAGACTGTAACGTCTGCAGCAGTTAAACAGGCTTTAACGTCTGCAGCAGTTAAACAGACTGTAACGTCTGCAGGTAAACAGACTGTAACGTCTGCAGGTAAACAGACTATAACGTCTGCAGCAGGTAAACAGACTGTAACGTCTGCAGCAGGTAAACAGACTGTAAACTCTGCAGGTAAACAGACTGTAACGTCTGCAGCAGGTAAACAGACTGTAACGTCTGCAGGTAAACAGACTGTAACGTCTGCAGCAGGTAAACAGACTGTAATGTCTGCAGCAGGTAAACAGGCTGTAACGCCTGCAGCAGGTAAACAGACTGTAACGTCTGCAGTTAAACAGACTGTAACGTCTGCAGGTAAACAGACTGTAACGCCTGCAGCAGGTAAACAGACTGTAACGTCTGCAGCGGGTAAACAGGCTGTAACGTCTGCAGCGGGTAAACAGACTGTAACGTCTGCAGCAGGTAAACAGGCTTTAACGTCTGCAGCAGGGACACAGACTGTAACGCCTGCAGGTAAACAGACTGTAACGTCTGCAGCAGGTAAACAGACTGTAACTGTTCAGAAGGTAAACAGACTGTAACGTCTGCAGGTAAACAGACTGTAACGTCTACAGGTAAACAGACTGTAACGTCTGCAGCGGGTAAACAGATTGCAACGTCTGCAGCAGGTAAACAGACTGTAACGTCTACAGGTAAACAGACTGTAATGTCTGCAGCGGGTAAACAGACTGTAACGTCTGCAGCGGATAAACAGACTGTAGCGTCTGCAGCAGGTAAACAGACTGTAACGTCTGCAGTTAAACAGACTGTAACGTCTGCAGGTAAACAGACTGTAAAGTCTGCAGGTAAACAGACTGTAACGTCTGCAACGGGTAAACAGACTGTAACGTCTGCAGCAGGTAAACAGACTGTAACGTCTGCAGCAGGTAAACGGACTGTAACGTCTGCAGCGGGTAAACAGACAGTAACGTCTGCAGCAGGTAAACAGACTGTAACGTCTGCAGGTAAACAGACTGTAACGTCTGCAGCGGGTAAACAGACTGTAACGTCTGCAGCGGGTAAACAGACTGTAACGTCTGCAGCGGGTAAACAGACTGTAGCGTCTGCAGCAGGTAAACAGACTGTAACGTCTGCAGCGGGTAAACAGACAGTAACGTCTGCAGCGGGTAAACAGACTGTAATGTCTGCAGGTAAACATACTGTAACGTCTGCAGCAGGTAAACAGGCTGTAACATCTGCAGCAGGTACACAGACTGTATCGTCTGCAGGTAAACAGACTGTAACGTCTGCAGCAGGTAAACAGACTGTAACGTCTGCAGCGGGTAAACAGACAGTAACGTCTGTAGCGTGTAAACAGACTGTAACGTCTGCAGGTAAACAGACTGTATCTTCTGCAGCAGGTAAACAGACTGTAACGTCTGCAGCAAGTAAACAGACTGTAACTGTTCAGCAGGTAAACAGACTGTAACATCTGCAGCGCGTAAACAGACTGTAACGTCTGCACCGGGTAAACAGACTGTAACGTCTGCAGGTAAACAGACTGTAACGTCTGCAGCAGGTAAAAAGACTGTAACGTCTGCAGCGGGTAAACAGACTGTAACGTCTGCAGCGGGTAATCAGAGTAACGTCTGCAGCGGGCAAACAGACTGTAACGTCTGCAGCAGGTAAACAGACTGTAACGTCTGCAGGTAAACAGACTGTAACGTCTGCAGGTAAACAGACTGTAACGTCTGCAGCAGGGAAACAGACTGTAACGCCTGCAGCAGGTAAACAGGCTGTAACGCCTGCAGCAGGTAAACAGACTGTAACGTCTGCAGTTAAACAGACTGTAATGTCTGCAGCAGGAAAACAGGCTGTAACGTCTGCAGGAGGTAAACAGACTGTAACGTCTGCAGCAGGTAAACAGACTGTAACTGTTCAGCAGGTAAACAGATTGTAACGTCTGCATCGGGTAAACAGACTGTAACGTCTGCAGCGGGTAAACAGACTGTAACGTCTGCAGCAGGTAAACAGACTGTAACGTCTGCAGCAGGTAAACAGACTGTAACGCCTGCAGGTAAACAGACTGTAACGTCTGCAGCCGGTAAACAGACTGTAACTGTTCAGCAGGTAAACAGACTGTAACGTCTGCAGGTAAACAGACTGTAACGTCTGCAGGTAAACAGACTGTATCGTCTGCAGCAGGTAAACAGACTGTAACGTCTGCAGGTAAACAGACTGTAACATCTGAAGCAGGTAAACAGACTGTAACGTCTGCAGCAGGTAAACAGACTGTAACGTCTGCAGGTAAACAGACTGTAACGTCTGCAGTGGGTAAACAGGCTGTAACGTCTGCAGCAGGTAAACAGACTGTAACGTCTGCAGCAGGTAAACAGACTGTAACGTCTGCAGTGGTTAATCAGAGTAACGTCTGCAGCGGGTAAACAGACTGTAACTGTTCAGCAGGTAAAAAGACTGTAACGTCTGCAGCGGGTAATCAGAGTAACGTCTGCAGCGGGTAAACAGACTGTAACGTCTGCAGCGGGTAATCAGAGTAAAGTCTGCAGCAGGTAAACAGACTGTAACGTCTGCAGCGGGTAAACAGACAGTAACGTCTGCAGCAGGTAAACAGACTGTAACGTCTGCATGTAAACAGACTGTAACGTCTGCAGCGGGTAAACAGACTGTAACGTCTGCAGCGGGTAAACAGACTGTAGCGTCTGCAGGAGGTAAACAGACTGTAACGTCTGCAGCGGGTAAACAGACAGTAACGTCTGCAGCGGGTAAACAGACTGTAACGTCTGCTGCGGGTAAACAGACTGTAATGTCTGCAGGTAAACAGACTGTAACGTCTGCAGCAGGTAAACAGGCTGTAACGTCTGCAGCAGATAAACAGACTGTAACGTCTGCACGTAAACAGACTGTAACGTCTGCAGCAGGTAAACAGACTGTAACGTCTGCAGCGGGTAAACAAACAGTAACGTCTGCAGCGTGTAAACAGACTGTAACGTCTGCAGGTAAACAGACTGTATCGTCTGCAGCAGGTAAACAGACTGTAACATCTGCAGGTAAACAGATTGTAACATCTGCACGTAAACAGACTGTAACGTCTGCAGCGGGTAAACAAACAGTAACGTCTGCAGCGTGTAAACAGACTGTAACGTCTGCAGGTAAACAGACTGTATCGTCTGCAGCAGGTAAACAGACTGTAACATCTGCAGGTAAACAGATTGTAACATCTGAAGCAGGTAAACAGACTGTAACGTCTGCAGCAGGTAAACAGACTGTAACGTCTGCAGGTAAACAGACTGTAACGTCTGCAGTGGGTAAACAGGCTGTAACGTCTGCAGCAGGTAAACAGACTGTAACGTCTGCAGCAGGTAAACAGACTGTAACGTCTGCAGTGGTTAATCAGAGTAACGTCTGCAGCGGGTAAACAGACTGTAACGTCTGCAGCGGGCAAACAGACTGTAACGTCTGCAGCAGGTAAACAGGCTGTAACGTCTGCAGCAGGTAAACAGACTGTAACGTCTGCAGTTAAACAGACTGTAACGTCCGCAGGTAAACAGACTGTAAAGTCTGCAGGTAAACAGACTGTAACGTCTGCAGCGGGTAAACAGACTGTAACGTCTGCAGCGGGTAAACAGACTGTAACGTCTGCAGGTAAACAGACTGTAACGTCTGCAGCAGGTAAACAGACTGTAACGTCTGCAGCGGGTAAACAGACTGTAACGTCTGCAGCGGGAAATCAGAGTAACGTCTGCAGCGGGTAAACAGACTGTAACGTCTGCAGCAGGTAAACAGACTGTAACGTCTGCAGGTAAACAGACTGTAACGTCTGCAGCAGGGAAACAGACTGTAACGTCTGCAGCAGGTAAACATGCTGTAACGCCTGCAGCAGGTAAACAGACTGTAACGTCTGCAGTTAAACAGACTGTAATGTCTGCAGCAGGAAAACAGGCTGTAACGTCTGCAGCAGGTAAACAGACTGGAACGTCTGCAGGAGGTAAACAGACTGTAACGTCTGCAGGAGGTAAACAGACTGTAACGTCTGCAGCAGGTAAACAGACTGTAACTGTTCAGCAGGTAAACAGATTGTAACGTCTGCAGCGGGTAAACAGACTGTAACGTCTGCAGCGGGTAAACAGACTGTAACGTCTGCAGCAGGTAAACAGACTGTAACGCATGCAGGTAAACAGACTGTAACGTCTGCAGCAGGTAAACAGACTGTAACTGTTCAGCAGGTAAATAGACTGTAACGTCTGCAGGTAAACAGACTGTAACGTCTACAGGTAAACAGACTGTAACATCTGCAGCAGGTAAACAGACTGTAACTGTTCAGCGGGTAAACAGACTGTAACGTCTGCAGCAGGTAAACAGACTGTAACGTCTGCAGCAGGTAAACAGACTGTAACGTCTGCAGCAGGTAAAGAGACTGTAACGTCTGCAGTTAAACAGACTGTAATGTCTGCAGGTAAACAGACTGTAACGTCTGCAGCAGGTAAACAGACTGTAACGTCTGCAGGTAAACAGACTGTAACGTCTGCAGTGGGTAAACAGGCTGTAACGTCTGCAGCAGGTAAACAGACTGTAACGTCTGCAGCAGCTAAACAGACTGTAACGTCTGCAGTGGTTAATCAGAGTAACGTCTGCAGCGGGTAAACAGACTGTAACTGTTCAGCAGGTAAAAAGACTGTAACATCTGCAGCGGGTAATCAGAGTAACGTCTGCAGCGGGTAAACAGACTGTAACGTCTGCAGGTAAACAGACTGTAACGTCTGCAGGTAAACAGACTGTAACGTCTGCAGCAGGGAAACAGACTGTAACATCTGCAGCAGGTAAACAGGCTGTAACGCCTGCAGCAGGTAAACAGACTGTAACGTCTGCAGTTAAACAGACTGTAATGTCTGCAGCAGGAAAACAGGCTGTAACGTCTGCAGCAGGTAAACAGACTGGAACGTCTGCAGCAGGTAAACAGACTGTAACGTCTGCAGCAGGTAAACAGACTGTAACTGTTCAGCAGGTAAACAGATTGTAACGTCTGCAGCGGGTAAACAGACTGTAACGTCTGCAGCGGGTAAACAGACTGTAACGTCTGCAGCAGGTAAACAAACTGTAACGTCTGCAGCAGGTAAACAGACTGTAACGCCTGCAGGTAAACAGACTGTAACGTCTGCAGCAGGTAAACAGACTGTAACTGTTAAGCAGGTAAACAGACTGTAACGTCTGCAGGTAAACAGACTGTAACGTCTACAGGTAAACAGACTGTAACATCTGCAGCAGGTAAACAGACTGTAACTGTTCAGCGGGTAAACAGACTGTAACGTCTGCAGCAGGTAAACAGACTGTAACGTCTGCAGGTAAACAGACTGTAACGTCTGCAGCAGGTAAACAGACTGTAACGTCTGCAGCAGGTAAACAGACTGTAACGTCTGCAGAGGGTAAACAGACAGTAACGTCTGCAGCAGGTAAACAGACTGTAACGTCTGCATGTAAACAGACTGTAACGTCTGCAGCGGGTAAACAGACTGTAACGTCTGCAGCGGGTAAACAGACTGTAGCGTCTGCAGGAGGTAAACAGACTGTAACGTCTGCAGCGGGTAAACAGACAGTAACGTCTGCAGCGGGTAAACAGACTGTAACGTCTGCAGCGGGCAAACAGACTGTAATGTCTGCAGGTAAACAGACTGTAACGTCTGCAGCAGGTAAACAGGCTGTAACGTCTGCAGCAGATAAACAGACTGTAACGTCTGCACGTAAACAGACTGTAACGTCTGCAGCAGGTAAACAGACTGTAACGTCTGCAGCGGGTAAACAAACAGTAACGTCTGCAGCGTGTAAACAGACTGTAACGTCTGCAGGTAAACAGACTGTATCGTCTGCAGCAGGTAAACAGACTGTAACATATGCAGGTAAACAGATTGTAACATCTGAAGCAGGTAAACAGACTGTAACGTCTGCAGCAGGTAAACAGACTTTAACGTCTGTAGATAAACAGACTGTAACGTCTGCAGTGGGTAAACAGGCTGTAACGTCTGCAGCAGGTAAACAGACTGTAACGTCTGCAGCAGGTAAACAGACTGTAACGTCTGCAGTGGTTAATCAGAGTAACGTCTGCAGCGGGTAAACAGACTGTAACGTCTGCAGCGGGCAAACAGACTGTAACGTCTGCAGCAGGTAAACAGGCTGTAACGTCTGCAGCAGGTAAACAGACTGTAACGTCTGCAGTTAAACAGACTGTAACGTCCGCAGGTAAACAGACTGTAAAGTCTGCAGGTAAACAGACTGTAACGTCTGCAGCGGGTAAACAGACTGTAACGTCTGCAGGTAAACAGACTGTAACGTCTGAAGCAGGTAAACAGACTGAAACGTCTGCAGCGGGTAAACAGACTGTAACGTCTGCAGCGGGAAATCAGAGAAACGTCTGCAGCGGGTAAACAGACTGTAACGTCTGCAGCAGGTAAACAGACTGTAACGTCTGCAGGTAAACAGACTGTAACGTCTGCAGGTAAACAGACTGTAACGTCTGCAGCAGGGAAACAGACTGTAACGTCTGCAGCAGGTAAACAGGCTGTAACGCCTACAGCAGGTAAACAGACTGTAACGTCTGCAGTTAAACAGACTGTAACGTCTGCAGCAGGTAAACAGACTGTAACGTCTGCAGGTAAACAGACTGTAATGTCTGCAGCAGGTAAACAGACTGTAACGTCTGCAGCAGGTAAACAGACAGTAACGTCTGCAGCGGGTAAAAAGACAGTAACGTCTGCAGCAGGTAAACAGACTGTAACGTCTGCATGTAAACAGACTGTAACGTCTGCAGCGGGTAAACAGACTGTAACGTCTGCAGCGGGTAAACAGACTGTAGCGTCTGCAGGAGGTAAACAGACTGTAACGTCTGCAGCGGGTAAACAGACAGTAACGTCTGCAGCGGGTAAACAGACTGTAACGTCTGCAGCGGGTAAACAGACTGTAATGTCTGCAGGTAAACAGACTGTAACGTCTGCAGCAGGTAAACAGGCTGTAACGTCTGCAGCAGATAAACAGACTGTAACGTCTGCACGTAAACAGACTGTAACGTCTGCAGCAGGTAAACAGACTGTAACGTCTGCAGCGGGTAAACAAACAGTAACGTCTGCAGCGTGTAAACAGACTGTAACGTCTGCAGGTAAACAGACTGTATCGTCTGCAGCAGGTAAACAGACTGTAACATCTGCAGGTAAACAGATTGTAACATCTGCACGTAAACAGACTGTAACGTCTGCAGCGGGTAAACAAACAGTAACGTCTGCAGCGTGTAAACAGACTGTAACGTCTGCAGGTAAACAGACTGTATCGTCTGCAGCAGGTAAACAGACTGTAACATCTGCAGGTAAACAGATTGTAACATCTGAAGCAGGTAAACAGACTGTAACGTCTGCAGCAGGTAAACAGACTGTAACGTCTGCAGGTAAACAGACTGTAACGTCTGCAGTGGGTAAACAGGCTGTAACGTCTGCAGCAGGTAAACAGACTGTAACGTCTGCAGCAGGTAAACAGACTGTAACGTCTGCAGTGGTTAATCAGAGTAACGTCTGCAGCGGGTAAACAGACTGTAACGTCTGCAGCGGGCAAACAGACTGTAACGTCTGCAGCAGGTAAACAGGCTGTAACGTCTGCAGCAGGTAAACAGACTGTAACGTCTGCAGTTAAACAGACTGTAACGTCTGCAGCGGGTAAACAGACTGTAACGTCTGCAGCGGGAAATCAGAGAAACGTCTGCAGCGGGTAAACAGATTGTAACGTCTGCAGCAGGTAAACAGACTGTAACGTCTGCAGGTAAACAGACTGTAACGTCTGCAGGTAAACAGACTGTAACGTCTACAGGTAAACAGACTGTAACGTCTGCAGCGGGTAAACAGATTGCAACGTCTGCAGCAGGTAAACAGACTGTAACGTCTACAGGTAAACAGACTGTAACGTCTGCAGCGGGTAAACAGACTGTAACGTCTGCAGCGGATAAACAGACTGTAGCGTCTGCAGCAGGTAAACAGACTGTAACGTCTGCAGTTAAACAGACTGTAACGTCTGCAGGTAAACAGACTGTAAAGTCTGCAGGTAAACAGACTGTAATGTCTGCAACGGGTAAACAGACTGTAACGTCTGCAGCAGGTAAACGGACTGTAACGTCTGCAGCGGGTAAACAGACAGTAACGTCTGCAGCAGGTAAACAGACTGTAACGTCTGCAGGTAAACAGACTGTAACGTCTGCAGCGGGTAAACATACTGTAACGTCTGCAGCAGGTAAACAGACTGTAACGTCTGCAGTGGTTAATCAGAGTAACGTCTGCAGCAAGTAAACAGACTGTAACTGTTCAGCAGGTAAACAGACTGTAACATCTGCAGCGGGTAAACAGACTGTAACGTCTGCACCGGGTAAACAGACTGTAACGTCTGCAGGTAAACAGACTGTAACGTCTGCAGCAGGTAAAAAGACTGTAACGTCTGCAGCGGGTAAACAGACTGTAACGTCTGCAGCGGGTAATCAGAGTAACGTCTGCAGCGGGCAAACAGACTGTAACGTCTGCAGCAGGTAAACAGACTGTAACGTCTGCAGGTAAACAGACTGTAACGTCTGCAGCGGGTAAACAGACTGTAACGTCTGCAGCGGGTAAACAGACTGTAACGTCTGCAGCGGGTAAACAGACTGTAGCGTCTGCAGCAGGTAAACAGACTGTAACGTCTGCAGCAGTTAAACAGACTGTAACGTCTGCAGCAGGTAAACAGGCTGTAACGCCTGCAGCAGGTAAACAGACTGTAACGTCTGCAGTTAAACAGACTGTAATGTCTGCAGGTAAACAGACTGTAATGTCTGCAGCAGTTAAACAGACTGTAACGTCTGCAGGTAAACAGACTGTAATGTCTGCAGGTAAACAGACTGTAATGTCTGCAACAGGTAAACAGACTGTAAAGTCTGCAGCGGGTAATCAGAGTAACGTCTGCAGGTAAACAGACTGTAACGTCTGCAGCAGTTAAACAGGCTTTAACGTCTGCAGCAGTTAAACAGACTGTAACGTCTGCAGGTAAACAGACTGTAACGTCTGCAGGTAAACAGACTATAACGTCTGCAGCAGGTAAACAGACTGTAACGTCTGCAGCAGGTAAACAGATTGTAAACTCTGCAGGTAAACAGACTGTAACGTCTGCAGCAGGTAAACAGACTGTAACGTCTGCAGGTAAACAGACTGTAACGTCTGCAGCAGGTAAACAGACTGTAATGTCTGCAGCAGGTAAACAGGCTGTAACGCCTGCAGCAGGTAAACAGACTGTAACGTCTGCAGTTAAACAGACTGTAACGTCTGCAGGTAAACAGACTGTAACGCCTGCAGCAGGTAAACAGACTGTAACGTCTGCAGCGGGTAAACAGGCTGTAACGTCTGCAGCGGGTAAACAGACTGTAACGTCTGCAGCAGGTAAACAGGCTTTAACGTCTGCAGCAGGGACACAGACTGTAACGCCTGCAGGTAAACAGACTGTAACGTCTGCAGCAGGTAAACAGACTGTAACTGTTCAGAAGGTAAACAGACTGTAACGTCTGCAGGTAAACAGACTGTAACGTCTACAGGTAAACAGACTGTAACGTCTGCAGCGGGTAAACAGATTGCAACGTCTGCAGCAGGTAAACAGACTGTAACGTCTACAGGTAAACAGACTGTAACGTCTGCAGCGGGTAAACAGACTGTAACGTCTGCAGCGGATAAACAGACTGTAGCGTCTGCAGCAGGTAAACAGACTGTAACGTCTGCAGTTAAACAGACTGTAACGTCTGCAGGTAAACAGACTGTAAAGTCTGCAGGTAAACAGACTGTAACGTCTGCAACGGGTAAACAGACTGTAACGTCTGCAGCAGGTAAACAGACTGTAACGTCTGCAGCAGGTAAACGGACTGTAACGTCTGCAGCGGGTAAACAGACAGTAACGTCTGCAGCAGGTAAACAGACTGTAACGTCTGCAGGTAAACAGACTGTAACGTCTGCAGCGGGTAAACAGACTGTAACGTCTGCAGCGGGTAAACAGACTGTAACGTCTGCAGCGGGTAAACAGACTGTAGCGTCTGCAGCAGGTAAACAGACTGTAACGTCTGCAGCGGGTAAACAGACAGTAACGTCTGCAGCGGGTAAACAGACTGTAATGTCTGCAGGTAAACATACTGTAACGTCTGCAGCAGGTAAACAGGCTGTAACATCTGCAGCAGGTACACAGACTGTATCGTCTGCAGGTAAACAGACTGTAACGTCTGCAGCAGGTAAACAGACTGTAACGTCTGCAGCGGGTAAACAGACAGTAACGTCTGCAGCGTGTAAACAGACTGTAACGTCTGCAGGTAAACAGACTGTAACGTCTGCAGTGGGTAAACAGGCTGTAACGTCTGCAGCAGGTAAACAGACTGTAACGTCTGCAGCAGGTAAACAGACTGTAACGTCTGCAGTGGTTAATCAGAGTAACGTCTGCAGCAAGTAAACAGACTGTAACTGTTCAGCAGGTAAACAGACTGTAACATCTGCAGCGCGTAAACAGACTGTAACGTCTGCACCGGGTAAACAGATTGTAACGTCTGCAGGTAAACAGACTGTAACGTCTGCAGCAGGTAAAAAGACTGTAACGTCTGCAGCGGGTAAACAGACTGTAACGTCTGCAGCGGGTAATCAGAGTAACGTCTGCAGCGGGCAAACAGACTGTAACGTCTGCAGCAGGTAAACAGACTGTAACGTCTGCAGGTAAACAGACTGTAACGTCTGCAGGTAAACAGACTGTAACGTCTGCAGCAGGGAAACAGACTGTAACGCCTGCAGCAGGTAAACAGGCTGTAACGCCTGCAGCAGGTAAACAGACTGTAACGTCTGCAGTTAAACAGACTGTAATGTCTGCAGCAGGAAAACAGGCTGTAACGTCTGCAGGAGGTAAACAGACTGTAACGTCTGCAGCAGGTAAACAGACTGTAACTGTTCAGCAGGTAAACAGATTGTAACGTCTGCATCGGGTAAACAGACTGTAACGTCTGCAGCGGGTAAACAGACTGTAACGTCTGCAGCAGGTAAACAGACTGTAACGTCTGCAGCAGGTAAACAGACTGTAACGCCTGCAGGTAAACAGACTGTAACGTCTGCAGCCGGTAAACAGACTGTAACTGTTCAGCAGGTAAACAGACTGTAACGTCTGCAGGTAAACAGACTGTAACGTCTGCAGGTAAACAGACTGTATCGTCTGCAGCAGGTAAACAGACTGTAACGTCTGCAGGTAAACAGACTGTAACATCTGAAGCAGGTAAACAGACTGTAACGTCTGCAGCAGGTAAACAGACTGTAACGTCTGCAGGTAAACAGACTGTAACGTCTGCAGTGGGTAAACAGGCTGTAACGTCTGCAGCAGGTAAACAGACTGTAACGTCTGCAGCAGGTAAACAGACTGTAACGTCTGCAGTGGTTAATCAGAGTAACGTCTGCAGCGGGTAAACAGACTGTAACTGTTCAGCAGGTAAAAAGACTGTAACGTCTGCAGCGGGTAATCAGAGTAACGTCTGCAGCGGGTAAACAGACTGTAACGTCTGCAGGTAAACAGACTGTAACGTCTGCAGGTAAACAGACTGTAACGTCTGCAGCAGGGAAACAGACTGTAACGTCTGCAGCAGGTAAACAGGCTGTAACGCCTGCAGCAGGTAAACAGACTGTAACGTCTGCAGTTAAACAGACTGTAATGTCTGCAGCAGGAAAACAGGCTGTAACGTCTGCAGCAGGTAAACAGACTGGAACGTCTGCAGCAGGTAAACAGACTGTAACGTCTGCAGCAGGTAAACAGACTGTAACTGTTCAGCAGGTAAACAGATTGTAACGTCTGCAGCGGGTAAACAGACTGTAACGTCTGCAGCGGGTAAACAGACTGTAACGTCTGCAGCAGGTAAACAAACTGTAACGTCTGCAGCAGGTAAACAGACTGTAACGCCTGCAGGTAAACAGACTGTAACGTCTGCAGCAGGTAAACAGACTGAAACTGTTCAGCAGGTAAACAGACTGTAACGTCTGCAGGTAAACAGACTGTAACGTCTACAGGTAAACAGACTGTAACATCTGCAGCAGGTAAACAGACTGTAACTGTTCAGCGGGTAAACAGACTGTAACGTCTGCAGCAGGTAAACAGACTGTAACGTCTGCAGGTAAACAGACTGTAACGTCTGCAGCAGGTAAACAGACTGTAACGTCTGCAGCAGGTAAACAGACTGTAACGTCTGCAGCGGGTAAACAGACAGTAACGTCTGCAGCAGGTAAACAGACTGTAACGTCTGCATGTAAACAGACTGTAACGTCTGCAGCGGGTAAACAGACTGTAACGTCTGCAGCGGGTAAACAGACTGTAGCGTCTGCAGGAGGTAAACAGACTGTAACGTCTGCAGCGGGTAAACAGACAGTAACGTCTGCAGCGGGTAAACAGACTGTAACGTCTGCAGCGGGTAAACAGACTGTAATGTCTGCAGGTAAACAGACTGTAACGTCTGCAGGTAAACAGACTGTAACGTCTGCAGCAGGTAAACAGGCTGTAACGTCTGCAGCAGATAAACAGACTGTAACGTCTGCACGTAAACAGACTGTAACGTCTGCAGCAGGTAAACAGACTGTAACGTCTGCAGCGGGTAAACAAACAGTAACGTCTGCAGCGTGTAAACAGACTGTAACGTCTGCAGGTAAACAGACTGTATCGTCTGCAGCAGGTAAACAGACTGTAACATCTGCAGGTAAACAGATTGTAACATCTGCACGTAAACAGACTGTAACGTCTGCAGCGGGTAAACAAACAGTAACGTCTGCAGCGTGTAAACAGACTGTAACGTCTGCAGGTAAACAGACTGTATCGTCTGCAGCAGGTAAACAGACTGTAACATCTGCAGGTAAACAGACTGTAACGTCTGCAGCGGGTAAACAGACTGTAACGTCTGCAGCGGGAAATCAGAGTAACGTCTGCAGCGGGTAAACAGACTGTAACGTCTGCAGCAGGTAAACAGACTGTAACGTCTGCAGGTAAACAGACTGTAACGTCTGCAGGTAAACAGACTGTAACGTCTGCAGCAGGGAAACAGACTGTAACGTCTGCAGCAGGTAAACAGGCTGTAACGCCTGCAGCAGGTAAACAGACTGTAACGTCTGCAGTTAAACAGACTGTAATGTCTGCAGCAGGAAAACAGGCTGTAACGTCTGCAGCAGGTAAACAGACTGGAACGTCTGCAGCAGGTAAACAGACTGGAACGTCTGCAGCAGGTAAACAGACTGTAACTGTTCAGCAGGTAAACAGATTGTAACGTCTGCAGCGGGTAAACAGACTGTAACGTCTGCAGCGGGTAAACAGACTGTAACGTCTGCAGCAGGTAAACAGACTGTAACGCATGCAGGTAAACAGACTGTAACGTCTGCAGCAGGTAAACAGACTGTAACTGTTCAGCAGGTAAACAGACTGTAACGTCTGCAGGTAAACAGACTGTAACGTCTACAGGTAAACAGACTGTAACATCTGCAGCAGGTAAACAGACTGTAACTGTTCAGCGGGTAAACAGACTGTAACGTCTGCAGCAGGTAAACAGACTGTAACGTCTGCAGGTAAACAGACTGTAACGTCTGCAGCAGGTAAACAGACTGTAACGTCTGCAGGTAAACAGACTGTATCGTCTGCAGCAGGTAAACAGACTGTAACGCATGCAGGTAAACAGACTGTAACGTCTGCAGCAGGTAAACAGACTGTAACTGTTCAGCAGGTAAACAGACTGTAACGTCTGCAGGTAAACAGACTGTAACGTCTACAGGTAAACAGACTGTAACGTCTGCAGTTAAACAGACTGTAATGTCTGCAGGTAAACAGACTGTAACGTCTGCAGCAGGAAAACAGACTGTAACGTCTGCAGGTAAACAGACTGTAACGTCTGCAGGTAAACAGACTGTAACGTCTGCAGGTAAACAGACTGTATCGTCTGCAGCAGGTAAACAGACTGTAACGTCTGCAGCAGGTAAACAGACTGTAACGTCTGCAGTGGTTAATCAGAGTAACGTCTGCAGCGGGTAAACAGACTGTAACGTCTGCAGCGGGTAAACAGACTGTAACGTCTGCAGCAGGTAAACAAACTGTAACGTCTGCAGCAGGTAAACAGACTGTAACGCCTGCAGGTAAACAGACTGTAACGTCTGCAGCAGGTAAACAGACTGTAACTGTTCAGCAGGTAAACAGACTGTAACGTCTGCAGGTAAACAGACTGTAACGTCTACAGGTAAAAAGACTGTAACATCTGCAGCAGGTAAACAGACTGTAACTGTTCAGCGGGTAAACAGACTGTAACGTCTGCAGCAGGTAAACAGACTGTAACGTCTGCAGGTAAACAGACTGTAACGTCTGCAGCAGGTAAACAGACTGTAACGTCTGCAGCAGGTAAACAGACTGTAACGTCTGCAGCGGGTAAACAGACAATAACGTCTGCAGCAGGTAAACAGACTGTAACGTCTGCATGTAAACAGACTGTAACGTCTGCAGCAGGTAAACAGACTGTAACGTCTGCAGCGGGTAAACAGACTGTAGCGTCTGCAGGAGGTAAACAGACTGTAACGTCTGCAGCGGGTAAACAGACAGTAAGGTATGCAGAGGGTAAACAGACTGTAACGTCTGCAGCGGGTAAACAGACTGTAATGTCTGCAGGTAAACAGACTGTAACGTCTGCAGCAGGTAAACAGGCTGTAACGTCTGCAGCAGATAAACAGACTGTAACGTCTGCACGTAAACAGACTGTAACGTCTGCAGCAGGTAAACAGACTGTAACGTCTGCAGCGGGTAAACAAACAGTAACGTCTGCAGCGTGTAAACAGACTGTAACGTCTGCAGGTAAACAGACTGTATCGTCTGCAGCAGGTAAACAGACTGTAACATCTGCAGGTAAACAGATTGTAACATCTGAAGCAGGTAAACAGACTGTAACGTCTGCAGCAGGTAAACAGACTGTAACGTCTGCAGATAAACAGACTGTAACGTCTGCAGTGGGTAAACAGGCTGTAACGTCTGCAGCAGGTAAACAGACTGTAACGTCTGCAGCAGGTAAACAGACTGTAACGTCTGCAGTGGTTAATCAGAGTAACGTCTGCAGCGGGTAAACAGACTGTAACGTCTGCAGCGGGCAAACAGACTGTAACGTCTGCAGCAGGTAAACAGGCTGTAACGTCTGCAGCAGGTAAACAGACTGTAACGTCTGCAGTTAAACAGACTGTAACGTCCGCAGGTAAACAGACTGTAAAGTCTGCAGGTAAACAGACTGTAACGTCTGCAGCGGGTAAACAGACTGTAACGTCTGCAGCGGGTAAACAGACTGTAACGTCTGAAGCAGGTAAACAGACTGAAACGTCTGCAGCGGGTAAACAGACTGTAACGTCTGCAGCGGGAAATCAGAGAAACGTCTGCAGCGGGTAAACAGACTGTAACGTCTGCAGCAGGTAAACAGACTGTAACGTCTGCAGGTAAACAGACTGTAACATCTGCAGGTAAACAGACTGTAACATCTGCAGCAGGGAAATAGACTGTAACGTCTGCAGCAGGTAAACAGGCTGTAACGCCTGCAGCAGGTAAAAAGACTGTAACGTCTGCAGTTAAACAGACTGTAATGTCTGCAGCAGGAAAACAGGCTGTAACGTCTGCAGCAGGTAAACAGACTGTAACGTCTGCAACAGGTAAACAGACTGTAACGTCTGCAGCAGGTAAACAGACTGTAACTGTTCAGCAGGTAAACAGATTGTAACGTCTGCAGCGGGTAAACAGACTGTAACGTCTGCAGTTAAACAGACTGTAATGTCTGCAGCAGGAAAACAGGCTTTAAGGTCTGCAGCAGGTAAACAGACTGGAACGTCTGCAGCAGGTAAACAGACTGTAACGTCTGCAGCAGGTAAACAGACTGTAACTGTTCAGCAGGTAAACAGATTGTAACGTCTGCAGCGGGTAAACAGACTGTAACGTCTGCAGCGGGTAAACAGACTGTAACGTCTGCAGCAGGTAAACAAACTGTAACGTCTGCAGCAGGTAAACAGACTGTAACGCCTGCAGGTAAACAGACTGTAACGTCTGCAGCAGGTAAACAGACTGTAACTGTTCAGCAGGTAAACAGACTGTAACGTCTGCAGTTAAACAGACTGTAACGTCTACAGGTAAACAGACTGTAACATCTGCAGCAGGTAAACAGACTGTAACTGTTCAGCGGGTAAACAGACTGTAACGTCTGCAGCAGGTAAACAGACTGTAACGTCTGCAGGTAAACAGACTGTAACGTCTGCAGCAGGTAAACAGACTGTAACGTCTGCAGCAGGTAAACAGACTGTAACGTCTGCAGCGGGTAAACAGACAGTAACGTCTGCAGCAGGTAAACAGACTGTAACGTCTGCATGTAAACAGACTGTAACGTCTGCAGCGGGTAAACAGACTGTAACGTCTGCAGCGGGTAAACAGACTGTAGCGTCTGCAGGAGGTAAACAGACTGTAACGTCTGCAGCGGGTAAACAGACAGTAACGTCTGCAGCGGGTAAACAGACTGTAACGTCTGCTGCGGGTAAACAGACTGTAATGTCTGCAGGTAAACAGACTGTAACGTCTGCAGCAGGTAAACAGGCTGTAACGTCTGCAGCAGATAAACAGACTGTAACGTCTGCACGTAAACAGACTGTAACGTCTGCAGCGGGTAAACAGACAGTAACGTCTGCAGCGGGTAAACAAACAGTAACGTCTGCAGCGTGTAAACAGACTGTAACGCCTGCAGGTAAACAGACTGTAACGTCTGCAGCAGGTAAACAGACTGTAACTGTTCAGCAGGTAAACAGACTGTAACGTCTGCAGTTAAACAGACTGTAACGTCTACAGGTAAACAGACTGTAACATCTGCAGCAGGTAAACAGACTGTAACTGTTCAGCGGGTAAACAGACTGTAACGTCTGCAGCAGGTAAACAGACTGTAACGTCTGCAGGTAAACAGACTGTAACGTCTGCAGCAGGTAAACAGACTGTAACGTCTGCAGCAGGTAAACAGACTGTAACGTCTGCAGCGGGTAAACAGACAGTAACGTCTGCAGCAGGTAAACAGACTGTAACGTCTGCATGTAAACAGACTGTAACGTCTGCAGCGGGTAAACAGACTGTAACGTCTGCAGCGGGTAAACAGACTGTAGCGTCTGCAGGAGGTAAACAGACTGTAACGTCTGCAGCGGGTAAACAGACAGTAACGTCTGCAGCGGGTAAACAGACTGTAACGTCTGCTGCGGGTAAACAGACTGTAATGTCTGCAGGTAAACAGACTGTAACGTCTGCAGCAGGTAAACAGGCTGTAACGTCTGCAGCAGATAAACAGACTGTAACGTCTGCACGTAAACAGACTGTAACGTCTGCAGCAGGTAAACAGACTGTAACGTCTGCAGCGGGTAAACAAACAGTAACGTCTGCAGCGTGTAAACAGACTGTAACGTCTGCAGGTAAACAGACTGTATCGTCTGCAGCAGGTAAACAGACTGTAACATCTGCAGGTAAACAGATTGTAACATCTGCACGTAAACAGACTGTAACGTCTGCAGCGGGTAAACAAACAGTAACGTCTGCAGCGTGTAAACAGACTGTAACGTCTGCAGGTAAACAGACTGTATCGTCTGCAGCAGGTAAACAGACTGTAACATCTGCAGGTAAACAGATTGTAACATCTGAAGCAGGTAAACAGACTGTAACGTCTGCAGCAGGTAAACAGACTGTAACGTCTGCAGGTAAACAGACTGTAACGTCTGCAGTGGGTAAACAGGCTGTAACGTCTGCAGCAGGTAAACAGACTGTAACGTCTGCAGCAGGTAAACAGACTGTAACGTCTGCAGTGGTTAATCAGAGTAACGTCTGCAGCGGGTAAACAGACTGTAACGTCTGCAGCGGGCAAACAGACTGTAACGTCTGCAGCAGGTAAACAGGCTGTAACGTCTGCAGCAGGTAAACAGACTGTAACGTCTGCAGTTAAACAGACTGTAACGTCCGCAGGTAAACAGACTGTAAAGTCTGCAGGTAAACAGACTGTAACGTCTGCAGCGGGTAAACAGACTGTAACGTCTGCAGCAGGTAAACAGACTGTAACGTCTGCAGCGGGTAAACAAACAGTAACGTCTGCAGCGTGTAAACAGACTGTAACGTCTGCAGGTAAACAGACTGTATCGTCTGCAGCAGGTAAACAGACTGTAACATCTGCAGGTAAACAGATTGTAACATCTGAAGCAGGTAAACAGACTGTAACGTCTGCAGCAGGTAAACAGACTGTAACGTCTGCAGATAAACAGACTGTAACGTCTGCAGTGGGTAAACAGGCTGTAACGTCTGCAGCAGGTAAACAGACTGTAACGTCTGCAGCAGGTAAACAGACTGTAACGTCTGCAGTGGTTAATCAGAGTAACGTCTGCAGCGGGTAAACAGACTGTAACGTCTGCAGCGGGCAAACAGACTGTAACGTCTGCAGCAGGTAAACAGGCTGTAACGTCTGCAGCAGGTAAACAGACTGTAACGTCTGCAGTTAAACAGACTGTAACGTCCGCAGGTAAACAGACTGTAAAGTCTGCAGGTAAACAGACTGTAACGTCTGCAGCGGGTAAACAGACTGTAACGTCTGCAGCGGGTAAACAGACTGTAACGTCTGAAGCAGGTAAACAGACTGAAACGTCTGCAGCGGGTAAAAAGACTGTAACGTCTGCAGCGGGAAATCAGAGAAACGTCTGCAGCGGGTAAACAGACTGTAACGTCTGCAGCAGGTAAACAGACTGTAACGTCTGCAGGTAAACAGACTGTAACATCTGCAGGTAAACAGACTGTAACATCTGCAGCAGGGAAATAGACTGTAACGTCTGCAGCAGGTAAACAGGCTGTAACGCCTGCAGCAGGTAAACAGACTGTAACGTCTGCAGTTAAACAGACTGTAATGTCTGCAGCAGGAAAACAGGCTGTAACGTCTGCAGCAGGTAAACAGACTGTAACGTCTGCAACAGGTAAACAGACTGTAACGTCTGCAGCAGGTAAACAGACTGTAACTGTTCAGCAGGTAAACAGATTGTAACGTCTGCAGCGGGTAAACAGACTGTAACGTCTGCAGTTAAACAGACTGTAATGTCTGCAGCAGGAAAACAGGCTTTAAGGTCTGCAGCAGGTAAACAGACTGGAACGTCTGCAGCAGGTAAACAGACTGTAACGTCTGCAGCAGGTAAACAGACTGTAACTGTTCAGCAGGTAAACAGATTGTAACGTCTGCAGCGGGTAAACAGACTGTAACGTCTGCAGCGGGTAAACAGACTGTAACGTCTGCAGCAGGTAAACAAACTGTAACGTCTGCAGCAGGTAAACAGACTGTAACGCCTGCAGGTAAACAGACTGTAACGTCTGCAGCAGGTAAACAGACTGTAACTGTTCAGCAGGTAAACAGACTGTAACGTCTGCAGTTAAACAGACTGTAACGTCTACAGGTAAACAGACTGTAACATCTGCAGCAGGTAAACAGACTGTAACTGTTCAGCGGGTAAACAGACTGTAACGTCTGCAGCAGGTAAACAGACTGTAACGTCTGCAGGTAAACAGACTGTAACGTCTGCAGCAGGTAAACAGACTGTAACGTCTGCAGCAGGTAAACAGACTGTAACGTCTGCAGCGGGTAAACAGACAGTAACGTCTGCAGCAGGTAAACAGACTGTAACGTCTGCATGTAAACAGACTGTAACGTCTGCAGCGGGTAAACAGACTGTAACGTCTGCAGCGGGTAAACAGACTGTAGCGTCTGCAGGAGGTAAACAGACTGTAACGTCTGCAGCGGGTAAACAGACAGTAACGTCTGCAGCGGGTAAACAGACTGTAACGTCTGCTGCGGGTAAACAGACTGTAATGTCTGCAGGTAAACAGACTGTAACGTCTGCAGCAGGTAAACAGGCTGTAACGTCTGCAGCAGATAAACAGACTGTAACGTCTGCACGTAAACAGACTGTAACGTCTGCAGCAGGTAAACAGACTGTAACGTCTGCAGCGGGTAAACAAACAGTAACGTCTGCAGCGTGTAAACAGACTGTAACGTCTGCAGGTAAACAGACTGTATCGTCTGCAGCAGGTAAACAGACTGTAACATCTGCAGGTAAACAGATTGTAACATCTGCACGTAAACAGACTGTAACGTCTGCAGCGGGTAAACAAACAGTAACGTCTGCAGCGTGTAAAAAGACTGTAACGTCTGCAGGTAAACAGACTGTATCGTCTGCAGCAGGTAAACAGACTGTAACATCTGCAGGTAAACAGATTGTAACATCTGAAGCAGGTAAACAGACTGTAACGTCTGCAGCAGGTAAACAGACTGTAACGTCTGCAGGTAAACAGACTGTAACGTCTGCAGTGGGTAAACAGGCTGTAACGTCTGCAGCAGGTAAACAGACTGTAACGTCTGCAGCAGGTAAACAGACTGTAACGTCTGCAGTGGTTAATCAGAGTAACGTCTGCAGCGGGTAAACAGACTGTAACGTCTGCAGCGGGCAAACAGACTGTAACGTCTGCAGCAGGTAAACAGGCTGTAACGTCTGCAGCAGGTAAACAGACTGTAACGTCTGCAGTTAAACAGACTGTAACGTCCGCAGGTAAACAGACTGTAAAGTCTGCAGGTAAACAGACTGTAACGTCTGCAGCGGGTAAACAGACTGTAACGTCTGCAGCGGGTAAACAGACTGTAACGTCTGCAGGTAAACAGACTGTAACGTCTGCAGCAGGTAAACAGACTGTAACGTCTGCAGCGGGTAAACAGACTGTAACGTCTGCAGCGGGAAATCAGAGTAACGTCTGCAGCGGGTAAACAGACTGTAACGTCTGCAGCAGGTAAACAGACTGTAACGTGTGCAGGTAAACAGACTGTAACGTCTGCAGGTAAACAGACTGTAACGTCTGCAGCAGGGAAACAGACTGTAACGTCTGCAGCAGGTAAACAGGCTGTAACGCCTGCAGCAGGTAAACAGACTGTAACGTCTGCAGTTAAACAGACTGTAATGTCTGCAGCAGGAAAACAGGCTGTAACGTCTGCAGCAGGTAAACAGACTGGAACGTCTGCAGCAGGTAAACAGACTGTAACGTCTGCAGCACGTAAACAGACTGTAACTGTTCAGCAGGTAAACAGATTGTAACGTCTGCAGCGGGTAAACAGACTGTAACGTCTGCAGCGGGTAAACAGACTGTAACGTCTGCAGCAGGTAAACAGACTGTAACGCATGCAGGTAAACAGACTGTAACGTCTGCAGCAGGTAAACAGACTGTAACTGTTCAGCAGGTAAACAGACTGTAACGTCTGCAGGTAAACAGACTGTAACGTCTACAGGTAAACAGACTGTAACATCTGCAGCAGGTAAACAGACTGTAACTGTTCAGCGGGTAAACAGACTGTAACGTCTGCAGCAGGTAAACAGACTGGAACGTCTGCAGGTAAACAGACTGTAACGTCTGCAGCAGGTAAACAGACTGTAACGTCTGCAGTTAAACAGACTGTAATGTCTGCAGGTAAACAGACTGTAACGTCTGCAGCAGGTAAACAGACTGTAACGTCTGCAGGTAAACAGACTGTAACGTCTGCAGTGGGTAAACAGGCTGTAACGTCTGCAGCAGGTAAACAGACTGTAACGTCTGCAGCAGGTAAACAGACTGTAACGTCTGCAGTGGTTAATCAGAGTAACGTCTGCAGCGGGTAAACAGACTGTAACTGTTCAGCAGGTAAAAAGACTGTAACGTCTGCAGCGGGTAAACAGACTGTAACGTCTGCAGGTAAACAGACTGTAACGTCTGCAGAAGGTAAACAGACTGTAACGTCTGCAGCAGGTAAACAGGCTGTAACGCCTGCAGCAGGTAAACAGACTGTAACGTCTGCAGTTAAACAGATTGTAATGTCTGCAGGTAAACAGACTGTAACGTCTGCTGCAGTTAAACAGACTGTAACGTCTGCAGGGAAACAGACTGTATTGTCTGCAGCGGGTAATCAGAGTAACGTCTGCAGCGGGTAAACAAACTGTAACGTCTGCAGGTAAACAGACTGTAACGTCTGCAGCAGGTAAACAGTCTGTAACGTCTGCAGCAGGTAAACAGGCTGTAACGTCTGCAGCAGGTAAACAGACTGTAACGTCTGCAGAAGGTAAACAGACTGTAACGTCTGCAGCAGGTAAACAGGCTGTAACGCCTGCAGCAGGTAAACAGACTGTAACGTCTGCAGTTAAACAGACTGTAACGTCTGCAGGTAAACAGACTGTAAAGTCTGCAGGTTAACAGACTGTAACGTCTGCAGCTTTTAAACAGACTGTAACGTCTGCAGCAGGTAAACAGACTGTAACATCTGCAGGTAAACAGACTGTAACGTCTGCAGCAGGTAAACAGACTGTAACTGTTCAGCAGGTAAACAGGCTGTAACGTCTGCAGCAGGTAAACAGACTGTAACGTCTGCAGTTAAACAGACTGTAACGTCTGCAGGTAAACATACTGTGAAGTCTGCAGGTAAACAGACTGTAACGTCTGCAGCAGATAAACAGACTGTAACGTCTGCAGCAGGTAAACAGACTGTAACGTCTGCAGGTAAACAGACTGTAACGTCTGCAGCAGGTAAACAGACTGTAACGTCTGCAGCAGGTAAACAGACTGTAACGTCTGCAGCGGGTAAACAGACAGTAACGTCTGCAGCAGGTAAACAGACTGTAACGTCTGCATGTAAACAGACTGTAACGTCTGCAGCGGGTAAACAGACTGTAACGTCTGCAGCGGGTAAACAGACTGTAGCGTCTGCAGGAGGTAAACAGACTGTAACGTCTGCAGCGGGTAAACAGACAGTAACGTCTGCAGCGGGTAAACAGACTGTAACGTCTGCAGCGGGTAAACAGACTGTAATGTCTGCAGGTAAACAGACTGTAACGTCTGCAGCAGGTAAACAGGCTGTAACGTCTGCAGCAGATAAACAGACTGTAACGTCTGCACGTAAACAGACTGTAACGTCTGCAGCAGGTAAACAGACTGTAACGTCTGCAGCGGGTAAACAAACAGTAACGTCTGCAGCGTGTAAACAGACTGTAACGTCTGCAGGTAAACAGACTGTATCGTCTGCAGCAGGTAAACAGACTGTAACGTCTGCAGCAGGTAAACAGACTGTAACGTCTGCAGATAAACAGACTGTAACGTCTGCAGTGGGTAAACAGGCTGTAACGTCTGCAGCAGGTAAACAGACTGTAACGTCTGCAGCAGGTAAACAGACTGTAACGTCTGCAGTGGTTAATCAGAGTAACGTCTGCAGCGGGTAAACAGACTGTAACGTCTGCAGCGGGCAAACAGACTGTAACGTCTGCAGCAGGTAAACAGGCTGTAACGTCTGCAGCAGGTAAACAGACTGTAACGTCTGCAGTTAAACAGACTGTAACGTCCGCAGGTAAACTGACTGTAAAGTCTGCAGGTAAACAGACTGTAACGTCTGCAGCGGGTAAACAGACTGTAACGTCTGCAGCGGGTAAACCGACTGTAACGTCTGCAGGTAAACAGACTGTAACGTCTGAAGCAGGTAAACAGACTGAAACGTCTGCAGCGGGTAAACAGACTGTAACGTCTGCAGCGGGAAATCAGAGAAACGTCTGCAGCGGGTAAACAGACTGTAAAGTCTGCAGCAGGTAAACAGACTGTAACGTCTGCAGGTAAACAGACTGTAACGTCTGCAGGTAAACAGACTGTAACGTCTGCAGCAGGGAAACAGACTGTAACGTCTGCAGCAGGTAAACAGGCTGTAACGCCTGCAGCAGGTAAACAGACTGTAACGTCTGCAGTTAAACAGACTGTAATGTCTGCAGCAGGAAAACAGGCTGTAACGTCTGCAGCAGGTAAACAGACTGGAACGTCTGCAACAGGTAAACAGACTGTAACGTCTGCAGCAGGTAAACAGACTGTAACTGTTCAGCAGGTAAACAGATTGTAACGTCTGCAGCGGGTAAACAGACTGTAACGTCTGCAGAGGGTAAACAGACTGTAACGTCTGCAGCAGGTAAACAGACTGTAACGCATGCAGGTAAACAGACTGTAACGTCTGCAGCAGGTAAACAGACTGTAACTGTTCAGCAGGTAAACAGACTGTAATGTCTGCAGGTAAACAGACTGTAACGTCTACAGGTAAACAGACTGTAACATCTGCAGCAGGTAAACAGACTGTAACTGTTCAGCGGGTAAACAGACTGTAACGTCTGCAGCAGGTAAAAAGACTGTAACGTCTGCAGGTAAACAGACTGTAACGTCTGCAGCAGGTAAACAGACTGTAACGTCTGCAGTTAAACAGACTGTAACGTCTGCAGGTAAACATACTGTGAAGTCTGCAGGTAAACAGACTGTAACGTCTGCAGCAGATAAACAGACTGTAACGTCTGCAGCAGGTAAACAGACTGTAACGTCTGCAGGTAAACAGACTGTAACGTCTGCAGCAGGTAAACAGACTGTAACTGTTCAGCAGGTAAACAGATTGTAACGTCTGCAGCGGGTAAACAGATTGTAACGTCTGCAGCGGGTAAACAGGCTGTAACGTCTGCAGCAGGTAAACAGACTGTAACGTCTGCAGGTAAACAGACTGTAACGTCTGCAGGTAAACAGACTGTAACGTCTGCAGAAGGTAAACAGACTGTAACGTCTGCAGAAGGTAAACAGACTGTAACGTCTGCAGCAGGTAAACAGGCTGTAACGCCTGCAGCAGGTAAACAGACTGTAACGTCTGCAGTTAAACAGACTGTAATGTCTGCAGCAGGTAAACAGACTGTAACGTCTGCAGCAGGTAAACAGACTGTAACGTCTGCAGGTAAACAGACTGTAACGTCTGCTGCAGGTAAACAGACTGTAACTGTTCAGCAGGTAAACAGATTGTAACGTCTGCAGCGGGTAAACAGATTGTAACGTCTGCAGCAGGTAAACAGGCTGTAACGTCTGCAGCAGGTAAACAGACTGTAACGTCTGCAGCAGGTAAACAGACTGTAACGCCTGCAGGTAAACAGACTGTAACGCCTGCAGGTAAACAGACTGTAACGTCTGCAGTTAAACAGACTGTAACGTCTACAGGTAAACAGACTGTAACGTCTGCAGCAGGTAAACAGACTGTAACTGTTCAGCAGGTAAACAGACTGTAACGTCTGCAGTTAAACAGACTGTAACGTCTGCAGGTAAACAGACTGTAAAGTCTGCAGGTAAACAGACTGTAACATCTGCAGCAGGTAAACAGACTGTAGCGTCTGCAGCAGGTAAACAGACTGTAACGTCTGCAGGTAAACAGACTGTAACGTCTGCAGGTAAACAGACTGTAACGTCTGCAGCAGGGAAACAGACTGTAACGTCTGCAGCAGGTAAACAGGCTGTAACGCCTGCAGCAGGTAAACAGACTGTAACGTCTGCAGTTAAACAGACTGTAATGTCTGCAGCAGGAAAACAGGCTATAACGTCTGCAGCAGGTAAACAGACTGGAACGTCTGCAGCAGGTAAACAGACTGTAACGTCTGCAGCAGGTAAACAGACTGTAACTGTTCAGCAGGTAAACAGATTGTAATGTCTGCAGCGGGTAAAAAGACTGTAACGTCTGCAGCGGGTAAACAGACTGTAACGTCTGCATCAGGTATACAGAATGTAACGTCTGCAGCAGGTAAACAGAGTGTAACGCCTGCAGGTAAACAGACTGTAACGTCTGCAGCAGGTAAACAGACTGTAACTGTTCAGCAGGTAAACAGACTGTAACGTCTGCAGGTAAACAGACTGTAACGTCTACAGGTAAACAGCCTGTAACGTCTGCAGCAGGTAAACAGACTGTAACTGTTCAGCGGGTAAACAGACTGTAACGTCTGCAGCAGGTAAACAGACTGTAACGTCTGCAGGTAAACAGACTGTAACGTCTGCAGCAGGTAAACAGACTGTAACGTCTGCAGCAGGTAAACAGACTGTAACGTCTGCAGGTAAACAGACTGTAACGTCTGCAGTGGGTAAACAGGCTGTAACGTCTGCAGCAGGTAAACAGACTGTAACGTCTGCAGGTAAACAGACTGTAACGTCTGCAGAAGGTAAACAGACTGTAACGTCTGCAGCAGGTAAACAGGCTGTAACGCCTGCAGCAGGTAAACAGACTGTAACGTCTGCAGTTAAACAGACTGTAATGTCTGCAGGTAAACAGACTGTAACGTCTGCAGCAGTTAAACATACTGTAACGTCTGCAGGGAAACAGACTGTAATGTCTGCAGCAGATAATCAGAGTAACGTCTGCAGCGGGTAAACAAACTGTAACGTCTGCAGGTAAACAGACTGTAACGTCTGCAGCAGGTAAACAGACTGTAACATCTGCAGCAGGTAAACAGGCTGTAACGTCTGCAGCAGGTAAACAGACTGTAACGTCTGCAGTTAAACAGACTGTAACGTCTGCAGGTAAACAGACTGTAAAGTCTGCAGGTTAACAGACTGTAACGTCTGCAGCTTTTAAACAGACTGTAACGTCTGCAGCAGGTAAACAGACTGTAACATCTGCAGGTAAACAGACTGTAACGTCTGCAGCAGGTAAACAGACTGTAACTGTTCAGCAGGTAAACAGATTGTAACGTCTGCAGCGGGTAAACAGATTGTAACGTCTGCAGCGGGTAAACAGGCTGTAACGTCTGCAGCGGGTAAACAGGCTGTAACGTCTGCAGCAGGTAAACAGACTGTAACGTCTGCAGCAGGTAAACAGACTGTAACGTCTGCAGCAGGTAAACAGACTGTAACGTCTGCAGGTAAACAGACTGTAACGTCTGCAGCAGGGAAACAGACTGTAACGTCTGCAGCAGGTAAACAGGCTGTAACGCCTGCAGCAGGTAAACAGACTGTAACGTCTGCAGTTAAACAGACTGTAATGTCTGCAGCAGGAAAACAGGCTGTAACGTCTGCAGCAGGTAAACAGACTGGAACGTCTGCAGCAGGTAAATAGACTGTAACGTCTGCAGCAGGTAAACAGACTGTATCTGTTCAGCAGGTAAACATATTGTAACGTCTGCAGCGGGTAAACAGACTGTAACGTCTGCAGCGGGTAAACAGACTGTAACGTCTGCAGCAGGTAAACAGACTGTAACGTCTGCAGCAGGTAAACAGACTGTAACGTCTGCAGCAGGTAAACAGACTGTAACTGTTCAGCAGGTAAACAGATTGTAACGTCTGCAGCGGGTAAACAGATTGTAACGTCTGCAGCGGGTAAACAGGCTGTAACGTCTGCAGCAGGTAAACAGACTGTAACGTCTGCAGGTAAACAGACTGTAACGTCTGCAGGTAAACAGACTGTAACGTCTGCAGAAGGTAAACAGACTGTAACGTCTGCAGAAGGTAAACAGACTGTAACGTCTGCAGCAGGTAA
The DNA here is from genome assembly GCF_963584025.1 of Labrus mixtus. Classification (NCBI taxonomy): domain Eukaryota; kingdom Metazoa; phylum Chordata; class Actinopteri; order Labriformes; family Labridae; genus Labrus; species Labrus mixtus. The sequence goes on along the minus strand of NW_026870068.1, from coordinate 35,017 downwards.
ACAGGCTGTAACGCCTGCAGCAGGTAAACAGACTGTAACGTCTGCAGTTAAACAGACTGTAATGTCTGCAGCAGGTAAACAGACTGTAACGTCTGCAGCAGGTAAACAGACTGTAACGTCTGCAGGTAAACAGACTGTAACGTCTGCTGCAGGTAAACAGACTGTAACTGTTCAGCAGGTAAACAGATTGTAACGTCTGCAGCGGGTAAACAGATTGTAACGTCTGCAGCAGGTAAACAGGCTGTAACGTCTGCAGCAGGTAAACAGACTGTAACGTCTGCAGCAGGTAAACAGACTGTAACGCCTGCAGGTAAACAGACTGTAACGCCTGCAGGTAAACAGACTGTAACGTCTGCAGTTAAACAGACTGTAACGTCTACAGGTAAACAGACTGTAACGTCTGCAGCAGGTAAACAGACTGTAACTGTTCAGCAGGTAAACAGACTGTAACGTCTGCAGTTAAACAGACTGTAACGTCTGCAGGTAAACAGACTGTAAAGTCTGCAGGTAAACAGACTGTAACATCTGCAGCAGGTAAACAGACTGTAGCGTCTGCAGCAGGTAAACAGACTGTAACGTCTGCAGGTAAACAGACTGTAACGTCTGCAGGTAAACAGACTGTAACGTCTGCAGCAGGGAAACAGACTGTAACGTCTGCAGCAGGTAAACAGGCTGTAACGCCTGCAGCAGGTAAACAGACTGTAACGTCTGCAGTTAAACAGACTGTAATGTCTGCAGCAGGAAAACAGGCTATAACGTCTGCAGCAGGTAAACAGACTGGAACGTCTGCAGCAGGTAAACAGACTGTAACGTCTGCAGCAGGTAAACAGACTGTAACTGTTCAGCAGGTAAACAGATTGTAATGTCTGCAGCGGGTAAAAAGACTGTAACGTCTGCAGCGGGTAAACAGACTGTAACGTCTGCATCAGGTATACAGAATGTAACGTCTGCAGCAGGTAAACAGAGTGTAACGCCTGCAGGTAAACAGACTGTAACGTCTGCAGCAGGTAAACAGACTGTAACTGTTCAGCAGGTAAACAGACTGTAACGTCTGCAGGTAAACAGACTGTAACGTCTACAGGTAAACAGCCTGTAACGTCTGCAGCAGGTAAACAGACTGTAACTGTTCAGCGGGTAAACAGACTGTAACGTCTGCAGCAGGTAAACAGACTGTAACGTCTGCAGGTAAACAGACTGTAACGTCTGCAGCAGGTAAACAGACTGTAACGTCTGCAGCAGGTAAACAGACTGTAACGTCTGCAGGTAAACAGACTGTAACGTCTGCAGTGGGTAAACAGGCTGTAACGTCTGCAGCAGGTAAACAGACTGTAACGTCTGCAGGTAAACAGACTGTAACGTCTGCAGAAGGTAAACAGACTGTAACGTCTGCAGCAGGTAAACAGGCTGTAACGCCTGCAGCAGGTAAACAGACTGTAACGTCTGCAGTTAAACAGACTGTAATGTCTGCAGGTAAACAGACTGTAACGTCTGCAGCAGTTAAACATACTGTAACGTCTGCAGGGAAACAGACTGTAATGTCTGCAGCAGATAATCAGAGTAACGTCTGCAGCGGGTAAACAAACTGTAACGTCTGCAGGTAAACAGACTGTAACGTCTGCAGCAGGTAAACAGACTGTAACATCTGCAGCAGGTAAACAGGCTGTAACGTCTGCAGCAGGTAAACAGACTGTAACGTCTGCAGTTAAACAGACTGTAACGTCTGCAGGTAAACAGACTGTAAAGTCTGCAGGTTAACAGACTGTAACGTCTGCAGCTTTTAAACAGACTGTAACGTCTGCAGCAGGTAAACAGACTGTAACATCTGCAGGTAAACAGACTGTAACGTCTGCAGCAGGTAAACAGACTGTAACTGTTCAGCAGGTAAACAGATTGTAACGTCTGCAGCGGGTAAACAGATTGTAACGTCTGCAGCGGGTAAACAGGCTGTAACGTCTGCAGCGGGTAAACAGGCTGTAACGTCTGCAGCAGGTAAACAGACTGTAACGTCTGCAGCAGGTAAACAGACTGTAACGTCTGCAGCAGGTAAACAGACTGTAACGTCTGCAGGTAAACAGACTGTAACGTCTGCAGCAGGGAAACAGACTGTAACGTCTGCAGCAGGTAAACAGGCTGTAACGCCTGCAGCAGGTAAACAGACTGTAACGTCTGCAGTTAAACAGACTGTAATGTCTGCAGCAGGAAAACAGGCTGTAACGTCTGCAGCAGGTAAACAGACTGGAACGTCTGCAGCAGGTAAATAGACTGTAACGTCTGCAGCAGGTAAACAGACTGTATCTGTTCAGCAGGTAAACATATTGTAACGTCTGCAGCGGGTAAACAGACTGTAACGTCTGCAGCGGGTAAACAGACTGTAACGTCTGCAGCAGGTAAACAGACTGTAACGTCTGCAGCAGGTAAACAGACTGGAACGCCTGCAGGTAAACAGACTGTAACGTCTGCAGCAGGTAAACAGACTGTAACTGTTCAGCAGGTAAACAGACTGTAACGTCTGCAGGTAAACAGACTGTAACGTCTGCAGCAGGTAAACAGACTGTAACTGTTCAGCGGGTAAACAGACTGTAACGTCTGCAGCAGGTAAACAGACTGTAACGTCTGCAGCAGGTAAACAGACTGTAACGTCTGCAGGTAAACAGACTGTAACGTCTGCAGCAGGTAAACAGACTGTAACGTCTGCAGCAGATAAACAGACTGTAACGTCTGCAGGTAAACAGACTGTAACGTCTGCAGGTAAACAGACTGTAACGTCTGCAGGGAAACAGACTGTAATGTCTGCAGCGGGTAATCAGAGTAACGTCTGCAGCGGGTCAACAAACTGTAACGTCTGCAGGTAAACAGACTGTAACGTCTGCAGCAGGTAAACAGACTGTAACGTCTGCAGCAGGTAAACAGGCTGTAACGTCTGCAGCAGGTAAACAGACTGTAACGTCTGCAGTTAAACAGACTGTAACGTCTGCAGGTAAACAGACTGTAAAGTCTGCAGGTATACAGACTGTAACGTCTGCAGCAGGTAAACAGACTGTAACGTCTGCAGCAGGTAAACAGACTGTAACGTCTGCAGGTAAACAGACTGTAACGTCTGCAGCAGGTAAACAGACTGTAACTGTTCAGCAGGTAAACAGATTGTAACGTCTGCAGCGGGTAAACAGATTGTAACGTCTACAGCGGGTAAACAGGCTGTAACGTCTGCAGCAGGTAAACAGACTGTAACGTCTGCAGCAGGTAAACAGACTGTAACGTCTGCAGCAGGTAAACAGACTGTAACGCCTGCAGGTAAACAGACTGTAACGCCTGCAGGTAAACAGACTGTAACGTCTGCAGTTAAACAGACTGTAACGTCTACAGGTAAACAGACTGTAACGTCTGCAGCAGGTAAACAGACTGTAACTGTTCAGCAGGTAAACAGACTGTAACGTCTGCAGTTAAACAGACTGTAACGTCTGCAGGTAAACAGACTGTAAAGTCTGCAGGTAAACAGACTGTAACGTCTGCAGCAGGTAAACAGACTGTAACGTCTGCAGCAGGTAAACAGACTGTAACGTCTGCAGGTAAACAGACTGTATCGTCTGCAGCAGGTAAACAGACTGTAACGTCTGCAGGTAAACAAACTGTAACGTCTGCAGTTAAACAGACTGTAATGTCTGCAGCAGGAAAACAGGCTATAACGTCTGCAGCAGGTAAACAGACTGTAACGTCTGCAGGTAAACAGATTGTAACGTCTGCAGGTAAACAGACTGTAACGTCTGCAGCAGGGAAACAGACTGTAACGTCTGCAGCAGGTAAACAGGCTGTAACGCCTGCAGCAGGTAAACAGACTGTAACATCTGCAGTTAAACAGACTGTAATGTCTGCAGCAGGTAAACAGACTGTAACGTCTGCAGCGGGTAAACAGACTGTAACGTCTGCAGCAGGTAAACAGACTGTAATGTCTGCAGCAGGTAAACAGACTGTAACGCCTGCAGGTAAACAGACTGTAACGTCTGCAGCAGGTAAACAGACTGTAACTGTTAAGCAGGTAAACAGACTGTAACGTCTGTAGGTAAACAGAATGTAACGTCTACAGGTAAACAGACTGTAACGTCTGCAGGGAAACAGACTGTAATGTCTGCAGCGGATAATCAGAGTAACGTCTGCAGCGGGTAAACAAACTGTAACGTCTGCAGGTAAACAGATTGTAACGTCTGCAGCAGGTAAACAGACTGTAACGTCTGCAGTTAAACAGACTGTAACGTCTGCAGGTAAACAGACTGTAACGTCTGCAGTAGGTAAACAGACTGTAACTGTTCAGCAGGTAAACAGATTGTAACGTCTGCAGCGGGTAAACAGATTGTAACGTCTGCAGCGGGTAAACAGGCTGTAACGTCTGCAGCGGGTAAACAGGCTGTAACGTCTGCAGCAGGTAAACAGACTGTAACGTCTGCAGCAGGTAAACAGACTGTAACGTCTGCAGCAGGTAAACAGACTTTAACGCCTGCAGGTAAACAGACTGTAACGCCTGCAGGTAAACAGACTGTAACGTCTGCAGGTAAACAGACTGTAACGTCTGCAGGTAAACAGACTGTAACGTCTGCAGCAGGGAAACAGACTGTAACGTCTGCAGCAGGTAAACAGGCTGTAACGCCTGCAGCAGGTAAACAGACTGTAACGTCTGCAGTTAAACAGACTGTAATGTCTGCAGCAGGAAAACAGGCTGTAACGTCTGCAGCAGGTAAACAGACTGGAACGTCTGCAGCAGGTAAACAGACTGTAACGTCTGCAGTTAAACAGACTGTAACGTCTGCAGGTAAACAGACTGTAACGTCTGCAGTAGGTAAACAGACTGTAACTGTTCAGCAGGTAAACAGATTGTAACGTCTGCAGCGGGTAAACAGATTGTAACGTCTGCAGCGGGTAAACAGGCTGTAACGTCTGCAGCGGGTAAACAGGCTGTAACGTCTGAAGCAGGTAAACAGACTGTAACGTCTGCAGCAGGTAAACAGACTGTAACGTCTGCAGCAGGTAAACAGACTGTAACGCCTGCAGGTAAACAGACTGTAACGCCTGCAGGTAAACAGACTGTAACGTCTGCAGGTAAACAGACTGTAACGTCTGCAGGTAAACAGACTGTAACGTCTGCAGCAGGGAAACAGACTGTAACGTCTGCAGCAGGTAAACAGGCTGTAACGCCTGCAGCAGGTAAACAGACTGTAACGTCTGCAGTTAAACAGACTGTAATGTCTGCAGCAGGAAAACAGGCTGTAACGTCTGCAGCAGGTAAACAGACTGGAACGTCTGCAGCAGGTAAACAGACTGTAACGTCTGTAGCAGGTAAACAGACTGTAACTGTTCAGCAGGTAAACAGATTGTAACGTCTGCAGCGGGTAAACAGACTGTAACGTCTGCAGCGGGTAAACAGACTGTAACGCCTGCAGGTAAACAGACTGTAACGTCTGCAGCAGGTAAACAGACTGTAACTGTTCAGCAGGTAAACAGACTGTAACGTCTGCAGGAAAACACACTGTAACGTCTACAGGTAAACAGACTGTAACGTCTGCAGCAGGTAAACAGACTGTAACTGTTCAGCGGGTAAACAGACTGTAACGTCTGCAGCAGGTAAACAGACTGTAACGTCTGCAGCAGGTAAACAGACTGTAACGTCTGCAGGTAAACAGACTGTAACGTCTACAGGTAAACAGACTGTAACGTCTGCAGCAGGTAAACAGACTGTAACGTCTGCAGCAGGTAAACAGACTGTAACGTCTGCAGCAGGTAAACAGACTGTAACTGTTCAGCAGGTAAACAGATTGTAACGTCTGCAGCAGGTAAACAGATTGTAACGTCTGCAGCGGGTAAACAGGCTGTAACGTCTGCAGCAGGTAAACAGACTGTAACGTCTGCAGCAGGTAAACAGACTGTAACGTCTGCAGCAGGTAAACAGACTGTAACGCCTGCAGGTAAACAGACTGTAACGCCTGCAGGTAAACAGACTGTAACGTCTGCAGTTAAACAGACTGTAACGTCTACAGGTAAACAGACTGTAACGTCTGCAGCAGGTAAACAGACTGTAACTGTTCAGCAGGTAAACAGACTGTAACGTCTGCAGTTAAACAGACTGTAACGTCTGCAGGTAAACAGACTGTAAAGTCTGCAGGTAAACAGACTGTAACGTCTGCAGCAGGTAAACAGACTGTAACGTCTGCAGCAGGTAAACAGACTGTAACGTCTGCAGGTAAACAGACTGTAACGTCTGCAGCAGGTAAACAGACTGTAACGTCTGCAGGTAAACAGACTGTAACGTCTGCAGCAGGTAAACAGACTGTAACGTCTGCAGGTAAACAGACTGTAACGTCTGCAGGTAAACAGACTGTAACGTCTGCAGCAGGGAAACAGACTGTAACGTCTGCAGCAGGTAAACAGGCTGTAACGCCTGCAGCAGGTAAACAGACTGTAACGTCTGCAGGTAAACAGACTGTAACGTCTGCAGGTAAACAGACTGTAACGTCTGCAGGTAAACAGACTGTAACGTCTGCAGGTAAACAGACTGTAACGTCTGCAGCAGGGAAACAGACTGTAACGTCTGCAGCAGGTAAACAGACTGGAACGTCTGCAGCAGGTAAACAGACTGTAACGTCTGCAGCAGGTAAACAGACTGTAACTGTTCAGCAGGTAAACAGATTGTAACGTCTGCAGCAGGTAAACAGACTGTAACGTCTGCAGCGGGTAAACAGACTGTAACGTCTGCAGCAGGTAAACAGACTGTAACGTCTGGAGCAGGTAAACAGACTGTAACGCCTGCAGGTAAACAGACTGTAACGTCTGCAGCAGGTAAACAGACTGTAACTGTTCAGCAGGTAAACAGACTGTAACGTCTGCAGGTAAACAGACTGTAACGTCTACAGGTAAACAGACTGTAACGTCTGCAGCAGGTAAACAGACTGTAACTGTTCAGCGGGTAAACAGACTGTAACGTCTGCAGCAGGTAAACAGACTGTAACGTCTGCAGGTAAACAGACTGTAACGTCTGCAGCAGGTAAACAGACTGTAACGTCTGCAGCAGGTAAACAGACTGTAACGTCTGCAGGTAAACAGACTGTGTCTGTGTGTGTCTGTGTGTGTGTGTGTGTGTGTGTGTCTGTGTGTGTGTGTGTGTGTGTGTGTGTGTGTCTGTGTGTGTCTGTGTGTGTCTGTGTGTGTGTGTGTGTGTGTGTGTGTGTGTGTGTCTGTGTGTGTGTGTGTGTGTCTGTGTGTGTGTGTGTGTCTGTGTGTGTGTGTGTGTGTGTGTGTGTGTGTGTGTGTGTGTCTGTGTCTGTGTCTGTGTGTGTCTCTGTGTGTGTGTGTGTGTGAGTGTGTCTGTGTGTGTCTGTGTGTGTGTCTGTGTGTGTGTGTGTGTGTGTGTGTGTGTGTGTGTGTGTGTGTGTGTCTGTCTGTGTGTGTGTGTGTGTGTGTCTGTGTGTGTCTCTGTGTGTGTGTGTGTGTGAGTGTGTCTGTGTGTGTCTGTGTGTGTGTCTGTGTGTGTGTGTGTGTGTGTGTGTGTGTGTGTGTGTGTGTCTGTCTGTGTGTGTGTGTGTGTGTGTGTGTGTGTGTCTGTGTGTGTCTGTGTCTGTGTGTGTGTGTGTGTGTGTGTGTGTGTGTGTGTGTGCCTGTGATGTGGAAACCCCTCCCCTGAGTTAATATCCAATCAGAATACTCTAAAGTTGAGGGAAGCTGTGTGGGATGACTTTAACATGGCGAGCGGTGAGGAGACGGCGCCCTCTTACAAGCCGTGGCGTGGGGACGTTTGTGTTTCAGTGCCGAGTTTAATGACGAGCAAGAGAAACTGAACCAGAGCTGGTCGGGAGCATCACGGCGCCCTCGTGCCTCCGTGTGACGGGACGGCTCAGAGTCAAAGTGGAATCGTCCTGATGATGATTTGAATATGGAGTTCCTGCCGCCGACGTCCAACACTAACGTGGTTTTTATTGACGTTCTTCATTCTGCGTCTCTCTTCAGCTCAGAGACACTGACAGAAACAAAACATCACAAAGACGCTCAAAAAGTAAACTACAGAGGCTGAGAGTGGCCAAACAACTCAAAGAAGACGAGAAAGAGAAGAAAGAACTTTAAAGAGCTAAATACTGACGATTATAAAACGAGATCAAACTGGAAGAAGAGTCAAGAAAAGAACAAAAGAGATGAAGAAGAACACAAAGAAACAAAAAGTACAAAAAAAGATGACGAACAAATTAAAATAAATCCAGAATGAGGACGAGGCGTTACAACCTTTAAGAAATCAAACGACAATGAAGACGCAAGGAAGACCAAACAACATGGAAACAAATCGACCAATCACAGCAAAGAGAACACGAGGTGCACAAACACGACTGAACTATCCTGATTTATACCGCTTGTTCCGTTAGGGGGTCGCGGGGGCTGAAGGTGATCCCAGCTGTGATTGGTCGAGAGGCGGGGTTACACCCTGGACTGTTCACCAGCCAATCACGGCTGTGCAACCCTAAATAATTCCTTATTAAAGAGACGGGCGATAAGATGTTGATGTCGTGTGGATCGATAATGTAACAGGATCATTAGTGTTCAGGAGTCGTTGGTCACACCGGCTCACTAATCAGAGATCACACACACACTTATGACTTCCTGTTTCACTTGTTCTCCAACAGCCTGCAGGAGAGGAGAGCCCGAGTGTGCAGAGGTCAGCACGCCATGATGATGATGCTCATCAGCACGCCATGATGATGATGCTCATCAGCACGCCATGATGATGATGCTCATCAACACGCCATGATGATGATGCTCATCAACACGCCATGATGATGATGCTCATCAACACGCCATGATGATGATGCTCATCAGCACGCCATGATGATGATGCTCATCAGCACGCCATGATGTCATCTCGCTGTGGGGGAATCTCTTCTTCTTGTGTTGGTTTGGAGAGGACTTCAGTGTGACTGATGAATGAACACCTGTTAGCTCTGTCTGAGCCTCTTCTGCATCTTTACCTTCCAGAACTTTCTAATCATGTATAGGCGCGTGCAGGTGTGTGCGGGCGCGTGCAGGTGTGTGTGGGCGCGTGTAGGCGTGTGTAGGCGTGTATTCTGAGGTGCATGAACACCTGTACCTGTGCACTTCCTGCTGCTCTCGTCCCTCTTGGAGGAGCTCATCAGTTTGCAGTTGAAGTTCTCCTCCCAGTACTCAGCAAACCAGACGTTCCTGCGGTTGTTCTCCAGAGTCCTCGAGGTGAAGTAGGAATCGAACCCTGAAAGACAAATGACACACAAGTGAGACAAACAGAAACCCACAGGAAGTAAACAACGATGAGTCAGGAAGTAAACAACAACGAGTCATGATGTAAACAACAATGAGTCAGGAAGTAAACAACGACGAGTCATGATGTAAACAACAACAACAGTGTTAGGTGGGGGGTTACTTCTGTAGTAGATGAACAATGATGAAATGGTGAAACAGACTGTGGATCATCTTAGATTTATTCAGCCATGGTCAGACAACACAGAAACACAAAGTGCAGACCATCACTGACCCATGCTGACCAAGATCTCACAATCATTGACAATCATCGGCAAAGTGGCCATCATGGGCAAAATGGCAAAAAGGCCAAGTCTTCATCACACAGTGTGTCTTGTATTCTGCTAGAAGGTAAAGCCCACAAATTCCTTTCCATTTGGGTACATCACTATAAAACAATAAAGATGACATGACACTGATTTTTATACGAAACCGATGTAGACTCTTTGTCTAACAAACAGTTGTTGACAACATATGGTTGGCTCCTATACGAACATAGATCTGCTACAATTTACATGTTTCACCATATAAGGTTCCAGCTTCACAGCCAAAAGAAGAATTACTGTGAGATGGTTGACACAATTTAAAGATATGTCCACGAAATGATCAAGATGAATGAATCCATGAAAATATGTACTAACAGGAAGTAAACAACAACGAGTCATGATGTAAACAACAACGGGTCATGATGTAAACAACCATGAGTCATGATGTAAACAACCATGAGTCATGATGTAAACAACGACGAGTCATGATGTAAACAACCATGAGTCATGATGTAAACAACAATGAGCCATGATGTAAACAACCATGAGTCATGATGTAAACAACGACGAGTCGTGATGTGAACAACGACGAGTCATGATCTGAACAACGACGAGTCATGATGTGAACAACAACGAGTCATGATGTAAACGAGTCATGATGTAAACAACAATGAGTCATGATGTAAACGAGTCATGATGTAAACAACAACGAGTCATGATGTAAACGAGTCATGATGTAAACAACAATGAGTCATGATGTAAACAACAACGAGTCATGATGTAAACAACGATGAGTCATGATGTGAACAATGATGAGTCATGATGTAAACAACAACGAGTCATGATGTAAACAACAACGAGTCATGATGTAAACAACAGTTATCAGGTCAACAGGTGTTGCAGCGATGGAAGCGGGCAAGAGAAGTGGTTCAGATAGAAGTGATTGTACCCGACCTAAAAAGCCTCTGCATGTTTCTAATAAGCTCCACGAGCAGAAACGTGCTCAAACTAGGATCAATATTGGAGATGCTTTTGAAAAATGGAGAGAGGTTAGAACACAGAAAGGTTTACAGACCCATGCAGAGCTGGATAAACACTGAAGCTTCAGAGTCCACCACATGGTGACCTGAGTGAGCATCAACTCTAGAGAGGAGTGGGGGAAGGGAGACAGCTCTCTATGACGTTTAGAATTTAGACTGCAGTACCCATTTTAACCACTAGGGGTCAGAGTTACATACTGCTCCTTTAGTAGCAGCTCGTTAGCTGCTGTTGGATAACGTTGGACCTCTCTCCTTCTGCATTACGACGCCAACACGAGCCAGAGGAGAGTTAAAAGCAACGTTTTCTCAACGTTTGGCAGTCAGGAGGATTCAGAGCGATGAAAAGAAACGAGCCGAGAGCCACCAGAAATAACTGTGAACATGTAACCTGTTCACACACACACACACACACACACACACACACACACACACACACACACACACACACACACACACACACACACACACAAAGAGCTCAGAGAAGGTGTTGTGAGTGGGTTCATAATCACATAAGTCAATTAAGAGATTATCGGTTACCATGACGATAAACACACCGCAACACAGGAAACACAGGAAAAAAACTGTTATATCAGGGCTGTAATGTTCCCAGGTGCTGTTTGTCTGTTTCTCCCCAAGCTGATGCTGAAGTGTAACATCCTGCAGTTCCTGGAGTATCCACTAGAGGCTGGCTACAGAAGCACAGGAAGTCACATACACACCCATTCTAAAAAGCCTGTTTTTACAGCAGAGATTAACATGTTTACAGCCTGGTTCAAAAAACCAAAGAGGTGTGATTAGCTCATGTCTCGATGGACACACACTGTACGGGGGGGAATGTTTTGATGACTCATCAGTTTTGATTTGATGAAGGATAAGAGTTATTCACAATAAGGCGTGTAGCTGCCCTGATTGACAGGTGGGCGCGGTGTAACGGTTTGTCAGGAGGTTTAAAACCCGCCTCAGCTCCAGCTCTCAGCCTGTCATTAGGTTGACTGAAAGTTAGACTGAGACAGCATTTCCAGCATGGAGACCGCCATCGATGGGACTCCAGCGCCCCCTGCAGGGACAGACGATGTCACTCAGGATTCGTCCTTTAATATTTACCGTCTGTGGTTTTAAATTCTTTTATTAAAAACATCAGAATCCCTTCAGCTCGATGATATTTCCTCGTGTGGTCGTCTCCATCATTCAGATCCTCGTTAGAGTGCGAGCAGGAAATTGATTTAGAAGTTTTTATCTTAAGAGCTCTTCATCATGTCAGTAAGTACGCTCTTCACTTCTCTCTGTCACTCACTGCTCAGACGTCCTTCACGGCCCGCGATGGCGTCACTGACACGTTACACATTTTCAATCAATCAATCAACTTTTATTTGTATAGCGTCAACTCATAACAAGTGTTATCTCGAGACGCAGGTAAAATACCTTACTCATTGTCTGTTAACATTACAAAAGAGCAGGTAAAAAGACCTTACTCATTGTTATGTTACAAAAAGCAGGTAAAAGACCTTACTTATTGCTATGTTACAAAGATCCGGCCTATCCATCATGAGCACTTTAGCAAAGCAGCAAAAGTTACAGTGGTAAGAAAAAACTGCCTTATTAAAAGGCAGAAATCTTCGGCCGGATCCCCGGCTCATGACGAAACAGTCTTCACAGGCCTAGACTGCGCCGGGCTTGGAAAGGGATAGGGGGAGAGATGGGATAAGATGCAGGAAGAGGGATAGAGAGCAAGGGGGTGGGGGGAGGTAGACCGTCCATCAGCAATCCGGTGGGGAGGGGAGGGGGTGTGGGGGGTTGTTCTGGCAGGCCGCCAACCCACGATCCGGTGGGGAGGGGGTAGTGGTGGGGTGGGGGTTGTTCTGGCAAGCCGTCAACCGACGATCTTGAGGAGCCTAGGAGAGCTCAAGAGCTCCCAGGAAAGTAGGTGGTTAGTGACTGAGATTTATAGATAGATACATGCAGTAATATGATGTACTGTATATGCAGAGAGAGAGAGAGAGAGAGAGAGAGAGAGAGGAGCTCAAGGTGCCAGTTCCCCCGGTAGTCTAAGCCTATAGCAGCATAACTAAGAGCTGGTCTACACCAGCACCAGCCCTAACTATAAGATTTATCAAAAAGGAAAGTTTTAAGTCTAATCTTAAAAATACAGACTGTGTCTGCCTCCCGGACCCCGGCTGGAAGGCGGTTCCAGAGGAGAGGAGCCCGATAACTGAAGGCTTTACCCCCCATAGTACACTTGGAGACTGTAGGTACCACCAGCAGGCCTGCACTCCGGGCCCGCAACGCTCTCAAGGGACAGTACGGCACTAGTTGCTCCTTAAGATAAGATGGTGCCTGGCCATTTAGAGCTTTGTAGGTGAGAAGAAGGATCTTGAATTCTATTCTAGACTGTATAGGGAGCCAGTGCAGAGAAGCCAGGACAGGAGTAATGTGGTCCCATTTCCTGGTTCTGGTCAGTACACGAGCTGCAGCATTCTGGACCCGTTGAAGAGTCTTTAGAGATTTGCCAGAGCACCCTGACAAAAGAGAGTTACAATAATCCAGTCTGGAGGTAACAAATGCATGAACTAGTTTTTCTGCATCACTTTGCGACAGGATATTCCTGATCTTGGATATATTACGAAGGTGAAAGTAGGCTGTTCTTGAAACTTGACTGATGTGAGAGCTAAAAGACATATCTTGATCAAAAATAACTCCTAGATTCCTAACAGTGGTGCTAGATGCCAGGTTGATGTCATTAAGGACAGTCACATCACTAGAAAAAGTCTCTCTGAGGTTCTTAGGGCCTAGCACAATAACTTCAGTCTTGTCTGAGTTAAGTAGCAAAAAATTTCTGGTCATCCAGGTCCTAACGTCCTTAAGGCATGTTTCTAGCTGACATAACTGACTGGTACCATCGGGCTTCATTGATACATAAAGCTGAGTATCATCTGCATAACAATGAAACTGTATGGAGTGTTTCCTCATAATATTTCCCAGAGGAAGCATATATAATGTAAAAAGAATTGGTCCAAGCACTGAACCTTGTGGGACTCCATGGCAAACTTTAGTGTGCATAGAGGACTCATCATTAACATGTACAAACTGAGATCGGTCTGATAAGTAGGATTCAAACCAACTTAAAGCAGTCCCTGTAATTCCAAGCAAATGCTCTAGTCTGTACAACAGGATCCGATGGTCAATGGTGTCAAAAGCAGCACTAAGATCTAACAAGACGAGCACAGACAGAAGTCCCCTGTCTGAGGCTAGAAGTAGATCGTTTGTAACTCTAACTAGTGCAGTCTCAGTGCTATGGTGGACTCTAAATCCTGACTGGAACTCTTCAAATAAACTGTTGTCATGGAGAAAGTCACACAGCTGTTTAGCTACCACCTTCTCCAGGATCTTCAAGATAAAAGGAAGGTTGGATATAGGTCTGTAGTTAGCCAGAGTTCCTGAGTCCAGAGTAGGCTTTTTAAGTAGAGGTTTGATTACCGCTATTTTAAATGTCTGTGGTACATAGCCTGCCAGTAAAGACATATTGATCATATCTAATATGGAGTTGCTAACTAAGGGAAAGACTTCCTTAAACAGCTTGGTTGGGATTGGGTCTAAAAGACAGGTTGACGGTTTCGATGCAGAAATAATGGAATATAACTCAGAAAGGTTGATTGGAGAAAAACAGTCGAGACTAATATCTGGTCCTGGAACTGTCTCTGCCGTATCAGACGTATCTGCACCAGGTAAGAGCAGGAGGTTACCAATTTTGTCTCCGATGTCTAGAACTTTGTTGTTGAAAAAGCTAAGGAAATCATTACTGCTGAGGGCTAGAGGAATACAAGGCTCAATGGAGCCATGACTCTCTGTCAGCCTGGCTACAGTGCTGAAAAGGTATCTAGGATTGCCTTTGTTTTCCTCGATTAGAGAGGAGTAGTAGGCAGCTCGGGCGTGACGTAGAGCCTTCATATATCTTCTATGACTATCCTGCCAGAAAAAACAAGATTCTACCGTTTTGGTCGAATGCCATATTCTTTCAAAATTCCGTGATGATTGTTTCAGAGTACGGGTTTCTGAGTTGAACCATGGAGCCACTCTCCGCCGCTTGACAACCTTCTGTTTCAGGGGAGCAATCGAATCCAGAGTAACTCTCAGCGAATCCACTGCACTATCAACAAACTGATCTAGAATTTAGAATTTATACTTTATTGATCCCGCGAGGGGAAATTCGTTTTTACACTCTGTCTAGTAAACATGCTACACAAACATGAACTGAAATACACACACATGCACAAACAGGATCCTGTGGACATGCACTAATGGAGAGGTCTCAGAGTGAGGGGGCTGCCCACGGCGGGCGCTCCTGAGCTTGTGGGGGGGGGGGGGGGGGTTAGGTGCCTTGCTCAAGGGCACCTCGGCAGTGCTCAGGAAGTGGCCTGGCACCTCTCCAGCTACCAGACCAATTTCCGGACTTGGTCCGTGCCGGGACCTGAACCGGCGACCTTCCGATTCCCAACCCAAGTCCCTACAGACTGAGCTACTGCCGCCCATCTAGCTGAGAGGGACTAAAGCTATCGTAAGAGTTTCCAACTGGGTTGAAACACGGTACTGAATCAAAAACAGCTGAAATAGCTTTCTTAAATCTAGCCAGAGCACTATCCGACAAACTTCTAGAAAGCACACCTCTTCCAGGCAGAGGTAATTCTAGTAGGACAAAATCAAATGTAATAAAAAAATGGTCTGATAGCAGAGGATTTTCTAGGAAAACTGTAAGGTTATGGATTTCAATTCCATAAGCTAAAACAAGATCCAGGGTGTGGTTAAAATGATGAGTAGGTTCGTTTACACCCTGGGTGAAACCAATAGAGTCTAATAGTGACATGAAAGCTGTGCTCAGGCTATCATTTTCAACATCCACATGGATATTGAAGTCACCTACAACAATTATTCTATCACTGCTAAGGACTAAATCTGATAAAAATTCTGCAAACTCAGATAAAAACTCAGAATATGGGCCAGGAGGGCGGTAAACTACAGCAACTAGAACTGGCTGAAAGGTTCTTGAGACTGGATGTGGAAGACTAAGAACAAGGCTTTCAAAAGAAGAAAAATTCAGCTTTGGTCGAGGGTTAACTAAAAGACTGGAATTAAAAATAGCTGCTACTCCACCACCTCGTCCGGTGTCTCGAGGTATATGAGTATTAAAATGACTGGGAGGAGTGGATTCATTCAAACTAACATATTCATCTCGACACAGCCAGGTTTCAGTCAAAAAAAGTAAATCAATGTGCTGATCTGATATCAGATCATTCACTAAAAGAGACTTGGATGCTAAGGACCTAATGTTCAAAAGTCCGCAGTGAATCCTCCGATCTTGTAGCAAAATCTTATTCGTAGTTTTGATTCTAATCAGATTCTGATGATTCACGCCGTTTGGATGACTTATAAAAACGGGTCTGGGCCGGGGGACAGACACAGTACCTATAGTATAACTACAGTTCGATTCAGAATTACAGCTATAGTGACTGGGAGACAGATCTAAGGGAGGCGCAGAGAAGTGTGTAAGACTGCAGCTCTGCCTCCTGGTCTGAACTCTGAGTTGTTGTCAAGGTTTTGGACTAATAACCTCTGCTATGTTTCTAGATAATAGAGCTGCACCGTCCAAAGTGGGATGGATGCCGTCTCTAGCTAGCAGACCAGGTTTTCCCCAAAAAGACTGCCAGTTATCTATGAAGCCCACATCGTGTGCTGGACACCACCTCGACAGCCAGCGGTTGAGTGATGACATGCGGCTATACATGTCATCACTGGTCTGATTTGGGAGGGGTCCAGAGAACACTACGGAGTCCGACATCGTCTTAGCAAAAGTACACACCGACTCCACATTAACCTTAGTGACTTCCGACTGGCGTAGTTGGGAGTCATTTGTGCCGACATGAATTACGATTGTATCAAATCTACCTTTAGTCTTTGTCAGCAACTTTAAATGAGATGCGATGTCGCCCGCTCTGGCCCCGGGTATACACCTAACTATGCCCGCTGACTTCGCTATCTTCACGTTTCGGACTATGGAGTCTCCAATAATCAGAGTTTTATTCTCAGCGGGTGTGTCGCTGAGTGGGGAAAATTTGTTTGAAACGTGAAGTGGTTGGTGGGGAACCGTGTGCTTCGATTTTCGACTATGCTTCCCTCGGACAGTAACCCAGCCACTGCCTCCCGGCTGCTCGGGAGTTACCGGGGGGGAAGCCAAGCTATGTCGGCCCGCACCGGCTACAGGTGGCTACGCTGCTCTGCTCAGGTGCTGCTCGCTGCAGTTTTAATAACTTCTGAGGATCCTGACCTCTAAAAGTTTCCCTCCAGGAGTCAGCAGAGGGGGGGGGGGGGGGGGGAGGGTTAGAGTCGGACATTAAAGAGAAAAAACAGAACAGAGAGAGGAGTCCATTACAGTTTCTCTCTCTCTGATGTCATCTCGCTCTGATAGCCTTTTACCCCGGGTGACTCTGGGGGGGGGGGATACTGAGACGCCTCCTCCCGCCCCCCCGGGGAAAATATTTAATCTGAGGGCATCTCAGAGCCGACAGCTCTCCTCGTTGCATTTTCTCTGCTCATCAAAGTGTGTTCCAAACAGAGCCGCCTCCAGAGCGCCTCTAAGGTCACAGTTTCACCACGACGCACTGAAAAGACCCGGTCCAGGAGGGAGTTCAAACCGGAAGAAGCCCAGCAACGGTTGCTATGAGAGGGAGCTCTGATTGGTAGTCAGTGACCAATCAGAGAGCCAACGATCGGCTGATTGTGTATTAAAACAGAATCACACTTCAGCATCTGTCATACTGTACATCAGGACTTTTTCAGAACAGACAAATCATCCATCCAGTCCATCATCTGCAGCTCTGGATTCTCTTCTTACTGACCGTTTAAAGGTCACATATCCTCCTCCT